>NC_092751.1:14803373-15164845 GCF_047496795.1 Chiloscyllium punctatum | reverse complement strand
CTGGGATCCCCAGCAGCTTCTGAATGCTGCAGCTAAACGCAAAACGAGGAAACCAGGTCTTGGAGAGCTGGCCACTGCCCTTCCATTGTTACCACCGTTTTTATTAAAACTAAAGTCTTTTTCTGTTTTTTGCTTAAACTGTTTTCAGACAGGAGTTCTGCACCTCTGTCTTTAAAACCTCTCTTCAAAATAAATCTAAGAGAAAATAACTTTTATACAGTGATAGTATCCTGAGACTCGATCTATAATAAAATAATCCATCAATATACATGGGTGAATTCATTTTAGACGTCCTAGTCTTTCTCTGTTAGTAGTCTGCAAAGCATATATATATTTCATTGACTGAGCATACAATTGTTCACAACTAGTTTCGATTTCAGTCATTTTACTCCTGCCACAAAATGCCTTTGTCTTTATTCATTCAAGTCTCCACAACATGTTAAAACTTCGGTTTTCTCGCCCTGTCACCTGTATAATTTCAAATTGAATGGCAGAAATAATAAGCTCAATCGAAACAGACTGGTATTTCTCTCCCTAAACTTCTCCAAAAACATTAAGGGGTCACGATCAGTGAAAAAGACTTGGCTCATGTATGTTATTTGCAATTTAAATGCTGAAATGTTGCAACACCAAGCTCAAGGCCTCCTTCCCCATTGGGGAATAAATCTGTTGGTGTTTCCACTGGACAGTCCAACCACACGTTACATAATGGAGCACTTCTCATCTCTCCAATAGTCCCTCTGAATGGCATAGCTCCTCATGTCTCAGCATAAAAGAATTACATGCTCCTGTACCTCTTAATGCTATAACCTATTTACCTGATACTCCTGGCCTATGCCAGTAAACCTAACTTTCACAGATATATGATTTAAGAAGATCTCACACATTCTACCCAATCTCTCACAGAAACCAAACTTTGATTTCTGAATTCAATCATCATCATCACCAGCCATTTCAGCTTCGAATCTTGCCATTGTTTCTCTCTGCTCTTCCACACGAGTTCTCACGACTGCAGGAAATGAATATTTGAGCTTCTCCAAAATAAGAATCTCTCTAACAGTGTCATAGGTTTGCTGTGTTTTTAATACCCTTACACACCTTTCAAAATTACTTTGTTTGATCCTTTCAATCTCAATGTGCGTTTAACCAGGGACCCTTTTTTAGATTCCTGAAACACAGTCTGTCGGCTTCTGACACAACCTCATATATTCTTCAGATGGCTTTCTTTGTCTCCTCATACTGGCCAGATACCTCCTCCAATAAGGATGCAAATACCTATCAGCTTGGTTTGGATCAACTAAATCCACATGGTCACTGAGCAGTACATTTGTTTAGCCACTTCCTCAAATGAAATTCAAAAGGTTTCCCCATCCTTCTCATCAAATTTAGATAATGCCTGGATGTATTTAAACAGAACCTCATTTGGCCATTGGCTACTACAGGGTTGTTCAACCTCACTATCCTCCTTATCCAGCCTACCATCTAACTTCATCTCCGCCTTCTATGCCAACTTTCCTCTCTAATTGCTAACATTTTAAGTTGAAACTCTCTGCTTTTCTTCTGTCTTTTTCTCTGTTTTGCCTTCACTTCCTTTTCTTTTATTTCTACTTTTCATCATAATTCAAACTGTTTCAATTCTTTCTCATGTTCAAAGTGCCTCATTTGAAATTGAATTCTAGCCATTTCCAAAGGGTCTGATGGTGGTTCAACAAAATGTAATTGCCGAACTATAGCTGTAATTATCTCTCATTTTCTCACAGACAATCACAACCCCAACTCCAGCTTGTCTGTCAATTCCTACAGCTTTGCCTACATTCCCTTTTGTAAAACCGCCAAATTCACTTCTTCCTCACCCAGAGAACTCTTAGTGACTGAAATAATCTTTATACACAAAACACGGTTTAAACCAACCGAATTCAACATCCGGAACAAGAGGCACTAACAGCTACCATACACGACCTTTGAACCCAATAGTCTCCCAGTGCATAATCTCCGGTGTCTGCATGAGCTTATTCTGGATTCTCTGGTTTCCTCCCACAATACAAAAATGTGCATGTCAGCTGAATTGGCCATGCTAAATTGTTTGTAGTTTCCAGGGATGTATGGGTTAGGAGCCTTTGTCGGGATAAATGTGTAATAATAGGGTAGAGGATTGGGTCTGGGTAGGTTACTCCTCGGAGTGTCGGTGTGGACTTGTTGGGTCGAATGGCCTGTTTGTACAATGTAGGGATTGAAATTCTAAACCCAATTTAGTATTATCGATTTGGAACCAGACATGACTCGTCAATTTGTAATAGACCAACTAGACTGCCTCAAACTATTTTAGGAGGGTAGCAGGGAGACACACCTTTTCTTATTTTAAAGGATAGATGTGAAACGGTTGTTCCAGATGTGATGTTACTCGTCAAACTATTCACCATTAAGTAAAACACAATATATTTAAACCCTCTAATGAAAATCCATACACAGTGAAGAGGAATTTAGAATAATTTAACTATTGGAATCCTTTCCCGAATAATGGATACAGTATCTTCTACAAATGAACTGTTGCAATATACTAACATCCCATAAACAAACCCCTTGGCAAAAAGGAACATTCAGACATACATTCTTGCATACAGTTCTCCAATCCAGGAGGAAGCAGCATCAAGTCAGGTTTCAGAGAGAGTAGCAACTGGGGATAAGTTACCAGGCCGTTGTTACTTATATTTATGATAAACCCTAAAAGCGTCGTAAGTTATTTACTTGAGCCATTTTCAGTCGGCAGTTTTGCCTTCAAGATCACTTATTTAAAGAAAGGAGAACTTTTTTTTAAAGTGACTGCATTGGCACACAATTTAGATGCCTGGTCCTTTACTTAAGGGGCTTCCCGTGTTACTGATCGCAAGGTCACCCGAGAGGGACAAATACAGGTACAGACCAAGTTACAAGGATGTGTCTCATAACTTCTGAAACACCCCTGTCCATAGACCATCTCATGGAACATACCAGGAAGTGAACAACAGCCTGACACACACTATTTCACTGTTTCTGACCTTCACAATGCCAGCACTCGATACACTAGGGAGCTAAAAGCTAAGTCAAGGGAAAGATACAGAGGAACAGAAAGATTCACATCAAAGACAGAAACAGACATGTAATTAATTGAAAACTCTTGTGGAAATATGGGGAAACAGACAGGACAATGGGACTAACTGGAGAAGTGAAATCTTCGAGAGTAAACTTACAAGAATGAAAACATTGAATAAAGGCATTGTCAGATCAGCTGAAATGGTTTGTTACATCAAATTCTGAATCTCCTTCACAGAACGCCACAAACAACATAAACTGGGACAAGATGACAGCCCAGCATGGAGAGCTGTGCAGACCCTGTTAGTGTGTTGCTCAGTAAACTGCACTATCTGCCCAGCATAGAGAGTATTGCAAACTTTACTTACACATGCAAACTATATTCGCATCAGATTACTGTCTATAATGGGAAGATTTGATGCATGTGTGTTTGTGCGTGCATGTTCATCAGAAACTGAGAGAGAGTGCGTGTTTGTGCGCGATTGGCGTGTTTGAATGTGAAACTCATTGTTTAAGAAGTAACGCACATGGAGGAACCTATTTTAAATAAGAACTACTAGCAGGCTTTTTGTTAGTCGACAGAGAGAGAACGAGAGAAATTGCATGGACAGATGAGGTAATGTGTTTGAGAATGTTAAAATAAAGGCATTGCCAGACACAATAGCAATATACATCGGCGTGCACATGAATGACAGATGGATGATAGTTTGGTGTGAGTTCGAATCAGATTTGCTTCGGCAGGTTTGAAGCCGGGAGTGTCAGCAGAAGATTATTGGCTTCATTAAGACAGTATTTCATAGCTCAAGGTTCAAACAGCAGATGGACTAAACCAGTGAGATATATTCTGGAGTGGTGAGCATTTCAAGTGAAAAATGGTCAGGGCATGGTGTCAGGAATCAGCTCATTGTCAAAGGGACCTCGCACAGTGGTGACTTGGCTGCTTCAGCCGCAGATATTAGCCTGGAATGGGATGGAAACAGTGGAAGGAAGTGGAGTTTGTAACCAGAACAGTAGAGAGTGACCTCCTTGCTCTTAATATTTAAATAACAAAGGCAATGATACAGTAAATTGTAGTTCGCAGCTGGAACTGATGAGGTCAACAGAGAGAAGAATGAGGAACAATGCCAGTGCTGAAAGGGAGACAATAATTGAACACATTCATTGATGTCGTTAGTCGTGGTCTGTAGAGTGAATATATGGATTGAGAGTTTCAACAGGAAAATAATAGTGACAAGAAGGATAGAATATAAGAAAGAACAGTAATACAGTCATAACCGGTTAATAGAAAAAAAATCTGGACAGTGACACTTACCAGGAACACCAACGATAGCCAGGAAAGGTTAATAAAAATATTGAATAATGAAAATAGTGTAATAAATCATCAATGATAATGACCACCAACACAATGCAGAAAGATACCAAACATAATTGGATAAACTCCTGTCTATTGATGGAACATGCCAGTCTAATGTTCCCAGATTCTGATACATTTTTGGACCAGTCTAATGTCCTCTGGTTCTGATCAATTGTTGGAACATTCCAGTCTAATGTTCTCAGATTCTGATCTCTCCTCCCCCTCTCTCTGGATCTGCTGATCCCTGTCAGTGCTGTCGGTGATGCTCCCGCTCATGTTAAGGGATAATACATTGAACAGCGCCCATTTATCTTTAAAAGATGGAAACGCTCCACTGGAATAATTAGAATCCATGGAGATTGGCATTGTTCACAGTCACTGTACAAACACTGGGATTCCGAGCAAAGGCTATGGCACCGCACAACAATCAACAGACAGGAGGGTTCCCTCCAAGTTCTGGAACACTTCAGTGGTCAAGGACCTTCAACCTTGGACCTACGGGTGACCAGCCTCCAAGGCGGACTTCAGGATAGGCAGCAGCGAAAAGTGGCCGAGCAGAGGCTGATAGCTAATTTCTGTACCCAAAGGGAGGACCTCAAATGGGACCTTGGTTTAATGTCACAATACAGATGACCACAATTGCACGATACATACACACACACACACATACACGCACCCATATAGGCACTCTTCTACATACACATACACACGGACACACATGTACACAGACACGCACACAGACACACACACACCCTTACAGACACACACACTCTCACACACACGGACAATCTCTCAGAGACTTAGAGCACTCTACACTCATGCACACACATGTACACTCTCTCATTGGCACTCAAAACCCCCCACCCCAGACACGCACACACACTCCCACACTCACACATGCACACCCTCACAGACTCGACGTCATTACACACACATATACATTCTCTCTCACACTCGCAACACCCCAACCCAGACAGACAGACAGTCAGACACACACACACACACACACACACACACACACACACAGAGACAAAGACCCACATGCACACATATATTTTGTGGGGTGAATTTGCACTTGCAGACTTTCATTGTACTTTGCTCAAAACTGCATGAATTCATGTAAAACTCTGAACTCAAAAATTTCATGGATTCATGTAAATCTCACTGTTATCTCACTTTTCAGATTAGAATCAATCTAAACATTATGGCATAGACAGAGAACACAGGGGGCTAACACTTTCAGCATATTTTCTAGCTAACACACTGTTACAGGTCACCTGAGAATGCAACATTTTTTTTAAATGTTCTGTGATTTACACGTGAAAGAAGTGAAACTATAATGGTATTAGAACAGATAAAAATTCAACAGACAATCAATGTATTTTTCAATGTATAATTTCAGTTACATCAAACTGTAAATGTTTGATATAAATTCTGTGCCTTAGAAGTGTGTCCTCCACTATCACCTGATGAAGGAGCGGCGCTCCGAAAGCTAGTCTGCTTACAATTAAACCTGTTGGACTATAACCTGGTGTTGGGTGATTTTTAACTTTGTACACCCCAGTCCAACACCAGCATCTCCAAATCATGACTGACCTCTCCGCCCCACCCCTCTCCGGCCTATCACCTTCACTTTAACCTCCTTCCACCTATCGGATTCCCAACGCACCTCCCCACAAGTCCCTCCTCCCTACCTTTTATTGTAGCCTGCTTGGCACACCCTCCTCATTGCTGAAGCAGGGCATATGATCGAAATGTCCATTCTCCTGCTCCTTTGATGCTGCCTGACCTGCTGCACTTTTCCAGCAACACATTTTAAGCTAAATTTTAAATTTGTTGGGAGCAGTGGAGGAGTGGGATAAGAATGAAACAGTGACACCCTCCAACCTCAGTCAGAGCAGAAATTCGGGGAAATTCACCAAGTGGGAATTTATTCCAGTTGGAAATTCTCTTTCCCGGAAGTTTGGGATGGCTGAATCTTTATATTATATCGAGGCTGGCTTTGATATAATATAAAATGATTTTCCGCAAACAGGTGCATCAGGGATAATGGTGCATCGGGAGCAAAGTGCAGCCGGGAACACAATGAGATGAACCACAATCTTATTTACTGGTGGAGTAGTGTCAATGGGCTGATTAGCCAACTCATGTCCCTCAGCGCCATGTTCTGATGTTATGTTCAACCCTTCGGACCTGCTACACAAAGGCACATCGAGGCCACTCCGATGGTTAGGTGTAGTTTCGGAAAAGTACTTGCAAAATCCAGGCTGGGTCAGGAGCCCACCGCCCCCCAAGCTTTCTTTCCAGGCTTCCCCACTCTGTAACCTCTGCTCCAGATGTGGGTCATGTTACAGACTTAGATACGCTGGGTATACAGCCCCTATACCCCACCTACGGTTAACTGAAACAAATCATCTGTTGTCCCTGAATGCAACATTGTGCAACACGACTTCCAGGAAAATAACCTGTTAGTTTCCAATAGCGTAACATGTGAAATTAATAAATAGGAACGGAAGTAGGTCATTCGCCCCCTCAAGCTAGCCCTGTCATAAAATAATAACGTGGCTGATCTACTCCAGGGCTCAACTCCACTTTCATGCTGACTCCTGTATCTCTCCACATTTCTCTGGGTTATGGAATTCCAGATATTCACTACCTTCTGAGAGAAGGCATCACTTTGCATCTCAGATTGAAATCGATGTTCCTTATTCGGTATCTATATCCTCGAGTTCGGCATGCTGCCCAGGAATGGGAACAACTTCTCAACATCTACCTTCTCAAGCCCGTTTTGTATCTTGTATATTTCAACAGTATCACTCTTCATTCATTTAAACCCCAATGAATAATCACCTCACCATCTCGAGATTCTGAATAACTCAACCCTTTCATCTCTGGAAGCCGGTTAACGATTCAACCGCATTACTTGCTGCATCAGCATGCTGACTTTATGTTTCATACTCAGGAAGACTCCAATCACTTTGTACTCCTCCTTTTCTGGAAGTCCTCTCCATTAAATAACAGCCAGCCTTTTGGTTCTCAGTGTCTTCCACAAACTCGAATGTATATTGCACTCAGTTCCCTCCTTCAGGCTGTCAGTATAAATTGCAATAACTGATGCCATCGGATATGTGTGGTGCTCCAGCAGATACACCTTTATCAGAAAGATCCATTAATCCTGACTCTCCGATTTCTATGTGTTAACCAATCATCATCGTATGTTAATACATTATCTGTCATCCTACAAGCTTCTGGCTTGAGTAAGGTCTTTTATTTTGTAATACCCTGCGGAAAATCACTGAAAAGCCTCTTTCTATTAGATCCCCTTTATCAAGTCCGCTTGTTATATTTTCAGTCATCTCCAGAAATCTTTGCATGATCTTACAGGGCAAAATATAATTTCCTTTTCACAAACCCACATTTACACAGCGTGAAGCTTTTCTTAATGTCCATGCTGGCCAGGTTTTCCAATCTAAACTAGCCCCATCTGCTTTCATTTGGCCCATAGGCCTCTAAATGTTTCCCATTTGTATGTTTGTCCAAATGAGTTTTAAATCTTATAGCTGTACTGGCATCTACCACTCTTCCTCTGAAAGCTCATTCTATACCCGTACCACTCTGTATAAAAACACTGCCACTGCGTCCCTTTTAAATCTTCCCCCTTTCACCTTAAACCTATGCCTCCTATGGCTGAACTCTCCCCTTCTGTGGAAAAGCCCTTGGCTATTCACCCGATCCATATCTCTCATGGTTTCATAAACTTCTATAATGTCAGCCCACAACCTTCTACACTCCATCTGATACGAACTTCAAGAACAAGCATTTAAAGACAAGCGCTGCAAATTTTAAACTATATTAAACATGACAGTAAAACAATACTCAATCAAAACTTCATACTATTATTTGTTTTTCTCCTTATTACAATACTGAGGCAGCATGAAACACTTATTTAGTGCCAATAACAAGTCACGCACCTGAATTTATTTGTCTAACGGGGGTGATGATCTCGACAATGAAAACGTATCTATGGCCAGATCTATATCATAAAACATAGTCAACATTATACCTCCTGGCCTCCCAATGACCTTGTGTGCTTGTGTCTTCCTTATCTTGCACTCAATAGAGAGAACCCCTTTCCCCATCGCATCTTAATTTAAACTCATTTCACAGAATCTTCTTTTATCTTTTGCCACACCCTCTTTTCCCTGTCACCCATTCCCCAACTCTGGCTAGGGATTTAAAGCACATTTTCCAATCATTTTGAGTTCTGAAGAAGTGTCACACTAGACTTGAAAGACTAATCCTGTTTCTCTGTCCCTGCAGATGCTGACAGACCTGCTGAGTTTCTCCAGAAATGAATACCGGCACAGAACATATTTTCAATTACAAAATAACGATCGATACTGGAAATAAAAATATCAAAAATTGCTAGAGAAACAGGGAGCTTTTTAGAAGGTTCACTGGACCTGAAAGTTTATATCTGCATTCACTCCATAAAATGCTGCAACATCTTCAGCAATTTCTTCAGCAATTTCTGTTTATGAACAATTTCCAATGACGAACGTCAAAGATGCTCAAACATCCTGTTGAACATGGAGCACCGTACACTGGGAACTGATCAGTAACACATGGTGACAAGTTCCTTGACTCTGAAACTGCATAAGGCTTGCATCACTGACACAGCAGTGCTCTGAATTATGGTCAGGGAGAAAAACAGAAGGAAACACATTCACTTCAAATACAGAAGATGGCATTACTAAAAGGAAAAGATTTAGATTCGTAACTTAAATTGATTGACTTAAAGTAACAAATTGGAGGCGTGACACCAACGAAAGAATTTCAGCAGAATGAGAATATGAAAATGGAAGGGTTGCCGCTGCAGAAACCAGAGTAGGTCACTGAATACAGGGCTGCTGGGTGAATGGGTCTCAGTGTGAACTGGGGGACAGTCAGTAGGATTTAATTGTAGATATTGCAGCTAAAACTGGGTTATCATCTGATGCTGTAGGTCACAGCAGCAACAGCAGAAGCAGAATTGTATTCAATGACAATCTGGAACCATTCCCTCAGGATAATGTCTCAGTCCACCATTACCCTCAAGCCGATCTATAGTTCAGTGACGAGTGTGGGTGAACATGCCAGGGTCAGTATCATGTGTACCTTTATATGATGAAAACCCATTAAAGCTACCGCAATTGGCTGGTTACTCTGGAAACATCAGAACTAGCATCTTATACAGAGGCAGAAATTATACCACGAGTAACAAATCAGATCTAAGCACTGTCATCCAGCCAAATCCAAGCATGAATGTCGACGGACCATTAAACAACTTACTGGGGGAGAGGACTCCACAAATATCCCCATACTAAATAATGGAACAGTCCTGCACATCAGTGTAAAAGTCAAGTATGTGGTGTCTGCAATGTCCTCAGCCAGACGTGTTGAGTGGATGATCCAACTTACCCTATCATGAAGCCCACAGAATCACAGATGGCAGTCTTCAACCAATTCGATCCGCTGCACGTGACATGAAGAAACCGCTGAACACAGTAGATACAACAAAGGCAATGGGCCCTGACCCCATTCCTGCAATGGGACTGAAGACTTGTGCGGTACAATAAGCCGTGTCACTGGGGAAGCTGTTTTATTCCAGCTCCAACTCTGACATCTCCCTGGCAACGTGGAAAATTACTCAGCTATGTCCAGTTTCCCAAGAGGTGAATAAATACAATCTGACCAATTACCACCCCATCAGTCCCATCACGACAGTCAAATTGGTGGGAGTTCTATATGACAGAGCTTTCAAGTAGCACAGAAATAACCTGCTCAGTGTGGTTTCAGATAGGTCTCCATGTGGAGATGGTGCGGTTGTGGAATTGTCATTGGATTACTAATACAGACCAGGCTCATGCTTGGGCAGCTGGTGGAAGATAAAAACAATTATTAACATATCAAGATCTAAAATCTGGTTCAGTAACAAAGAGTCCATCGATCTCCTTACCCAATGTACGTTCAGGAAGTGAATCTCCATGTTTTCCTGGTCTGTCCTAACAGTGACTCCAGACACACAGCCATGTGAGAAACTCTTCAATAGTCTCTAAAACGGCCAAGCAAGAGACTCAATTGTATCAACTGCTCCGAGCTCTTAAAGGATATACCCGGAGAGAACACCTGGCTCCAACCTTGGTGTCAGAAAAGGGAACGGAAAACATAGTCCTGTTGACCCTGCAGAGAACTCCTTCCTAACGTCTGACGGTTTGTGATAACATTTACTGAGCTTTCCCACAAACTGTGCAGGAACATCGGGAAATGAGTACGTCACACAACACATTGAGCTTTCTCTGTGCTAGTTAATGGTCGAACATCTCCTTCATGCAATTTTACCCATACAATATTCATATCCCTTAATATGTTTAAACATTGTGAAATATAAAATGAGTACTGCTGTAGTCCCTTCAGCCCATCAATTTTGCTCCTCTATTCAATATACAGGCAGTTCTCAGATAACGCGTGTTGATTAAATACAATTTGGCTGCAATGCAATTCATGAACCTTTTTCCATAAAGTGAATTCCCGTTCATTGTGACGCAATTCCTTGCCGGGAACCAACTGAACAGCAAAGTCCAGCCTCAGGATCCTGTCTGCAAAATGTACAATCAATGTGTTCAGCTAAAACAGGAATGTAATCCGATCTGGAAGCCTTGAAACTGAGGTTGAAATGGGGAATTGTAGTATCCACTTCGAAAGAAATTTATTTCAAACTGTGGGGAGATTCTTGAGGAGAACTGGAATCTCCCCATCGACATGACGTGGTCAGTCAGTCCCACGCGCTTTCTGGTGAAGAGTGTGGTGAAAGGTACACTGCTGTAGTCAGTGACCTGTATTTTGAAAGTGTTACATTTACAGCACTGTTTTATTACAATATGGGACTTAAAGTTTTATTTAGACTTTGTTAGTATGTGTGTTAGACTAAATTAATTTTTTGGCTTTACTAATAATTTTGGGGGTTCGCCCCTTACCCTCTTTTCCCCATAGACCCCATTATTAATATTGCATGATTTTGCACAATACAGTGTTGCACAGGAACACAGCTACTGAGTTATTGGAGAACAACCTGGATTGATAGCTGATCTTCTATCTTCACACGATACTCCGCTATACTTTTAATTTCCAGAAATCCTTATTTATATTCAGTGCCTAGGTTTCCACAGCCTGAGCTGGGAGAGAACACTCTAGTTCGCCAGTCTCAGAGTGAAGACATTTATTCTCATCTCAATGCAAAGTGGCCTCTCTGTACTTAATGCTGTGGCCCCTTATCTGAGGCATCCAAGCCAGCTTCCAATCTGTCGCGCCCTGTCAGAGTTTTATATATTTCACTGTGATCACCACTCATTTTCCTAAATCCCATGGAATACAGGTCCAGTCACCCAAAACTCTGCTCCCACAACAAGTCTGTCATCCCAGAGATCAGTCTGGTCATCCTTCGCTGCTCTCTCTCAATGTCAGCTTTGTCCTTTATTGGGTAAGGAGCCCAAAACTGCACACAATACTGTACAATGTTCGAGATGGGGTCTCACCAAGGCCCTGTACAGCTGCAACGGATACTCTTACTCCTGCACTCAATTCCCCTGAAATGAAGGTGAAATACATCATTTATCTGTCCACCTGCTTTCTGCTCCTGCAATATTGCTTTAGTGACTGGTACAAGGTCATCCTTCAATGTTACAGCTCCCCACTTGCTGGGTCAATATGCACTGGTCAGCGTGTCAATGCCATTCCCAGTATTGACTTCTGGCTTCAGACTCACTGTCCTGCATGTACTCAGAGGGCTGTGCAGAAATAAACGAAAATGCAGCTTAAGTTCCTTTGTAGAACAACATTTTTCAACCATTCCCTTTTCAAATGAGAGGCTGCCATTCTATTGTTCCCATCAAAGTACACAACACCACATCTCTCCCATTGCTCTCCATCTGCCACGTATTATCCAAGTAATTTCACTTGTCTCAGTCACTTTGGAGCATTTTTACATCTTCGTCACCAACTCACATGCTGACATTGTTTAGTGCGGTCAGCAGAGTTGGGAATATTGCATTTGAGCCCGTCAACCAAATATATGATGTGTATTGGGAATAGCTGGGGCCCAAGACACGAACCTTGCTATATCCTCCTAGCCTTCCATTTTAAAAAAAATGTTGTTTTTTTTCCTGCGCAGTGTTTCCTGCCAGCTCTCCCATTCTAAAACCATGACCATACGTTAGACCCAGTCCCACAGGATTCGAATTTGCACAATAGGCTTGGGGCTTTATCAAAAATCTTTCTGAGATTCCACTCGTATTATATTGATACCTTCTCCATAATGTTGCTAAAAGCCACTTTCTCAAATATGATTTCCATTTCATAAATCTCTGTTGACTTTGTCTACACCCATTAATTTCATTCCGATACTTTCTCTAAACTGTTTAGTTGCTGATTTCATTCTATTCCCTTTTTCTCACCAGAATAAAGATCCATAGTATTGCTAGGAAGTTATCTTTTTTATTTTGTTTTCCTCTGTGAAGGCATGACTGAAACTTTTGTTCCATAATTCTACCATTTCCCGGTCCTCAATTGTCTGACATCAAACTGTAAGAAAGTTGCACATTTCTTTCTCTTAATTTTGCCATTAACATATTTTTCAGAAAATATCATAAGTTCTGTCTTATAAACTTTGTTAAGACATTCTTCAGAAACCTATCAATTCCAATTTTAATGTACTCACTGATTGGCCTTCTGCAGCCATACAATCACAGAAGCAAAGACTCTGTACTATCAGAAATACAGCATGGTCTACATAAGGCCCACTTTCCGACACAATACGCCTAGCCGTGAATCTTACGGCACTTCAAGTGCACAACCGTGTATTTTCGAATGATTTTGAGTTTGCCATGACATCTCCTCTCTCAAGAAGTGTACTTCAGACCCCAATACACACTGGCTGAAAAGCAATCCTCAAATCCTCACTAAACCGCAAACTCTTCACTTTAGTAGTGTGCCCCTTTGACTAAAAGGAACAGCTGCTGTCCATCCACCCTGTCCATGCTCCTCGTAATCCTATGCTTTTGAATCCGTCCCCCTCACCCTCCACTTCTCCAAACTAAACAACTCAAGTTTATCCAGCCTCTCTCTATAGCTGATATGCTCAATCCCAGGGAACATCCTGGTGAATCTCCTCTTCAAACCCTCCCGTGCAGTCACATCCTTCCTGTAATATTGCTCCCAAAACTACACGCAGTATTGCATCTTGGCCTCACCAAAGTTCCGCATAGCTCTTATAATCTGAGCCTCAATGAATCAAAGTTCTCTATGCTTTCCCAAATTGTGTACGAAAATGTCCACTCACATTCAGGGATGTGTGGAGAAGCACCCTCTGAACTTTCTAGTGTGCTCCCATTCATTGAGTCCTCTCCTTCTTCCAAAGTGTATCACCTCATATTTATCAGGGTTACATTCCATTTGCCATTGATCTGTCCATCTGACCATTTCATCTGTATCTTCCCATAACTTAAGGCCTTCCTCCTCACTGCCAGCCAACGGCCAATCTGTGTATCAAACACAAACTTACTTCTCACACTCCCCACCCCTCGTCCATATTCACAGCTACATCATTTATGAGTACCACAAATATTAAAGTGGAAAATCACACAACATCAGGTTAGAGTCCAACAGGTTTATTCGGAGGCACTAGCTTTCCAAGCGCTACTTCTTCATCAGGTGATTGTGCGCTTTGATGAAGAAGCAGCATTTCGAAAGGTAGTGCCGCAGAATTAACCTGTTGGACTCTAACCTGGTGTTATGAGATTTACAGCATTGTCCACCCAGTCCAACACCAGCACCTCCGAATCACAAACGATAAGAGATACAGCACTGATCCCTGTGGTATACCATTGGACACTGGCCTCCAGTCACACAAGGAGTCAACCACCACCTTGTGTCTCCTACCACTAAACTTCATTTGGATGCAATTTGGCAAGTCACTAATGAGACCTACCTGTTCCCTGGTTATTCTGTTCCGCTGGACACACTCGTAGAATAATTGGGAATTCTCCCTAATCTAGCCCTGCCAGCAGGTTTCCATGCCCCTGTGTTAGTTAGTCCCATACGCGTGCAGAATTTCCTTCTTATTGCAGCCTCAAATGGTCTGTCCTTTATCCTGCCATTATTTCCCTTGATTGTGTATTAGGCAGCCGGAGAAACATACTGTTAATTTCCAACTTGTCACATGTTTTGTGAATTTTATACATTTCACAGTGACCCATCTCTCATTCTTTGAAACTCCAGAGACACAGGTCGAGTTTCCTCATCACGCAATCTCGCCAATTGAAGGATTAATCTGGAGAATGTCCATTGAACTTCCTCTGTGGTCAGTATATTCTTTCTCAGATTTGGTGACCAAAACTTTCCTCAATATTCCAGATACAGTCTCACCAACATGCTGTTAAACTGCTCCAACATGTCTTTACATCTATATTCTGACTCCCTTAAAGGAAGGCAATCCAAACTTTAACTTACCACTTGCATATATTCCTCCAAATACCCTTCACATTCATTGCATTTACAAACTCATTGTGTGAGTTCTTATAGAAAGCCTTCTGATAATCTAAAATATGCCAACTGTACTGGTTCCCCATTATCTATGCTGTAAGAATCAACTTCAAACAATTCCAAAGCTTGTCAAGTATGCTTTCCCTTTCAGAAATACATACTGATTCTCTCCAAGGTTGCTGTTCATTCCTAAATAACGAATATCACATCCTATATAATAGATTCCAACAGTTACCCCACAAATGTCAAGATAATTGATCTGCAGTTCTCCACACTATCTCTTCTTCCCTTTGTAGATGCTTGGATCACTACCGTTCATCTATAGTGTTTGGATCCAGACTATGCAGAATGCACTGGGTAGTAGAACACAGTCATCGACAGTTCAACGAATACTTCTATTAGTGGTTTATTTCTGAAGATTTTGGTATGAAGTACATCTAGTTTGTCAAGGTTAGCAATGCTCAATCCAGCTGTATGTTTAAGTAGAGCCTTGTTACTGATATAAATTGACTTTATGTCTTTCGATCCACAAGTCCTATATAATCACGTTGTATTTCTGGGTGATTTTCTGGATCTTTCTCCATGAAGACAGATAGAAAGTAATTGGTTATTTGCTTGGCCACTTTCCTGTTATCCATAATAAGCTCGTCTCTCCTGATTGCAGATTTCCACATTTGACTTTGCTTTTCGCTTTCCTTTGAAATATATATCATAGATTTATGCAGTCTTTGTGTTCCGGTTTGTCTGCATGTTCGCTTTTTGATTTCTTTACCCGTTTCATGGCCCTTCTTTTCTGGATCTTAATTTTCTGAGAATTCTCAGGATTCCACAATGTCTGGAATTCTTCTGAAGTTACTTCCTGTGATTCGTGTAATCTTTAATTTATTATGATAATCATTGTTAACTCACTTTCTCACTCTTGGGTGTTTTACCTGAAATAAATAGACATATTTTTCAGACTTTGTAGTATTTCTATCAATCACCTGGTCCTGAACATATATATTCAGGAATACTGCAGGAGGACAGGAAAGAAATAGCGGGGGCCCTGGTTGGTACTTTTGCATCATCGGTCATCAATGGGTGAGGTCCTGGAGGACTGGAGGGTCGTGAATGCTGTGCTGTTATTCAAGAAGGGCTACAAATAAAAACCGGGAACTATAGACCAGTAAACCTAAAATATGTAGCAGGTAAGTTACTTGACAATATTCTGAGGGAGAGGATATACGTGCATTTGGAAAGACAGGGCCTTGTGAATGGAGGATTATGGCTCACAAGTTTGTTAGACTGCATTGATGAAGTGGCCAGTAACTTTGGCAAGGGCATGGTTGTATGTATAGATTTCAGTAAGGCCTTCAATAAGGTTCCACATGGTACGCTGCTCTGGAAGGTTAGATCACATGGAATTGAGGGGGAGTTGGCAAATTAGGTCCAAAATTAGCTTGATGATAGGAAGAAGAGGGTAATCGTGGAAGGATGCTTGTCAGACGAGAGGCCTGTGACGAGTGGGATGCCTCAGGGTCGGTGCTGGGACCATATATTCATATATTACACATATCTATGATTTAGATGAGAATGTACAGGTATAATTTGTAAATTTCAAGGTGACACTAAAATACGTGGTGTCGTGGACAGTGAGGAAGGTTATCAGAAATCTCAGAAATTGCATCAGTACCTTGATCAGGTGGAGAATTGGGCAGAGAAATGGCAATTTGAGTTTAATTCAGATAAGTGTAAGTTCTTGCATTTTAGAAAGCTGGAGTTTCATGGCGAATGACAGGGCTTTAAGGAGTGCAGTGGAACAGAGTGACCTTGGGAATTCAGGTGCACGATTTTCTGTAAGTGGAGTCCCAGGTAGACAAGGCACTGAAAAAGGCTTTTGACTCACTGCCCTTCATCAGTTAGAGCACTGAGTATCGAAATTAGGGAGTTATGTTGCAGTTATACAAGATGTTGGCGAAACCATACTTGTAGCGTCATGTTCAATTTTGTTCACTTTGCTCGTGAAAGGATGTTATTAAACTGGAAAGAGTGCAGAAGAAATTTACAAAGCATGTTGCCAAGACTCAATGGTCTGAGTTATAGTGAGAGGTTGAATAAGCTAGGAGTTTTTACTTTAGAATGTATGAGGCTGAGGGGGATCTGATAGGAGTGTATAAGGTCACGGGAGGCATGGATAGAGTCTTTTTTTTCCCCAGGATTGGACAGTCACGGACTAGAGGGCATCAATTTAAGGTCAGAGGGGAAAGAGTAAAAAGGAACTTGAGGGGCAATTTCTTTTCCACACAGGGTGGTATGCATATGGGATGAGCTGCCAGCAGAAGTAGTTGAGGCAGGTACATTCACAAAATTTAAAATACATTTGGACAAATACAGAGGTAGGAAAGGATTAGAAGGATACAGGGAAATGGCAGTGAAATGGGGTTAGTGTGAATGGATATTTTTTTCGGGATGGACAAGTTTGGGCCGAATGGCCTGTCTCCGTGTGGTAAGAGTATATGGGTCTAACAATCATTGTTCTCCTACTGAATGTTATATTGTATTTTCCCAATTCACTGGAGTGAACTTGACCCTCTAACCTCTGGGCTTCCATGATGTTTGACCAGAATGTTCACACATTCCACAATGAATGCAGACACAGTGTAAAATATAACATATTAATGTCACTATTCCTCCAAAGCTGCTTCAGAGGAAGGTTAGTAATTAGTCTTTCCGACCACACAATAGATAATAAACAATAGGTGCTGGAGTAGGCCATTCTGGCTTTCGAGCTTGCACCACCATTCAATATGATCATGGCTGATCATCCTTAATCAGTATCACACAACACAAAATCCGAAATAATCTGCTCTCTAGTTTGGTTCACAACATACTCTCCAACCTACCTGATATACACTTAAGGAATTTATTTTTCACAACATTAGCAGTCACTTAGTTAACTCAGTTTCGATGCAACTTGACACCACCCATTATTACTGCAGGATCCACGAGTATTTGTTACTCGTTCACAGGATGAGGGCTTAGCTCGATAACCAGCATTTACTGGCCATACCAGAGCGCAGTTAAGAGTGAACAGCGTTGCCTTGGATCTGGAGTGACATGCAGGCGAGACCAGATAAGAACGCCCGTTTCCTTCCCTAAAGGATACTAGTGAACCAGATGAGTTTTTCCAACAATCAGGAATGGATTCCTGATCATCATAAACCCTTGATTCCAGATACATATTGAATTTAAATTCCACAATCTGCCATGGCAGGATTTGAAACCATGTCCCCACAACATTACCTGGGTCTCTGGGTTAAGAGCCCAGTGATAATATCAGTATGTCATAGCTTCCCTTTGAGTATAGTTGCATATATAATTTCCAGAGCATATGATGTAAAATATTTGCGTGACAGTTTTGGTTCAGATATATAACACAACAAGTTTGTTTCTCCTTGCTATTTGTAAGACCCACCCAAACTCATTCTGTGGAATCTGAGGGACAGAGTCTGTGTCGTTATTAGTGATAGACTTGGACAAGACATTCGGGGAGGCTCACCTCGATGCTGAGATGATCTGAAGACAGGTCCAGCAATATAGGACAAGCATCAATTTCCATTCCACTCTGTCAGGATAAGTGTCACCGTATATTCTCACTGCTCCCTCACACTCACTGTATATCTGCTACAGCACCTGCCCTCGACAAAGGCTCACACTCTAACTCCAAAAATGCTCAAGCACGACCACTCTATTGAATTCAGCACCTTCCCTCCTCCACATTTTCTGTCCCTGATGCAATAGCTCCGCACACTAATAGCACTACATTGATACAACACTATGGACAGACTCCCTCCGGCTACCTCACCATGTCACACCTCACCTAGTCCAGCACTAACAGCAGGACCATCCACTTCCACCCACACTCATTCCTTCCCTTACTCCCATTCCAGGAGAACCAGCCTGGAATAGGACAGAAAGGGCCACGCCGGGTGGTGGAGTACCCGATATCCGTTCCCTCATACCCCTACCCTGATATGTGGGAGGATCCTGGAGAGAGCCGGAGAGGACCAGGAGGACTTGGGTGGAGATTCAGAAACATCCACGTCCCACCAACCTAATAAGGAGCAGTGTTTAGTAAAGAGCAATTCTCAATTCAAACCTACTGTCATTTCCAACCTCATCTCTCTCACTCGTAGAAGAACAGATACCCCATTGCAGAGAGATGCAGGTATTGAAATACACAGACGTATTGGTAAATACCCCAATATACTAACATGCACAATGCATACAAGGAGATAAGCATGCACACACGGAGAAGCACACAAAGACATAAACAGTCACACACAAATGGACACAAACACAGATGGAAACACAAAGGCTGATATAAAGACAGACAGACACAGTCACACAAATACAAAAGTAACAAGTACATGGACAAACACACACTGAAATACAGATTAAGACACAGACGTGAGTGCCATTAAGACACAAATAAATTAGTTTCTGATTTATAAGGAGATCAAGGATTCTGGGAGAAGGTAAGAGAATGATGTTGAGGAACATTATAGAAATGACTTTAAGGTATATCAGACTCGATAGGCCAAATGGTCTAATTCTGCTCCTTTTTTAATGCTCGTGTGGTGTTGTGCTATCTGGTATTCTCTTCCTGAGACAGCAGCAGCAGCATATTTTATTGGAAAGAGTCAGTGGTAATGTGGGAAAAGATTGCAGGGGAGAATGGTAAATGTCTATTCCTAGTTATTGTACCACTATATCTGAAAAGGGGCAGTGATTTGATATGAGGTTAACACAGTTTTAAAAATATGTGTCCCACAATGAAAGAAGGATGTCCCTTTCCCTTTACTGTTGTGCTGTCTGTGGTGTCCTCATCCTCAGGGAGCAGTGAAGACTCGGTAAATTCAGGTATTTTAGTTTGAGTTTGACTGATCTTTGCTGGACAGGAGAGTCAAAGTTTATTGGGAACAGACAGGAGACGGATGGTCAGACACACTCGGATCAGCCATGAGCATTCTGAATGGTGCCGCTAAACGGCCAACTGCTGCACCTTTCCAATGTGTTGTTCCCTCAATCCACCACTCGATGCAGTTACAGAGATATATTGCTGTCCCTACCCCATGTGTTGTTCCCTCAATCCACCACTGAGTGCGATTACAGACTATCCCATTCAGCCTGACTGGATCGTTACAATTAGACGGGAGGAGACCATTCTGCCCCTCCAAAGAATTGCACAGGAATATAGGATGAAGTAATTCAGCTCGTTGAGTACATTACACAGCCCAGGACGAGGCCATTCAACCCGCCTGAACTGCTGCACAGGAACAGGGATGCTGTCACTAACAGGAAGTAGATAGTAGTGATATATGATCTTTTTAAACAAAACTGTAACTAGTTTTGACTCAGCGATCACTGTAAGGTCATCAATGATAAATAATCTATGTAAAATATCTCGATGAAGGGACGGAATGGATCAAAGCTGAACTACCTCGTCCACCAAAATGATCATTCAATAGATCTTCAAATGGAGGGAGTGAATCTGCATTATGATGTAGACAGGGAAGGATGGGGAGCATACCCTCAGCAGTAATAATATAATGTGAGTTGTCTATTGCAGTCGGGAACAATTTAAATGGAGAGAGATTGCAGAACTCTGTGATGCAGATGTTTTTCATATTCTTGGTACATGAATCATATGAAGTCTGTCTGCAGATGCAGCAAGTGATTTAGAAAGTAAGTGGAATGATGTTGTTTGTGGCAACGGGTATTGGGTTTAATTAGGAATATTTCACTGTATCTGTGCAAGGATTCCTGAGACCACATCAGATACTCTGGGTGCAGTTCTGATCCTCTAAACTAAAAAAAAAACGGATACAATTCCTTTCAAAGATGTTCAAAGATGCTTTCCTTTACTCATTCCTGAAATGAAGGCCTTTTGTTATCGGGGAATATCTGTTTAGATCTTAGATGAGAAATCTTACTGAACCACGATTTTCAGAGAAGTCTTTCAGCTGGATACATATTTTCTCTTGTTAAGAAGACTAAAGCTAGATAATAATTTTTTGAATGAGATGCATTGGTATTAACACAAATATTAAGAAGATATCAACCCATTTTTTAAAATTACGCAGATGCATATAAGCATCTCATCAAATCATAAAACGGGCACATTATTTTCATTGCTGATGCAAAGCAGTGTGCACAACAACAGCAATGATGCTGCATACAGCATACAGTCTGTTATCATCCATTCCAGAGAATGTACATGGAGAGTGCACATGGTCCAGTTTGGTGTTCAGTTGACATTCTTGTATTTTTCCAAACAGAGCCGGAGAAAAATATTACCGGCCTCAGAAGCAGCAGCCAATTGGTCTCTCTCTCTGTGACTTTGTTCTGCCCAAAAACAAGATGTGAGAGCAGAAAAATCCTGAGTCATTTTTACCACTCGTGGAGGACTCCTGGTGAGGATTCATAGGAATCTCTGCACAGCTCGAAGCAAAGGGAATTCAGCCAAATCGAACTGTTCGGGGAAGAAATCCACATTCCCAAACATTTGTGTGAACAGAATAATTTCAATGTCAGAAAAACATTTGGAACAGTATCATTTTACTATTTGTTCAGAGATCAACTTTCTGTGTCTCCGATTTTTCTACAAAATTACCCAGTCCAATACTTATATCATTGGACACAGCACTCAACTGGTTACATTTAAAATTTGCTTCCACCAATAGAGGAGTGGGAAAAGACATGAGTGACCCTCCAACATTGGTCAGAACACGAACGAGAGATTCCCAAAGGGTTTTTAAGGTGTGAATTCCCTTCCACAGAAGATTGTGATGCCTGGATATTTCCATTTGTTCAAAATTGTCTATGTAAGACATTTGAAAGACAAATGAATGTAAGGAAATGGTACACTGACAGAAAAGTGCTGCTGAGACCTTAATCAGACCATAGTGCATGGATGAGCAGTGACAAAGTGTCTGATGTCCAACTCTTGCTCCACTGTCCCGTGTTAATAAGATGCATTCAGCCTCTCACAGCTCCTGCAAGCTGCAGATAGGGGCTACTTGCTCCAAATACCTG
Source organism: Chiloscyllium punctatum (assembly GCF_047496795.1). NCBI lineage: Eukaryota > Metazoa > Chordata > Chondrichthyes > Orectolobiformes > Hemiscylliidae > Chiloscyllium > Chiloscyllium punctatum. The sequence goes on along the minus strand of NC_092751.1, from coordinate 15,142,767 downwards.
GTCCACAGTAACACAGGATCTCATTTAATCTCTCACAACTGTCACACCCAGATTGGTACGGATTGGAAAATGTTATTTGGAAATTGAGGCTACTTTCGAAAGACGGCTGTGATCTGTTTACAGAGTGCCCCCTCTCTGCAACTTGTGCTTCATTTGTTGGTCTTGGTCTAGACCAGGATTCATTATGAAAAAACTCCATACCTCACTCAGAGATGACTCAAAAATACTTTGCTCTCTCTGATTACAACATTCAATAACAGAACATCCAGGAAAATTACAGCCATTTACTTTGAAATTACAGAAAATGAAAACATAAGGAACAGGAATAGGTAATTCGGACGGTCAAGCCATTGTATACGATCATGGCTGATCTACTGTTCGCATTAACTCCTCCTTAATGCCCAGTTCTTTACCCCCCCTCAGCTCTTTGACAGGTCAAAAATCCATGTACCACCTCTTTAAATACTTTCAGTGATGTAGCTCCCCTAACTCTCTAGTCCAGATAATTCATGACTTTGATTACCCTCTGTGAGAGGAAAACACTCTCTACACATACACCGTTACCTATTGATATGAACAAGAGCTGAACACAGGGGCTCAGGAAAGAGTGAATGGCCTTGATATCAAGGCAGTGTTTGTCCTGAGGATGTCATCGGGACCACCTAAATATTTGAGCTTAATAGGAATCGGGTGTAACTTCACCACTGGTCGGGGTTTTTCAGACCACAAAGAAAGATGTTTGTAGTCGGTGGCCGACAATCCTCTCAGTCCCGAGACATCTCCTCAGATAACTTTCTCAGCAGAAACATCTTCAGCTCCTTCGTTAACGTCTAAGTACCCCAACCCCCGGCGCCCCGCATCCATCACAAGATCAGAAGCGGGGTGATCACTGAAGATCACAAAATATTTGAACATTTTGTCCCATCTCAGCTCCTGGACCGGTCTCTGTGTCCATGTGCAGCAAGACCCAAACAACATTCAGGTTTGTGCTGTTAAAGTGTCGGTAACATTCATGTTACACCACGGCCAAACACTGTACATTTCCACAGTTAAAGGAGGAGCTCATTCAGCACCTCAAGCTGGATACACACGGATATGTGAAGGCCATTCAGTCCATCGAAATGACTGAACAGAAGAGGGACAGCCCATTCAATCCTCCTGCGTGTTCCACAGAAGAGGAGGCGTCTGATCAGGACATTGAACTGTTAAACAGGAACAGGCAGAGTCCAGTGAGACCCCTAAACCTGTTCTCTGGAACCAGTAGGAGACCATTCACCTCTCGAGACACTTACACAGGAATAAGAGTGTGTCATTGATGCTCCAACCAGAAAAACAAATGGAGCAGAGACTGCACTCATAGACTGCTCACATTGTTCCTCGTGGCTCCATTGCCTGTGGAACAAATGATACTTAAACGTGTTTTGCTGGCAGTGAGGAAGGAAGCTAAATGTTTTGTGCCAAGCCTCAAGGAGGCATCTTCCATCTCCAAGAAGACAGACCCATGTTCTCCGTGGGGGATAGAAGCTTGTGGGAATAGTTAACTGTTTTAGAATTTAGGTATTCTGGCTCCTATCGGGATGGTGAATAACGTGAGGTTCTATGCATGATCACACACCAAATGCACTGTACTGATATGGGAAAAGTTTAGTCAAAACTGGCTCACTCTCTCTCAATCGAAATGGTGAGTTGTGTGGAGTGAGATTAACATTCTCGGAGGCTTTTAAGCCATCGAGAATCACGTATACCAAGTAACAAGCAAACCATGGATTTTATCACCGTATTACTGTCTGTTTGGAATATAATGAGTGACTGTCCATCCCCTTAAGTTTCAATGCAATCACCTCTTATTCTCTCCAAGCGCTACAGATTAATCCTCATGCACTCCCGATGGTACAATCATCCCAACAATGAGTCTGGTGAAACTCCTTTATACTCTTTCTGCCAAGAGGATTATTCTTGATAAAGGAGAGAAAATCTGTGCACAATACCCCAAATACTATCACAACAACACTCTAGGTTTGATCACAATAGTTCTCTTCCCTCACTTAGCTGTCTCAGCTTCTTTCCTGTAATATAAAAAGCCATTCCTTCTCTCTACACTGCGAATGATGTGGAATTTTGAAGTATCGTACATCTTTGCATCAGTCATCACCAGAGGTGTCGATGGAGATGAATTTCACTCTCGTAGGGAGACTCAATCAGAAAGAATTCACTCGAAACATGGAATGGTCACCTACCTGAATGAAAATGACTTACAGGAATATGGAAATCAGACAGAGGAAGGGAGCTAGCTTTCCTTTTGTTCGTCCCTGACGGGATGTGTGCAGCCCTGGTCAGGCCAGCATGTTCTGGCAAACTTGAACTGCGTGGCTGTTTCAGCTGTTCAACAGGACAGTAAAGAGTAAACTGCATTGCTGTGGGCTTGCAGTCCAACAGAGACCGGACCAGGGAAGCATAACCGATTGCCTTCTCTAAATGACATGAGGCAAACAGATAGGCTTCTGTTTAAAACAAGTGGTGATGATTTCATTTGCATTCCATCAACTTCCTTCATGAGACACCAAAAGATCATTATTCTGTCCCTCTCAATTATGAGTCAATGACTTGACCACCATGTATTGTCTGCCCATCTGACAGATTCTGCGGAGAGAGAACAAATTAACCATCTCAAGTGCAAATATTTTGTGACGGAAGCATAGTTAGAAGGGAGTTGAATCAGTTATATCTGGACTTAACAAAGGCACAAACGATAGATTATTCAGCAGCTGCACTGAGGCTGAGAAGGAGACTGAAATATCCTGATAGTGGTCTTGGTCAGGGTTGGTGAGTGGGGAGAATATGCAGAAATGTAAATCTGAATGGAGATAAAAAGATCATGGAGTTTGTGAAGAGTCTGTTTTCTCCTCGGGTATTGTTGAGTAAGTTGTGAATAGTAACTTGCAAGTTATAATTTGCAAGGAATAGCATTTTTGACTGGATCTGAAACTGACGACTTCCAAAATCTAAAATTTAAATATGAACAGCAATTCAGTTCAACTCGGTTTAATGGTCAGATGGAATGACTTACTAAGAACACCAACTATAGCGAGGATGGGATAGTAACCACCTTGCATAATCCAAAGGACATCTTCGATCCGTGAGGCTAATGATATCCAAGGTTGAGAAAGATAGTAAAGACCCCAGGATAAACTCCTGTCTGTTGTAATATTCCAGGCAAATGTTCGCAGATTCTGATCCATTATTGGAACATTCCAGTCTAATGTTCTCAGATTCTGATCTGTTGTTGGAACATACCAATCTATTGTTCTCAGATTCTGATCTCTCCTCCCCCGTCTCTCGATCTGCTGATCCCTGTTAGTGCTGTCGGTGATACTCCCGCCCATAATATGGGATAATTAATAGAAGAGGCAAACCTTCCAGTGACACATTTAGGATCCACGGAGACTGACATCAATCACAGTCGCTGAACAAATAGCTCCAACCAACGCCTTTTAATTCAATGCTGTTTTATTAAAATTAAAAACAATGATGATTTTTTTTGCATTCTGGATGGGGTATGTGAGGGTGACTGGTGGACAAAATGTTGAGGCTGGTAGATCAATTGAGTGTAACCATTCAATCTGCCTTGTACATGGGAGTAATGCCATAAGTTAATCAGAATGTAAACATGCTTCTCAATTTATAAATGGAAACATACATTCTGTAACTACTGACCAAGCATTATAATTTCAATAAAATATTAAGACAATTTTTACAGTGCATGATCTGAGGGGAATGTATGCCTGAGACAACGTGGGGTTAAAACAGACAAATGACATGGATATGTTAACAGAGAATTGTACGTGACATGTGCAATTCAGTTTGATATTCCAGGATCAGAGAGGGCTGATGAGGACTGTGCTATTGATGCATTCGATATTAATTAACTGTGTCGAAGTGTCATTTATTGGACTTTATTTACAGTGTGATTGTGGCACTGTGGAGGAGACAGAAAACAGAGAGAATTGGGCGACATGGCAGTTCAGACTGGAGGGAGGGGCAGTAATATTCCCCAGTAATCAGTATTGGAATGTTACTCTTTATAACTCATAGGAAGAACAGATTCAAGGATACTTCTAAAGTGAGGAATGAGGACTGAAATCTGTTTATTGAACACAAAATACAGGGATAAAATGATTTTCTGTCCATACTAAACTATGGAAAGTACACAGAGATAAGATATTTAAAATACACACAAGGTATTGAGCTACATAAATTGAAATGGATATTACAAAACCATGGAAGTGGTGTCGGTAAAAACAATGACTGCAGATGCTGGAAACCAGATTCTGGATTCGTGGTGCTGGAAGAGCACAGCAGTTCAGGCTGCATCCAAGTAGCTATGAAATCGACGTTTCGGGCAAAAGCCCTCCATCAGGAATAAAGGCAGTGAGCCTGAAGCGTGGAGAGATAAGCTAGAGGAGGGTGGGGGTGGGGAGAAAGTAGTATAGAGTACAATGGGTGAGTGGGGGAGGGGATGAAGGTGATAGGTCAAGGAGGAGAGGGTGGAGTGGATAGATGGAAAAGAAGATAGGCAGGTAGGACAAGTCCGGACAAGTCATGGTGACTATTACTGAGCTGGAAGTTTAGAACTAGGGTGAGGTGGGGGAAGGGGAAATGAGGAAACTGTTGAAGTCCACATTGATGCCTTGGGGTTGAAGTGTTCCACGGCGGAAGATGAGGTGTTCTTCCTCCAGGCGTCTGGTGGTGAGGGAGCGGCGGTGAAGGAGGCCAGGACTTCCATGTCCTCGGCAGAGTGAGAGGGGGAGTTTAAATGTCGGGCCACGGGGCAGTGTGGTTGATTGGTGCGGGTGTCCCGGAGATGTTCCCTAAAGCACTCTGCTAGGAGGCGCCCAGTCTCCCCAATGTAGAGGAGACCGAATCGGGAGCAACGGATACAATAAATGATATTAGTGGATGTGCAGGTAAAACTTTGATGGATGTGGAAGCCTCCTTTCGGGCCTTGGATAGAAGTGAGGGAGGAAGTGTGGACGCAGGCTTTACAGTTCCTGCGGTGGCAGGGGAAAGTGCCAGGATGGGAGGGTGGGTTGTTTGGGGGCGTGGACCTGACCAGGTAATCGCGAAGGGAAAGGTCTTTGCGGAAGGGAGAAAGAGGTGTGGAGGGAAATATATACCTGGTGGTGGGGTCTGTTTGGAGATGGCAGAAATGTCAGCGGATGATTTGGTTTATGCGAAGGTTGGTAGGGTGGAAGGTGGGCACCAGGGGCGTTCTGTCCTTGTTACGGTTGAAAGCGTGGGGTCTGAGAGCGGAAGTGCGGGATGTAGATGAGATGTGTTGGAGGGCATCTTTAAACATGTGGGAAGGGAAATTGCGGTCTCTAAAGAAGGAGGCCATCTGGTGTGTTCTGTGGTGGAACTGGTCCTCCTGGGAGCAGATCCGGCGGAGGCGGAGGAACTGGGAAGTAGTGTGCAAACTTTATCAATCATTATTTGACCCACGGCTGAGATGCTAACTCCCCCGCTATCAGTGATCCCCCTCACTGAGATTCACTAGCACAGTATTTCAGTATCGAGGGGGGTTCTCAATTCTTGCTGCTGTTCTATTTAAATTAATCCACTTTCTCCTGGTAAAATAATAAAGCTTTTGGTCTCTTTATAACTGTCATCAACTAAGCTCTGTGATATTATTGAAGATAAATGATCTGGGACCACAGCCAGTAACAGCACAGTTCTCACAGGGTATGGCATCAGACAAAGGCCCTGCAGTCCGTGAGAATTTCTAAATAAAATTTCAAGTTTCTGACTTTTTCTATCTCCCCTCATGTTGTCTTCTGATCTATCCAACTGACCCTCGTTTAACACCCTTCCAATCACTCCCTGTTTCCAAATTGTGCAGTTGTACAGCTTGATGTGCAGCCATTTCTGAGAAATGGATAGAGCAGGGACAGGAGTGATTGTTGTAGGTTCCGGGGTTTGGATGCTTCATTAAGGACAGGGAAGGTACTAAAAGTGGGGAGGGTGGCATTGTTAATCAAAGGCAGTATTACGGTGGCAGAAAGGATGTTTGATGAAGACTCGTCTGCTGAGGTAGTATGGGAAGAGGTTAGAAACAAAAACGGAGAGATCACCTGTTGACAGTTCTCTATAGACCTCTGAAAAGTTCCAGAGATGCAGAGGAAAGGATTACAAAGATCACACTGGATAGGAGCAAAAGTAACAGAAGACTTTAACTTTCCAAATATTGACTGGAAACGCTAGAGCTCAATTACTTTATATGGGTCAGTTTTTGTCCAATGTGTGCAGAATGGTTTCCTGACACATTATGTCGATAGGCCAACAAGGGATGAGGCCAAATTGGATTTGGGACCGGGTAATGAACCAGACCAGGTATTAGATTTGGAGGTAGGTGAGCACCTCGGTGATAGTGACGAAAATTCAGTTATGTTTACCTTAGCGATGGAAAGGGACAGGTGTATACCGAAGGGTAAGTGTTATAGCTGGGGCAAAGGCAATCATGATGCGATTAGGAAAGGTTTGAGGATGCATAGGATTGGGAAGGAAACTGCAGGGGATGGGCACAATTCAAATGTGGAGTTTTTTTCAAGGAACAGCTACTGTGTGTCCTTGATAAGTTTATATCTGTCAGGAAAGTGGGCGACACGGTGGCACGGTGGCACAGTGGTTAGCACTGCTGCCTCACAGCGCCAGAGACCCGGGTTCAATTCCCGCCTCAGGCGACTGACTGTGTGGAGTTTGCACATTCTCCCCGTGTCTGCGTGGGTTTCCTCCGGGTGCTCCGGTTTCCTCCCACAGTCCAAAGATGTGCGGGTCAGGTGAATTGGCCGTGCTAAATTGCCCGTAGTGTTAGGTAATGGGTAGATGTAGGGGTATGGGTGGGTTGCGCTTCAGCGGGGCAGTGTGGACTTGTTGGGCCGAAGGGCCTGTTTCCACACTGTAAGTAATCTAATCTATATTCCATACAGAAAGGAGGAAGTGGTGGAGTGAGGGTGCTGTGGTTTACTGAAGAGGAAGAAGGAGGCTTCCTTCTCCATGAGGTTATGCTTCCCCCAAAAAAAACCTGGTGCAGCCATGTTTTGAGCATTGTATACAGTTCTGGTCACCGCATTATCGGAAGGATGTGGATGCCTTGGAAAAGTTGAAGAGGAGATTTGCTAGAATGTAGACTGGAATGCAGGGAAGGCCTGACAGGAATGGTTGAGGGACTTGAGGCAGTTTTCATGAAAGACAAAAAGCTTGAGAGACATGCAAGATGATCAGAGGATTAGATACTTTGGAATGTGAAAACCTTTTTCCTCGGATGATGATTGCTAGCATGAGGGGATGTAGTTTTAAATTGAGGGGTGATAGATTTCAGACAGATGTCAGAAATAATTTTTTCACTCAGAGAGTAATAAGGGGAAGGAATATGCTGCCCGCCCAACAATAGAAGACTCACCAAATTTAAGGCCATTTAAATGAGTATGGAATAAACATAAGGATGAAAATGTAATAGTGTAGGTTAGGTGGGCTTCAGATTGGTTTCACAGGTCGGTGCAACATTGAGACCCGAAGGGCCTGTACTGTGCTGTAATGTTCTATGTTCATGGACCTACAATGGCCTGAATAGCTTCCTTCTGTGATGTAACAATTCTGAGGTACTCTGGCCCACAATAAAAGCTTTATGTGCTTTGAGAGACAAGCTGGTCCTGTCAAGGACACACACTGCGCAATCATCCATCATCTCTTCCTGTTTTCTGATAAGCAGCGGCCTCAAAATATCAGTCCAAACAAAATAAATTGATTCAAATTCACGCAGTCAGGAGGACGTTCACCCGAGGGGATTCCCATCGGATGATTTAATGAATAATAAGATTTCAGAATAGCACAAATAATAAAACAATATCACAACAGCAAAATAATTGTCAGCAGAGTAAAACGTACAGTTCCAAATAGTTCCAAGTTCAACATTGTCTTCTGTTTTGGTTACTTTGCTATTAGGAAGGATGTTATTGAACTGAAACTTTACAAGGTTATTGCCAGGACTTCAGAGTCTGAGTCATAGGCAGAGGTTGGATAAGCTGGGACATTTCTCTTTAGAGCGCAGGAGACTAAGGGGGGCATGAAGTGCTTCGAGAGGCTAGTCATGGCCGACATCAGTTCAAGTCTCCCAGCCTGCCTCGATCCCCTCCAATGTTCCTACCAGTGGAGTGGGTCTATAGTGGGTATCATCTCCCTAGAACATCTGGACAACAAGGACACCTACATCAGATTCCTGCTCATTGATTATAGCTCCACCTTCAAAACCATTATTCCCCTCAGACCAATCACAAAACACAGTGACCTCAGACTCGGCTCCACCCTCTGCAACGGATCCTCAGCTTTCTGACCCACAGTCCAAAATCAGAGAAGATAGGTAACTGTGCCTCTTCCACAATAACATTCAACACGGAAATCCCAATGGAAGTGTCCTCAGCCCCCTACTATACTCCCTGTACACCCACGACTGTATTGCTAAATTCAGAACGAACGCCATCTGCATGTTCACTGATGACACCATCATAGTAGAACAGATTTGCAATGATGGCAAGTCAACATACAGAACGGAAATACACGGCTTGGTGATGTGCTGAACTGAGACTAATCTCTCTTTCAACGTCGGCAGAACTAACCAACTGATCATTGACTTCAGAAAGAAAGGAGGAGCACATGCCCCCATCTGCATCAATGGAACTGAAGTTGAAAGAGTGGAAAGCATTAAGTTGCTTGGAGTGATGATAACCGACCTCCCATGTAGATGTGACAGCCGAGATGGCACAACAACGCCTCTTCTTTCTTTGGCAGCTCAGGACATTTGACATGTCCACAATGACCAATGTCTGCAAATGCACCACTGAGAGCAAACCATCTGGGTGCATAATGGCCTGGCGTGGCAATATCCCTACCCAGCACAGTAAGAGAAATGACAGGAGGATTTGTGCATGGCCCATGCCATTATGGAAGCCAACCGCACGTTCATTGACTACATTTACATGACTTGCTGCTGCAGAAAGGCTGACAACATTATCAACGATCCATCGAACCCTGGATCTCCTGCAATCTCTTCCATCATGCAGACAATACAGAATCTTGAACACACAAACCAGCGGCTCATGAATAACATCTTCCCAGCCCATTATTAAACTGAGGAATGGACTCTCTAACTTCAAATAATGCTGATCTTGCTCACATTGATCTTGGCTATTGCATGCCCTTTGTGTTGTAGACTGTATGCCTCAGTCTAAATTTTGCCTTTCCGCTCTGATCTGTATGTACTTGCTTACTGTAGGATCGAGATTCCCTGGCTAGGGACAAAGACTCTGGAGGCAGACAGGACACAGGCACGGAGTGGACTTTAATTCAAGCAAAAACCGGTAAATGCAGGGAGAGTACCAAAGGATCTTCCTCCAATCTGGTTTTGACAGAGAAGACAATCGTTTCCTTAATCCTCAGCTCAGCAAAGCAGAGAGATCAATGATACACTACGATTTTACAGCAAAAAGACAGTATTTTATACGTTCTGCATTGCAATGATTATACACAACGTTTTCAGTTTCCCCTCTACTTCCCTTCTGCAGAACCAATCTTGTAAAACAACTGATCAATGATGCACACTCCCATGGACAGACCGAGGTTCTTATTTGTTTTGGATGTTTAACGATTGTTGTTATCTCCAGGCTTTAGGATCTTTCTATGTTGCAATCCAAAGTTAGTGGCTGTGTTCTTTTTAGTGATACCCTACATTTTTTATCTTGAAGGATTGCATGAATTCAACTCTCCATTGAGGAGGCTATCTCTTACCAAATTCCATGATCACATTTTACATTACAAAGTTGATTCTGTTACAAAACAGGCATTATTATTATTATTTCCACTGTTAACCGTTTTTCAGCTAACTAGACAAGACATGCCAGGCATCCCATTAAGGTTTTATAATTCTGTTCAAATCTGTTTCCATGATTATTTACCAAGTCTTTAATTACAACTTATTGCGATTGCAAATAGTTTCAAAGACACAGCTAGCTTCTTAAACATAATTTGAGTAGCTGGTTTTGTGGCTGAACACCTCCTTAATGAGATCAGAATAAATTAATTTTTGTCATGATTCTTTAAAGTGTTTGTGCTACAATTTCATTATTTTGTCTGTGTTCTATTACAAATCATCATTCTTTATCACAATACTAGCATGTTTCAGAATCTTGGGAATCAGGTTATCCTTTCTTTTGTTTGGAATAATTCTCTTCTCAAAGGTCTTTTTTTCACTTTTGCTGAAGCAATCTAATTTAAATTCTGGCTATTTTGTGGCTCTTCAGAAACAGACAGCTGAAGTGGACTTTTAAATTTCGGCCACTCCATGTCTCTAAAAAAAAGGCAGCTCCAACTCTCACTACGATCTGCCAGAACTGTGTATAAACAAATAGCTTCACTCGACTTCGATACATGCGACAATGACTCCTATCAAATCAAATTAAACCAAATCATATGATCGAGAGGGAGAAATTCTCACAATGTCAACAGACCCAGATCGAAGCTCTGTCGCGTCCAGCCAAACGTTGTGATAGACGATTAAACAACCAACTGATGGAGAGGGCAACACAGTTATCCATATCCTACCAATGGATCAGCTCTGCATATCAGTGTAAAAAACAAGGAAATAGTATCTGTACCATCCTCACCCAGGAATGTTGAGTCGATGATCCACCTCACCCTCATCATGATGCCCACAGAATCACAGATGCCAGTCTTCAAACAATTCGATTCGCTGCACGTGACAGGAAGAAACAGATTAACACAGTAGACACGACAAAGGTAATGGGCCCTGACCCCATTCCTGTTATGGGACTGAAGACTTGTGCTGCACAACAAGCCGTGTCCCTGGGGAAGCTGTTTCATTCCAGCTCCAATTCTGACATCTCCCTGGCAATGTGCAAAATTACTCAGCTATGTCCAGTTTCTAAAAGGGGAATAATTACAATCTGACAAATTACCACCCCATCAGTCCTATCATGACAGTAAAATTGATGGGAGTTCTTTTTGACAGACCTGTCAAGCAGTACAGAGGTAACCAGCTCAGTGTGGTTTCCGATAGATCCCCGTGTGGTGATGGTGCTATTGTGGAAATGTCATTGGATTACTAATACAGACCAGGCTAATACGCTGGCAGTTGGTGGAAGATAAAAACTATGAATAACGAATCGAGATCTCAAATCTGTTGTCAGTAACAGTGACCATGAAGTCAATGTCTATTGTACGCACCAATGTGATTCCCCGATGTACTTTCAGGAAGCAAATCTCCCGTGCTTTCCTGGTCTGGCCTAAACGTGACTCCAGACACACAGCCATGTGATAAACTCTTGAATGGTCCCTGAAACGGCCAAGCAAGACACTCTATTGTATCAAACTCCTCCAAGGTCTTGAAGGATAAACCCGAACCAAACACCAGGCCCCAGACTCGGTATCGGAAAAAGGAATGGGAAACATAGTCCTGTCAACCCTGCAAAGACCTCCTTCCTAACATCTGAGAACTTGTGACAACATCTACAGAGCTTTCCCACAGACTGCACAGAAACCTAGGGAGTGGAATAGGCCTTACAGTACATTAAGCCTCCCCCATTCTAGTTCATGTCTGAACATCTCCTCAGTGCACTTTTCCCACACACTGTACACATCCCTTAATGTGATTAAACTTGTGAAGCTATAAAGTGGAACTGCAATAATCCCGATGGTCTGTCGAGTTTGCTCCCCAATTCAATATAATGATGGCTGACCCTTTATTTCCACACCATACTCCTGCTCTCTCCCCCAGCCCTTCAGTGTCCAGACATCCTTATTAGTCTTTAGTGCCTTCTCTTCAACAGCCTTACGTAGAGAGAATTCCCCAGGTTCACCAGTGTCTGAGTGCACACTTTTATTCTCGTCTCAATACAGTGTGACCTGCCTGTACCTAATACTGTGGCCCCTTGTCTTAGACATCCCAGCCAGGGGAATTATCATTCCTGCTTCCAATCTGTCTCGCCCTGTCAGTGTTTTATATATTTGACTGAGATCTCCATTCACTTTCCTAAACCCCATGGAATACAGGCTCAGTCGACCCAAACGTTGCTCCCACAACAAATCTGTCATCCCAGACATCAGTCTGGTCATCTTTCACTGCTCTCTCTCAATGTCAGGTTTGTCGTTTATTAGGTAAGGAGACGAAATCTGCACACAATACTTCATAATGTTCGAGGTGGGGTCTCACCAAGGCCTTGTCCATCTGAAGTAAGGCACCCTTCCTCCTGGACTCAAATCCTCCTATTATGAAGGTGATCACACTATTTATCTTCCTAACTGCTTTCTGTTCCTGCAATATTGCTTTCAGTGACTGGTGTACAGGGAGATCCCAGATCCTTTACAATGTTGCAGCTCCCCACTTGGTGGGTTTATGTACACTGGTCTGTGTGCCAATGCATTCCCAGTGTTGGGTCCTTTCTTCAGAACTCACTACTCTGCATGGAACTCGGAGGTCTGTCCAAACAAAAACAAAACAAAGCGAGTGTAGTTCCCTTTGTAGATCGAACACTCCCTTTTCAAATGTTACTCTGGCATTCTATTGTTTCCAACAAGTAGTCAACATTACATCTATCGACACTGCTCTTCACCTGCCACATAATTACTCTTTAACTCCATTTGTCTTAACCACCTTGAAGTTTTGTTTTCACATCCTCCTCACTTTCCAAGATCCTAGTTGCCCTCAGCAGACTTGGAAACTTTGCATTTGATTCCCTCAACCAGGTGTTTGCGATGTATTGTGAATGTCTGGGGGCCAAGCACGAATCATTGTGATGCCACACGAGCCTTCCAAACTGAAAACCATCCATTTATTCCTACTCACTGTTTCCTGTCAGCTCTCCCATTGTAACACCATGTCCATATATTATCCCCTTTCCCAACTGCTGTTACTTTGCACAATAGGCTTGGGACTCTATTAAAATTCTTGCTGAAAATCCAAGTTCAGTGCCTCTATTGTTTTCAGTAGTTAATCTACCAGTCAGTTTCACAAATATGTTTCCCATTTCATCAATATGTATGCCCATTATTTTCATTCCAATATTTTCTCCAAATTAGTTTATTTACAAATTTCATTCCATATCCTTTTCTCATCATCCATATCCTTTTCTCCTATTGGTGGGAAGGCTTTGTTTATGTCGTTTGCTGTGAAGACAAAAGTGAAGTTGTTGTGTCATGTTTCTCTGTTTCTCCATTTTCCATTCTCCATTCCCTGGTTTCAGACTGGAAGGAAGCTGACACCTTGACTAGAAAAAAAACAGCTGTTGTCTGTTCACCCTGTCCATGCCCCTTGTAATCTTAAACCTGAATTACTTACCCACTCAACTTTCTCTGCTCCAAAGTAAATAACTCGAGCTTATCCAGCCTCTCTCCACAGCTGATATGTTTCATCCCGGGAAACATCCTGGTGATTCTCCTCTGCACCTCATCCAGTACAATCACATCCTTCCTGTAATTTGGCTCCCAGAGCTGCACACAGTATTTAATTTGGCCTTACCAAAGTGCTTTATAAAACTCTTACAATCTTTAGGTCAATGAATAAAGGCTTTATCTATGGTCCTGCTTAACTAATCAATGATCATATTCAGTCACATTCAGGGATGTGTGGAGAAGCACCCGTTGAGCTTCCTAGTGTGCTGCCATTCATGGAGTCCTCCCCTATCTGGTTTCTTCTTCCAAAGTGCATCACCTCATATTTATCATGGTTACATTCCAACTGCCATTGACCTGCCCATCTGACCATTCCATGTATATCTTCCTGTAACATAAGACCTCCCACCTCACTGCCATCACCTGACCAATCTTTATGTCAAACACAAACTTGCTTATCACACCACACCCCCACACCCCCGACTCACTTCATATTCATAACACTTATGAATACCACAAATAATAAGGGACACAGCACTGATCTCTGCGGTACATCAGGGAAATTAGTCACCAGTCATACAAACAGCCTTCTACCACGAAGCTGATTTTGGATGCAACTTGGTAAGTCACTAATAGGTCCTACCTGTTCACTGGCTATTCTGTTCTACTTGAGGTACCTGTAGAATATCTGGGGATTCTCCCTAATCTTGTCCTGCCAGCAGGTTTCCAAGCACCTGTGTTAGTCAGTCCCCTCCGAGTGAAGAATGTCCTCCTTATTACGTTCTTAAATGACCTGTCCCTTATCCTGCCATTATTTGCTTAAATGTAGAGTAGACAGCCAGAGAAACATCCTATTTACTTCCACCTTGTCATATGTTTCGTAGATTTTCTAAATTTCACTGTTCTTTGAAACTGGAGAGGTCACAAGACAAGTCTCCCCATCAGAAAATCTTGTCATCTGAGAGATTAACCTGGAGAATGTCCATTGCATGTCCTCTGTGATCAGTATACTCTTTCTTAGATTGGGTTACCAACACTGTACACAATACTCGAGGTACTCTCTCACCAACACTCTATGCAACTGCTTCATGATGTCTTTACATTTATATTCAGATTCCCTTAAACAAGATCCAAACAAACTTTAACTTTCCAATTACATGTTTTCCTCCAAATACTATTCACGTTAATTGCATTTACGAACTCACTATGTGATTTCTCACAGAAAGACTTCTGAAAATCCAAACACACCACTTCCACTTGTTGTCCATGGTTTATGCTGCAGGAACAAAAATCCTCAAATGGGAATTCTCTTCCCCAGAAGTTTCATCCCAAGATGGCAGGTCAACATCACCACTTCCAGTGTATTAATAAATGTTGGCCTATCATGAACAAATCAAAATGATAAACTGCAGCAGAATTCATTGGATAGGAACAAGACTGATAGATAAATGCATGCTGCCTTCCAGAATTGTTCTCCCTGTGTACTTTGACTTTGTGCAGTTTCTGAGTATTTATTCAAAGTTGAGTTTATTCAACATTTGACAGATGTGAATGGAGGAAAATTGTGGACTGACAGAAAAGTGCTATGGAGACCACAATCAGATCAGCCATGAGCTTACTGTCTGATCGAGCAATGACAATGTGTCTAATGACCCACTCCTGCTCCTCAGTCCTATTTCCTATGTTCCATTCAGTCCTTACAACCACCAGTACAGGAGCAGATAGAGACCACTTGCTCCAAATACCTCGTCCGCAGTAACACAGGATACCATTCAGTCACTCAACACTGTGTGGTTTGGTGTGGGTTGGAAAATGTGATGGGAAATCCAGGCTGGTTACGAAAGAGGGCTCCCATCTCTTTACAGAGAGTCTTCTCTCTGCCACTGGGGTTTCATTTGTCGGTCATATTGTAGACCCAGATTCACTGTGAATATCTGGCCCATATCTCTCCCAGAGATGGCTCACAGAATACATGTCTCTCACTGTCCTCAACATTCAATAACAGCACTCCCAGGAAAATTACAACCATTCACTTTCCAAAGACAGAATATGAGAACATAAGAAACAGGAGTAGGTAATTCGGATGCTTACGCGATTGTATGCGATCATGTCTGACCTACTGTTGGCATTAACTCCTTTTAATGCCCAATTCTTCAAACCTCTCAGCTCTCCGACAGGTCAAAAATCCGCCTACCTCCTCTTTAAATACTTGCAGTGATCTCGCTCCCCTAACTTTCTAGACTTGAGAATTGTTGACATTCACTACCCTCTGTGAGAATAAAACACTCTCCACACAGACACCATCACCTATTAATGTTAACAAAAAGGGGTTAACTGATCTGCTCAGGTATGAGGGATTGAGCTGGATATCAAAGCCGGATTTGATTGAAGATTTTATCCTCAGAGGCATTTAAATATCCAGAATCATGCATCCTGACTAAAATAAAAAAAAACAAGCCATAGAATTTATCAGCTTCTCAGTGTCTGTGTAGAACATAATGAGTGATTGTCCATCACCATCACGTTTCAATGCAATGACTCTTATTCTCTGATAGTGCTACCGATTAACATTAACTCAGTTCTCTTTTACCATCAGCCAGAGATTACTCTGGTGAAATCCCTTCATACTGTCTCTGTTGCAATGAAATTATTCCTTTTAAAAGAGAGAAAATCTGTCCACAGTATCCCAAATACTGCCTCATCAACACTCTCAGCGATGATCACAATAATTCCTTTCCCTCACTTACTGGTCTCTGTATCTTAATTTGACATAAAAACCCATTCCTTCTCTATGCACTGCCACTGATGTGGAATTTAAAAGTTCCTTACATCTGTACGTCAGCATCAGTAACGCCAGCACCAGAGTTGCCCGTGGAGGTGAACATCGCTGTTGGGGAGAGACTCAGTTAGAAAGATTGCACTTGAAATAGGGAATGGTCACCTCCCTGAATGGAAATGAAGTGTAGGAATAAGGATAACAGGCAGAGGAAGGGAGATAACTTTATTTTTGTTCTTCCCTCACGTGATGTGGGCAGCCCTGGCCCGAACAGCATGTTATACCAATCTTGAACTGAGTGACTGGTTCAGCTGTTCCCCAGGACAGTAAAGAGTAAAACACATTGCTGTGAGCTTGCACCTATTGATTTCTTTGAAGGACATGAAGTAAGCAGATGGGCTTTTTCTCACAAATGATGACAGCTTCATTTCAATTACATTAATTTCCTTCATGACATATCAACAGATTATTATTCTGTGCCTCTAGATTATGTGCAATGACTTAAGCAGCATGCAGTGCCTGTCTGTCTGACAGATTCTGTGCAGTGAACAAGTTCCAGATACTCAAGAGCAATTATTCTGTTATTAACATGTGGTTAGAAGGTACTGGTAACGTGTGTCCAGATTTAACAAAGGCACAATTGATGGTTTATTCTGAAGATGCACTGAGGCTGCGAAGGAGATTGGGATAACACGATGATGGGATTGGACAGTATCTGTGAGTGGGGAGGATATGGAAATGTAGATCTGTGCAGGGCTAGAAATATTATGGAGTTTGACAACAGTCTGGTTCCTCCTCGCATACTGGTGAGTAATTTGTCATGAGTAATTTGCACGTTATAATTTGTGTGAAATGGAATATTTTATTCGAAGTGAAAATGTTGATGTCCACCTTTCTAAATTTTATATAATATGGGCAGCAATTCAGTTTAACCTGGCTTAATGAGCAGATAGAATGACTTACCAGGAACACCAACTATAGCGAGGATGGGATAGTAACCAGCTTGAATAACCAGCAGAATATTATAGATCCACCAAGCTAATGATATCCCAGGCTGGGAAATCCAGTAAAGACCATAGGATAAACTCCTGTCCATTGTTGGTACATTCCACTCTAAATGTCTCAGTTTCTGATCCATTGTAGGAACATTCCAGTCTAATGTCCTCCGATTCTGATCTATTGTTGGAACATTCCAGTCTCATGTTCTCAGATTATAATCTCCCCTCCCCCTCTCTCTGGAGCAGCTGATCCCTGTTAGTGCTGTCGGTGAGCTCCTGCTCATACTATGGAATATCACATTGAACCGAATCCTTAATTAATAGAAGAGGCAAATCCTCCCATGACACTTTAAGGATCCCCAGAGACTGACATCAATAACATTCGCTGAACTAATAGTTCCAGTTAACCCCCATTTCAATTCAATACTATCTTATTAAACTTCAAAATAATGATTAATATTTATACATTCCGATAGGGCTATATGAGGGTGACTGAGGGAGCAAATGTTGGGGCTGGTTGTTCGACTCAATTCAATCTGCCTTGGATATGGGAGTAATACTGGAGATTTATCAGAACATGAATATGCTTCCCTGTTTATAAATTGAAGCATACATCCTGTAACTGCTGCTCAGGCATTACAATATTAATAAAACACTGAGAGAACCTCTATCATCCATGATCTTGAAGAAAATGTCCCTTAGACTATGTGCATTTACAACAGACAACGACATTATGTTAACAGCGAATTGTACCTAAGAGACAATGGGGACTGCAGATGCTGGAGAATTCAGTGTAGATAAAGTGTGGTGGGGGAACAGGCAGGGCTGGTCAACTAACAGCTGAGGAGCAAGAGAGTCAACTTTTCGGTCAGGACCCTTCTTCATGACTGGGGAGTGGGAAGAGGGATGAGAGAAAATGGGTGGTGGGTTGAGGCTGAGAAAGGTAGGAGGTTATAGTGATAGGTCGATGGGGAGTGTGGAGCGGTCGGTGGGAAGGAACATAAACAGATAGGTCCCCTCGAGAGGGCGGACCTGAGTCGGAGAGTTGGATTTGGGATCTGGGTGGGTGAGGGTGGTTTGGAAACTGGTCAATTCAATGTTCATGCCTTGTGTTTGTAGGCTCCCGAGGCAGACGATGAAGTGTTCATGGTAACAACCTGGTAAATGTCTTCCCAACTTTCTCCAGCTTAATAATATACCTCCTATAACATAACGACTATAATTGCACACAGTACAACAGAAGAGGCTTCATCAATGTCCTGCACAACCTCAGCATGGGATTGGACAGTATCTGTGAGTGGGGAGGATATGGAAATGTAGATCTGTGCAGGGCTAGAAGGATTATGGAGTTTGACAACAGTCTGGTTCCTCCTCGCATACTGGTGAGTAATTTGTCATGAGTCCTTTGCTCGTTATAATTTGTGTGAAATGGAATCTCAAAGGTCTGAGCAATGAAGTAACATTAAACACCCTGCAGCACAAAGTTCAAAGAATTATACCTGCGCTTCGGGTCCCTCTTTTCTACATAACTACTAAAGCCCAGCATTAATTGGACAAGCACTCCCCTTGTTTGATTTACCAAAATTCAATACGTCGCATATATCCAAGTTACACTCCATCTGACACACATCAGCCCCGTGAGTGATATCACTACCCCCTCTACATTCACACTTCGGAATAAAACGACACTCCCCTCTCCAGTAGGTCCACAAACAAAAGCCTTGACTTTCCAAAGACGCACAACTTGGTTAAACAGGTAAAAAACAATGACTGCAGATGCTGGAAACCAGATTCTGGATTAGTGTTGCTGGAAGAGCACAGCAGTTCAGGCAGCATCCAAGGAGCTTCGAAATCGACGATTCGGGCAAAAGCCCTCCATTAGGAATAAAGGCAGTGAGCCTGAAGTGTGGAGAGATAAGTGAGAGGAGGGTGGGGGTGGGGAGAAAGTAGCATATACTACAATGGGTGAGTGGGGGAGGGGATGAAGGTGATAGGTCAGGGAGGAGAGGGTGGAGTGGATAGGTGGAAAAGGAGATAGGCAGAACAAGTCCGGCCAAGTCATTGGGACAGTGCTGAGCTGGAAGTTTAGAACTAGGGTGAGGTGGGGGAAGGGGAAATGAGGAAACTGTTGAAGTCCACATTGATGCCTTGGGGTTGAAGTGTTCCGAGGCGGAAGATGAGGCGTTCTTCCTCCAGGCATCTGGTAGTGAGGGACCTGTGGTGAAGGAGGCACAGGACATCCATGTCCTCGGAAGAGTGGGAGGGGGAGTTTAAATGTTGGGCCACGGGGCAGTGTGGTTGATTGGTGCGGGTGTCCCGGAGATGTTCCCTAAAGTGCTCTGCTAGGAGGCGCCCAGTCTCCCCAATGTAGAGGAGACCGCATCGGGAGCAACGGATACAATAAAAGATATAAGTGGATGTGCAAGTAAAACTTTGATGGATGTGGAAGGCTTCTTTAGGGCCTTGGATAGCGGTGAGGGAGCAGGTGTGGGCGCAGGTTTTTCAGTTCCTGCGGTGGCAGGGGAAAGTGCCAGGATGGGAGGGTGGGTTGTAGGTGGGCGTGGACCTGACCAGGTAGTCACTGAGGGAACGGTCTTTGCGGAAGGCGGAAAGGGGTGGGGGAGGGAAATATATCCCTGGTGGTGGGGTCTGTTTTGAAGTGGCGGAAATGTCGGCAGATGATTTGCCTTGCGCAGGCAGAGGGAAGAGTGGGTAAGGAGAAACTGGATAGTGATCTTGTATGACTTCATGATTTTAGGAAGAGGAAAGCCACATGTTAGAGATTTGAAATAGTGACCGGTATTTTGGGCCCAGAATTGTGCTCTTTTCACATCTCTGGTGTTCAGTATTGATATCTACTCGAGAAACGTCATAGTGCAGAGTTTGTTTGCAGGATTTCTTTCCCTGATATAGTCGACTACTGATGACAGCCATTTAAACCGGAAATCATAGCCAAGCAATTAAAGGTGTTCATAGTTTATCTCAATGGCACAGCAAATGCACTCAACATCATATAGTTGAGGCTAATAACTTGTACTTTTTTTCAACGAGAAATGTCCCCTGTATAAATTGGTAATGTTAACCAAAATTTAATAAACCCATATACTTCAGATATGACCCAATATCTGGGCATGGTTTAGGCCTTGTGTAGTGCGTGGTGCCCAAGTTTCTGAGCCAGAACTCTGAATTCGATTCCAGTCCATGACTTTCTGGTAGTGCCCCAATCTCTGGAGAAGGTGGTGTGTATTCATGTCCTATGGAGGTGTATCACAGCATGTTACAACAAGCTGATGAACAAACACAGGAGCATCATTACTTTAGGGGCTAATGCTGAATGATGGTAGTCTCCATATCACTGCGCCGAAAATTCTAGTTTCAAATCCCACAGAGCTGTTTCATAATATGTCTGAACAAGTTGATTAAACTTTTTTGGAATCGTGCCTTGATGGAGAAGGAAGAGTTACGACTACTGAATTTGAGACTATAGACCCAGGATGACTGAAAGCACAGCCAATTGTCTTGATTAGAGTCACATTTACACTTTCTAGAGGTTTATAAAATTATGACAGGCATGGATAGGGTGAGTGGTCAAGGTTCCTTCCTGAAGAAGGGCTTATGCCCGAAACGTCGATTCTCCTGTTCCTTGGATGCTGCCTGACCGGCTGTGCTTTTCCAACAACACATTTTCAGCAAGGTTCCTTCCCCCAAAGATAGGAGAGTCTAAATTAGAAGGCATAGGTTTAAGGTGGGAAGAGAAATATTTGAAAGACAATGAAGAACAACTTTTTTTTCCGGCAGAGGGTGGTACTTCTATGGAATAAACTGCCAGAGAAACTGGTGGAGGCTGGAACAATTATAACATTTAAAAGGCTTTATGATTTGTGGGATATGGGCCAAACCATGGCAAATGGGAGTGGATTAATTTTGAATAATCGGATGGCATGAACGAGTTGAAGGGTTTGTTTCCCTATTGTACATCTCTTTGAATCATTGATTTCATTAATGAAGGTCTCTTTGTAATCTTTTGTTGTTTACCATTATACAAACACTGTGCACTGTACACCAAAACTTGATGTCATCCGCAAATTTTCGAAATATATCTTCTATAACTCTCATCGAAATCATTTATATAAATGACAAACAGCAGTGGACTCAACAATTTTGCCTCTGGATCATCGCTGCCCACAGGCTTCCAATTCAAAAACCAACCATCCACCACCACCCTATCTACTGCCATTAATCAGATATACACAGAACGCACACGCAATCACACACACATACAGAGACACCGACGCAACTATGTCTTTAAGACAAAGGTTAGATTAAAACAACGATCGAGAGTTAAAGTGAGAAGGCGGGAAAGTTGTGTTGAGAAACACACCCGATAGGATCAAAAATCAAAGTAGACTTGATGGGCCAAATGGCCTAATTCCAATTCCCTATGCTCTGTGGCCATAAGGTGTCAGGATTATTTTCCAAGTGTGCAGTAGAAGCTAAGTTTGATAAATACCTGACTGAGCAGTCAATGGGACTGTGGGATACGTTTGAGGGGCTGAATGGTATATGTTTGTTCCTATTTGCTGTGCCCTTGTTTCTGAAAAGAGTAGGTGACTTGCTGTGAGGTTAACACGCTTTAATATAAAAGGGGTCTCCCATTTCCATTTGAGATAACGTTGCTCCTTTCTCCTTTGGATTGTGCGATCTGTGGTGTTCTCATCCCCCGAGAACAGTGAAGTCTGGCTCATTGAGGATATTCAAGGCTGACCTTCACTGACCTTTGATGGACAGGAGGGTCAATGTTTATTGGGAACAGACAGGAAAGGGGTATTCAGCTACAATCAAACCTGCCACGATGTTTCTAAACTGAGCAGCAAGTTGGAGGGGACGAATGGCCAACTGCTGTTCCTACCTCAGCCATTGTTTTGTCAATTCACCCCCAAGCCTGTTACAGAGGGAGAGAAAGATCCCATTCAGCCAGTCAGCATCGTGACAATACAGAAGGGGGAGGCCATAATGCACCTCAATGGGGTTAGACAGGAATAAATGAAGTATTCAAATCATTTCATTAAATTACACAGCACAGGAGGATGCCATATAACCATCCCAGGCTGTTACGCAGGAGCGGGGGTGCCATGGGCAGCATCAGGAAATACAGAGTAGCGATCGTTATTCATTTTGTGTTTGGCAAGCTGTAACTAGTGGAATTCTTCAGGGATCTGTGTGAGGTCATCAACAAATTACAATCCACACCAATGAGTTGGATGAACGGGATGGAGCTCAGTTTGCTCATACATCAGGATAGTCAATCAATAAGATGTCAAAAGGAGACAGAGCGTCTGCAATGAGATACAGACAGGGGGAGGGCAGCACGTCTGCAATGGGATACAGATGGGGAAGGCATAGCGTCTACAGTGGAATACAGACAGGGGAAGGGTAGACCGTCTACAATATGATACAACAGGGGGAGGGCAGAGTGTCTACAATGGGATACAGACGGGGAAGGGCAGAGCGTCTGCAATGGGACACAGACGGGAAAGGGCAGAGCGTCTGCAGTGGGATACAGACAGGGGGAGGGCAGAACGTCTGCAATGGGATACAGACAGAGCGAGGGCAGAGCGTCTGCAATGGGATACAGACAGGGCGAGGGCAGAGCGTCTGCAATGGGATACAGACAGGGGAGGGCAGAGCGTCTACAATGGGATACAGACAGGGGAGGGCAGAGCGTCTGCAATGGGATACAGACAGGGCGAGGGCAGAGCGTCTGCAATGGGATACAGACAGGGGAGGGGAGAGCGTCTACAATGGGATACAGACATGGGAGGGCAGAGCGTCTGCAATGGGATACAGACAGGGGAGGGGAGAGCGTCTACAATGGGATACAGACAGGGGTAGGGAATAGCGTCTGCAATGGGATAGAGACAGGGGAGGGCAGAACGTCTGCAATGGGTTACAGACAGGGGTAGGGAATAGCGTCTGCAATGGGATAGAGACAGGGAGAGGGCGGATCATCTGCAATGGGATGCAGATGGGGGAGGGGCAGAGAATCAAGCAATGGCAGACAGACAGAGGACAGTTTTGAGCAAACCTTCAGCAGAAAAAAAGTACATTTCTGTGATGGGAATTTTCTGTTTTGGGGAAAAGACAAAACAGCAGAAAATTATTTAAATGCAAGGAGAATGCAGAACAGAGTGGTACAGAGGGATCTGTGTGTCTTAGTACATGATTCACATCAAATTAACATGAAGATGCAGCTG
Source organism: Chiloscyllium punctatum (assembly GCF_047496795.1). Taxonomy (NCBI): domain Eukaryota; kingdom Metazoa; phylum Chordata; class Chondrichthyes; order Orectolobiformes; family Hemiscylliidae; genus Chiloscyllium; species Chiloscyllium punctatum. Next base: position 15,119,284 of record NC_092751.1, on the reverse strand, counting down.
GTGATTTGGAAGGTAAACGGAATTATTCTGTTTCGTGTAAGGGGTGTTGTGTTTGATCTTAGCGATGATTTTTGCATCAGTACAGGGCATTGCTGAGATAACATCTGATGTATGATGTGTCGTTATAATTGCTTTAACTGATAAAAACAAAATTGCTTTAGAACCGTTTCAAGGATTTTTCTCTTTACTCATTCTTGCGATGAAAGCATTGTGTTACGAAGAAGGAACTTTTCGACCTGAGAATCAGAGATGTTTTATTGACCGTATAACATCTTGAGAAGAGTGTAGTTGGTGAATACCGGATGGATATTTCTTCTTATGTGGGAGAATAAAATTGGGGAAATAATTTAAGAACAAGTCAGGTTCAAAGAAAAAGTCATTGCACCGAAAAATTGAACTCTGATTTCCCTTCATATCTGATGCGAGACGGGCTGAGGTTTTCCAGCAATTTCTGTATTTGTTTAAGAAGAAAACATATTCATCTTAACACAGATATTGTGAAGTCATCAAACGCTTATGTTTACATTATGCAGGCACATATTAACACATCTTCAAAACAAGTAGGGCCATTTATTGTTAATGCATTGATTCGGTGTATGACAACAGCAATAATGCACTGACCTGGAGTCGAGAATGTGATGGAGTCATATAGTTCGGACAATATTCAAGGAGAGCTCACATGGTCCCGTTTGGGGCCTCATTACGTTACTGATTTAACTAACAGATAGAAAAAGGTAGCCTATCTGTGAACGAACAGCCTATTGCTCCTTTTCTGTTTCCATGCCGCTCAACACAGCACTGTGTGTGAGTGAAAAAAAAGCCTAGTCGTCTTTTCCACTTATGGAGGATTCCTGATGATGATTCATTGGAATCTCCCCACTGCCTGAAGCAAAGCAATTCAGCCAAATCCAACTGTTTCAGGAAGAAATCCCATTGTCAGAAGGTTATGCGTGACGAATAACTTCAGAAGTAATTATTCAGACTCGATATGTGAGGCGATCAGACAAGAGATTCTATGGCTGCAAATGGGAATACAAGATGATGTATAGCCTCCTACGTGCCAGGGTCCAGGATGTCTCAGAGCGGCTGCAGGACGTTCGCATCGTGGTGGGGGAGTAGCCAGACGTCATTATGCACATTGGTACAAATGACACAGATAGAAGTAGTGATGAGGTCATGCAGAGTGATTATAGAGAGCGAGGAAAAAGGGTAAAAGTCAGGACCACGACAGTGGTAATATCCGGTTTACTTCCAGTGTTCCATGTTAGTGAGGGTAATAACAGGCGGACATGGCAGAGGAATGCGTGGCTAAATAATTGGTCCAGGAGAAGGGATTCAGAGTTTTAGATCATTCAGATCTTTTATGGGGCAGAGGTGACATGTTCAGGAAGGACGGGTTGTACCTGAATTGGAAGGGGACTAATATCCTGGCTGGCAGGTTTGCAAGAGCTACAAGCGAAGGTTTCAACTAGATTGGCTGGCGTGGGGGACTGCGTGGGATCCTCAGCAGCAGGGTTGCAAGTGCGAGGCTGGAAGGAGATACCGTAATCACAAACAGTAAAGTGGAGAGATAGGTTAGGCAGGAACACGACAGGGAGCAACGAATGCCTGTTGGATCAAATTGCATCTATCTCAATGCAAGATGGCTGACAGGTAAGACCGATGAACTCAGTGCGTGGAGAGGTACGTGGGACTGCGATATTATAGCCATTACAGAAACATGGCGAAGGGAGGGACGGGACTGGCAGCTTAATGTACCAAGGTACAGGTGCTTTATGCGAGACAGAGATGGTGGAAGGAGGTGTGGGGGTTTCATTTCTGATTAAGGCGAGTACCACAGCAGTAATCAGAGATAAAATAACTGATGGATCATCCAGTGAGGATTTGTGGGGGAAGCTAAGAAATAAAAAAAGGGTTGATGATATTATTTGGGTTGTACTATAGGCCCCCTAATAGTAAAAGGGAATTAGAATAATTAAAACATGTACAGAGATTGGGGAGACTTGCAGGGCCAATAGGATTGCCATAGTCGTAGATTTTAATTTTCCTAACATTGACTGAGAATTTCTTAGAATTAAGGACTGAGATGGGGTGTATCTATTAAGTGTGTTCAGAAACGTTTCCTAAAGCAATATGTAGAGGGTGTAATTCAGGAAGGGGTAAAACTTGACCTACTCTAAGAAATAGGGCAGGACAGGTGACTGAGGTGACAATGGGGGAGCACTCTGGGACCAGTGACCATAGATTTAAAATACTTATGGAGAAAGACAAAACTGGCCCGCATGTTCAATTTCTAAATTGGGGGAAAGCGAATTTTGATGGAATTAGAGAGGAGTTTGTATGGGTTGGTTAGAGGAGTTTGTTTGCAGGCGAAGGGACCTTGAAAAGTGAAATGGCTGGAGTTCAAGGTTTATATGTTCCTGTGAGGGTAAAAGGCAAGGTTGGCAGGAAGAGGGAACCCTGGATGTCAGGAGATATTGAGGCTTTGACAGACAAAAAGGAGGTGTGGTTGTGGTCCATGCAGCTGGGATCAAGGGAATCCCTGGCGGTGTGCAGGGAATAGAGGAGTTTACTGAAGAAGGAAATCAGAAGGGCGAAAAGGGCGCACACGATAGCATTGTCTGAGAAGATTAGGGTGAATCCAAAGAGGTTCTTTAAGTATATTAAAGTTAAATGAATAACTACATGAGAATATGACCCCTCAAGGTCCAAACTGGACATGCATGTCTCGAACCAGAGGAGATGTGTGAGATTCTCAATGAATATTTCTCCTCTGTCTTTACTGTGGAGAAATACATGAAGACTTGGGAGGTTAATAAAGGTAGTGATGATGTCTTGGGGTTAGTCAATATCACTGGAGAGGACGTGTTGGATGCATTAGAATGTATGAAGGTGGATAAATCTCCTGGTCCTAAACAGATGCATCCAAGAATACTGCAAGAGGCTACAGAAGAAACTACGGGGACCTGCGTGATATTTTTGCATCATCGTTAGCCGCAGGTTAGGTTCCAGAATATTGAAGAGTAGCAAACGTTGTGCCATTATTCAGGAAGGGAAGCAAAGAAAAATCTGGGAACTATTGACTGGGAAGCCTAACATCTGGAGTCGGTAAGTTACTTGAGAAGATTCTGAGGGATAAGATATACACACGTTTGGAAAGACAGGGTTTGATTAGAAATAGTTTATTTTTCTTTCAGATTCCTACAGTATAGAAACAGGCCATTTGGCCCAACAGGGCCACACCGACCCTCTGAATAGCAACCCACCCAGTCCCATGCCTCTAATCTATATTTAACCCTCACTAATGCACATAAGGCGGTGGCCAGTTCACCTGACCTGTACATCTTTGGATTGTGTAAGGAAAATGAAGCTCCCAGAGCAAACCCACACAAACACAGTGAGAATGTGCAAACTCCACATGAAAGTCACACGAGACTGAAATCAAAGCCGGATCCGTGGCACTATGAGGCAGCAGTGCTAACTGAGCCACCATGCCACCCTTGCTCTTTTTCAACGCAGTTCAATGACACAGGTACAAAATGTATTCTGTGTTGCTGGAAAAGCGCAGCAGGATGATTCCTGAAGAAGGGCTCATGCCAAAACGTCGATTCTCCTGCTCATTGGATGCTGCCTGACCTTTTCCAGCAACACATTTTCAGCTCTGAACTCCAGCATCTGCAGTCCTCACTTTCTCCACAAAATCTATTCTGCCCTTCACCAATGATGCAGGTTCCAATGCCACAAACCATGGATAATTTATTGTCCATTGCAAACGTCATCTTACTATTATTTATTATTGCTTGTTGTTATTTATTTTAATAATTATTATTAATAGTTGTTTTTAGACTGGAACGATTTCATGACTTTGTGAGTGGGATATCATGCCTCACAAATTTGTTTGAGTTCTTTGATGAAGCGACCAGGAATGTTTATGAGAGTAGCACAGATGACATAGTCTGTATGGTTTTCAGTAAGGCCTTGGACAAGATTACTCTTGATAGATTGGTCTGGAAGGTTAGATTCGCATGGAATCCAGAGGGAGCTGACAAATTGGATGCATAATTGGCTTGATGGTCGAAAACAGAGGGTTATTGTGGAAGGATGCTCTCCGACTGGAGGCCTGTAACACATGAAATGCCTCAAGGGTCAGTGCTGGGCCCATTGTTGTTTATTATCTCTTTCAAGGATATTCTTCAGAATGTATAAGGCATGATTAGTAAAATTGAAGGTGACACTAAAATTGGTGGTATTATGGACCAACAGCGCATGTTCAATTCCCCACACAGACAGAGGTTGCCACGAAGGGCACACGATCTTAACATCATCCTGTCACCCGAGGTGTGATGACCCTTAAGATAAACCATAATTTGTGGTCTCACTAACGAGAAAGTGGTTTTTTGGGACTCTATTCTATCCATGTTAACATTTTAATTTTTTCAAAAATATTTTTACTCAGAGAAAATCTTTTTAATGCTTCGATGAACCAATAAGTACCCAACTCAAAAGGCAATGCAAATTGAACACAATTACACCCATTTGAATGTACATAAAGAAAAGGTAAATCAACGGACCGAAGAAAAATACAAAAAATTAAAAAACGAATAGTAGAACTCAGTGTAACAAAACTATAGCTCTCAACCTTCAACAGCATTAATCAATACACGTTCATTTGTTCGTAATTCCTCCTCTCTGGACATTAGATTCATTAGTCAAGTTCGTCATAGCTATATAAAAGTCCTTATCAGAATGGCAGATCAGCCTGTACCTTCGTAATTCAAAAAGGGCTGCCATGTCTTATAAAAACCCTCTATTTTATGGTGCAACATACCTTTAAAAAAGTCCAAAGGGCTATGCTCCATGACGAGGTTATGACAAACCAATAGACCCAGGGGTTTTTCATTCACCGAACGCAACAGAACTTTTTTTCTGAACTCAGTGAGTGAGGTTATTGAAGTCCTGGTGAGTAACTTGGTCTATTGAACGAGCAGAGGGTGTTACAGGTGCCGCCACAGGCATGCTGAAAGCTTCTGACGGGTGCGCTGCGTGTTGGGACTTACTCGATCCTTTCCCATGTTTTGTCATTTCCACTTGACAAAATGGCATTAGTAAGGATTCTGTAGCTCTTTTAGTGTTCAATTGTAAGTAAATGACTGTGGTGGGGTGGGGTAGAGCATTATTGTGATACAGAGATCAGCAAAGCTGACCTTTCAGATCGCTGCCATCTTGTTTCCCCTATTAAACTTTATCGATGTTATCATTTCGTTTAATTCCTGGATATTCTGGAGCCGTGTCATTCGGTACCACTGTCTACATTTTCCCCAACACTGCACATTGCTGCCCACTCCTCGATAATCCTTGACTCATCTGTGATTCGTGAAACTTGTCTCAAAAATATTCAATATCTCTGCCTCGAATGATCTGCAGGGAAGAGTGTTCCAAAGACTCACTACACCCTGAGAAAATAAAAATAAACAGACTAATCGGTAATTTACCATTGCCAATCAAACTAAGCTGCACATCTTTGAACTGTGGGAGGAAACTAGAAAACTGGGAAGAAACACACACAGACTCGGGAAGAATGTTCAAACTCCACACAGAGTGTGGGACGAAGTTGGAATTGAGCTTAGCTCCTTGCTGATATGAGGCAGCAGTGCTAACTACAAAGCTAACATGCTGCTCCATTAGCCCTATTAGTTACCTGCGGCTGATGAAAGAAATCTGCCTGACTTGTTCCTGTCACTGAACCTGACCCCGTCTGAGATCTTTGTCATCAGTCATATCACCGACCCGGTTACATTTAAAATTTGTTGTGAGCAGTGGAGGAGTGGGACTAGAAAAGGAAACAGTGACACCATCAACTTCAGTCAGAACCGGAGTGAGGAAAAATTCACAAAGTCGGATTTCACTCAAGTGGGAATTCCCTTCCCAGAAGTTTAGGATGGCTGAATCATTATATTATATCGAGGCTGGCTTTGTCTGCTTTTCCATAGACATGTGAATCAGGGATAATGGTGCATGGAGAGAAAAGTGCAGCTGGGACCACAATGAGATGGGCCATGACCTTATTTACTGGTGGGGTAGTGTCAAAGGGCCGTTTAGCCCACTTGTGTCAGCCCATGTTCTGATGTTCCATTCAGCCCTCTGGAACTGCTACAAACAGGCAGATCGAAGCCACGCCGATGGTTAGGTGTTGTTTTGGAAATGCACTTGGAAATTGCAGGCTTGGTCAGGAAGTGGCCTGCAGCCGTAATCCCTTTTTCCATGCTTCCCCACTCTGTAACTTCTGCTCTGGAATTGCTTTGAATGCAGTTCCCATATCCCATCCAGGGTTAACTCAGGCAAATTTTCTCCTCTCCCGAATGCAACATAGTACAACACGACTTCCAGGAAAATAAACAATTACTTTCCAAAAGCATGACATAAAAAACTAAGAAGTAGGAACATGAGACGGCTATTCGGCCCCTCAAGACTGAATTGTCATTCAATGAGAACATGGCTGATCTATTTCCGGGCTCAACTCCACTTTTCTACTCCATTTCCTGCTTCCCTCCACAACTCGCTGGGTTAGGGAATTCCAGACATTCACTACCTTCTGAGAGAATGCATCATTTTTCACCTCAGATTGAAATCGATGTCCCTTATTCAGTATCTACCACCTCGAGTTCGAGACTCAGGGGAAACACCTTCTCAGCATCTACCTTGTCAAGCCCCCTCTGTATCTTGTACATTTCAGTAATATCACCCTCATTCATTTCAACCATAATGAATAATCGCCTCACAATTTTAAATGAATTCAGTAATTCAACCCTTCTGTCTCAGGAAGCCGCCTCATGAACCAAACTAGTTACTTGCTGCATCAGCATGCAGACGTTACGTTTCATCCTCAGGAACACTCCAATCTCTTTGTACTACTCCTGTTTTGGGAGTCCTCTTCATTAAATAGCAGCCTGCATTTTGGTTCTCAAAGTCATCCACAAACTCCAATGTATATTGCACTCAGCTCCCGCCGTCAGGCTATCAATATAGATTGTACATAACTGATGCCATCGGCCTGATATTTGTGGTAATCCAGTAGATACGTCTTTATCATAAAGATCTATTAATCCTGACTCTCCGATTTTTATGTGTTAAGCAAACATTATCCCATGCAAATATATTGTTCATCATACTACAAGCCTCTGTCTTGTGTCAGAACATTTATTTTGTGATACCTTGTGAAAACTTTCTGGAAAGCCTCATGTTGACCAGTACCCTTCATCAAATCTGCTTGTCACTTTCTCAGGGTTTCCTGATGAACGGCTCCTGCCCGAAACATTGACTTTCCTGCTCCTCGGATGCTGCCTGACATGCTGTGCTTTTCCAGCATGACTCTAATCTTGACATTCTCAGGGATCTCCAAAACAGAATTTGTATGATTTTACAGAGCAAAAATAGTTTCCCATTCACAAAACCATGCCAACTCTGCATTAAGCTTTTCTAACTGCCCTGCAATGCCTTCCTTACTAACAGGCTCCAGCAGATTCCCAGCAATAATGGTTAGGCTAAATTGTTCCTGCGTTCTGTCTCATTCCTTTCTTGAAGACAGGCACCACGTTGGAGACTCTCCAGTTTCACTGGAACACTCCTGGAATCCAAATTGTTATGGAATATTTCACACAATGCCGCTAGTCACTCTGTGACCACTTCTTTTAAAATTAACTACGAATTACTGCTCACCTGCCTACCCTTATTCTTATCTGTTAGGTAGATACCTTGTTCCTTTTGTTAGACAGTTCAATAACTTCCCTCCTGTTACCACTTTGTTTATACAATTGACATGCTTACAGTACTTTCCCCATGAGGAGTGATTTAAAATACGAGTGTAAATTATCTGCTTGTTCCCTGTGGCCAGTTCTCCAATCACACCCTCCTAATGGCCTCAATGTACTTTCCTCACTTCACTTCCCCCTCAGCTCACACACACATCTTCAAGCTTTTTTTATGTTGACAGAAAAGCTCATGATGCTTGTTTTAATATTTCTTACCAATTTATTATATCATATCTTTTCGTAAATTTTACTCAATTTCTACATCCATACAGTTATATCGTGCACGAACAGACCCTTTGGTCCAACTTGTCCATGCTGACCAGGTTTTCTAAATTAAACTAATCCCATCTGCTTGCACTTGGCCCAAATGCTTCTAAATTTTACCCATTCATATGTTGGTCCAAATGTCTTTGAAGTATTGTAGCTGTACTTGCATCGCCCACTGTTCCTCTGGCAGTTCATTCTATAATACATCACACTCTGTGTAACAAAAAGGTGTTCCTTTGTCCCTTTCAAGTTTCCCTCCTTCCACCTTAAAGCTATGCATCTGTGTTTGAACTCCCCGATCCGACAGAAAAGACCTTCGCTATTCACTCTATCCATGCCTCCCATGATATTATAAAGTTCTAGAATGCCACCCTTCAAACTCGTACACTCCGTCTGATACTAACTTCCAGACCAAAGGTTTAACAATAAGCACTGCAAATCTGAAAGAATATTAAAAATGAAAGGTGTAGAAAACAGCCCATACTTCATACTGTTAGTTTTGCTCTATGTTACAAAACTAAGGCAGCACGAAACTCTTACTCGTGCCAATACAAGGTCAAGCACCTGAATTCCATAGTGTGAAGGCAGTGATGATGTATACCATGAAAATGTGTAGATCTAGATCTATTTAATACCATATGGTCAAATTCTCCCTCCTGTTCTCCCTATGGCCTTGTGTGGTTGTGTCTTCTTCATCTTACACTCAACGAGAGAGAACCCCTTTGCCCCATTCACACCTTAATTTAAACCCATTTTGCATTATCCTCTCGTTCACCACTGATAAGAGCCCGTTTATCTTTTGCCACGCCCTCTTTTCCAAGTCACCCATCCCCCATCTCCGGCAAGGGATTAAAAAGCCAACCCTTTTCAGTTCAGAACAAGTCACATTGGACTTGTTACGCTAACTCTGTTTCTCTGGTTCTGCAGATTATGCCAGACCTGCTGAGGTTCTTCAGAAACGAATAGGCACAGCACAAATTTTCAATGAAACAAATAACTATGGATACTGGAAATGAATACACAATAAATACAAAAATTGCTGAAGAAACTGCGGGCTTTGTAGACGTCCACTGGACTCAAAAGATTAACTCGACATTCACTACAGAAGAGCTGCTTTATTTCTTCAGCAATGTCTGTTTTTGAACAAGTTCCAATGACGTGTTTGAAAGCTGCTCAAACGCCCTGTCCAACACGGAGCGCCCTACACTGGGAATGAAGTGCACACATTCATTAATTCAAAAACTGCATAAGGCCGGCATCAAAGACACCACAGCGCTCTTAATCATGGTCAGGGAGGGAAACATACTTAATTCAAACGCAGATGGCACGACAAGCAAGGAAAAGATTCAGATGAATATGTTAAAGGGTTTGAGTAATGTAACAAATTGGAAGCATGGAACCAAGGAGAACCATCAGCAGAATGAGAATACGAAAATGGAAATATTACTGCATTAAAAACCAGGAGCGGTCACTGAGTACACGGCTGATCGGTGACTGGGTCTCGATGTGAACTGGGGGAGAGTCAGTAGAATTGAATTGCAGATATTGCAGCTCAAACTGGGATTTCACGTGATGCTGTAGACAACAGCAGCAAAAGAAGCAGGATTGTATTCAAACATAATCTGTATCATTTTCCCCAGGATATTCCATCAGCCTACCATTACCATCAAACCGAGTGATTGTTCAGTGACGAGTGTGGGTGAACATGCCAAGGTCAGAACCATGTGCACCGAAAGCTGATGACAAACCATCAAAGCTACGGCGCTTGAGTGGTTTCATTCCAAAGAGCAGAACTGACATCTGATAGAGAGGACGAAATGATCCCAAGACCAACAGATCAGATCTAAGATCTGCAGTCCTGCCACATCCAGACATAAATATCAGTGTAGTATTAAACAACTTAATGGTGGAGAAGACACCAGAAATAGCCCCATGCTAAATAATGAAACAGCCCTGTACATCAGTGAAAATGACAAGGATGTCGTATCTGCACCATCCTCAGCCAGAGGTATTGAAAGGATGATCCACCTCATCCTCGCCATGATATCCACAGAATCACAGATGGCAGTGTTCACCCAATTCGATTCGCTGCTCGTGACATGAAGAAACCGCTGAACACATTAGATACGACAAAGACAATGGGCCCTGACAGCATTCCTGTAATAGGACTGAAGACTTGTGCTGCACAACAAGCCGTGTCCCTGGGGAAGCTGTTCCATTCCAGCTCCAACTCTGACAACTCCATGGCAATGTGGAAAATTATCGAGGAGAAAGTGAGGACTGCAGATGCTGGAGATTAGAGCTGAAAATGTGTTGTTGGAAAAGCGCAACAGGACAAGCAGCATCCAAGGAACAGGAGAAAAAGGGCTCATGCCTGAAACGTCGATTCTCCTGCGACTTAGATACTGCCTGACGACTGCGCTTTTCCAGCAACACATTTTCAGCAATGTGGAAAATTACTCAACTATGACTGGTCCCCTAACAGGTGAATAATTACATTCTGACCATTTACCACCCCCTCAGTCCATTCACGGTAATCAAATTGGTGGGAGTTCTTTTTGACAGAGCTGTCACGCAATCCAGAAATAACCCGCTCATTGTGGTTTCTGATAGGTTCCAATGTGGCGATGGTGCTGATGTGGAAATTTCACTGGATTACTAATCCAACACAGGATAATGCTCTGGCAGCTGGTGGTAGTTAAAAACAATTAATAAAATATCAAGATCTAGAATCTGGTGATTGTAACAGTGACCTTGCATCCAATGTTGATTGTAAACTTCGAACTCATTCCCCAACGTACTTTCAGGAAGTAAATCTCCCTTGCTTTTCTTGTATGGCTCCAGACACATAGACATGTGATAAACTCTTCAATGGTCCCTGAAATGGCCAAGCAAGACACTCAATTGTATCACACTGCTCCAAAGTCTTAAAGGATAAAAGCAGACAGAATTTCCGGCACCAGCCTCGATATCAGAGAAGGGAACTGGAATCACAGTCCTGTTGACCCTGCAGAGCCCTCCTTTCTAGCATCAGAGAGCTTGTGACAACATTTACAGAGCTTTCCCACAAGCTGCACAGAAACATCGGGAAAAGAGAAGGTCATTCAACACATTGAGCCTTCCCCATTCTAGTTCATTGAGAAAATCTCCTCAATGCAGTTTTCCCGACACAGTGTTCATATCTATTAATATGTTCAAACATTGTGAAATATACAATAAGAACTGTTGTAGACCTTCAGTTCATCAATCTTGCTCCTCGATTCAATATACAGGCAGTTCTCTGATAACGAATGTTTATTAAACTGATTTGACTGCAATGCGAATCGTGAATTACGCAACTTTTTTCTATAAAGTTAACTCCCGTTCACTGTGACGCGACTCCTTGCCAGGCACCAGCTGAACACGAAAACCCAGCTTCAGGATCCTCTGTCAACCAAATGCACGCTGTGAGTGTTCAGCTAAAACAGGAATGCAATCCGCTCTGCAAGCTTTGACCCTGAGCTTGAAATGGGGAATTGCTCTCTCCAATTAGAAGGAACTTTATTTGAAACCGGGGGAGAATCTTCAGGAGAACTGCAATTCCATGTTGGCATCACGTGGTCAGTCAGTCCTGCACACTTTCTGGTGAAGAGCTTGGTGAAAGGTGCAGGGATGTAGCCAGTGACTGCATTGTCATTATTAACACTATTTCATTACAAAATATGATTTAAAGGTTTAATTATACTGTGCTAGTGTGTGTTAGACTAACTTTAATTTTGTTTTTTTACTGATATTTTGCAGTTCACCCATTATCCTCTTTTCCCCATAAACCACATCATTAATATTACATGATTTTCTGCGACACAGTGATGCACAGGAACACAGCTACCACGTTATTGGAGAACAACCTGTAATGGTATCTGATCCTCTATCTTCATACCATACCCTGCTGTCTCCCTATCCCTTTAGTTTCCAGAAATCCATATTTATATTCAGTGCCTTGGTTTCCACAGCCTGATCGGGGAGATAGTACCCCAGGTTCACCAGTCTTTGAGTGCAGACATTTAATCTCATCTCAATGCAGAGTGACCTGTCTGTACATAATACTGTGGCCCCTTGTTTTGAAGCCCCAGCCAGGGGAATTGTCACCCCTGTTTCCAATCTGTCTCGCCCTAACAGAGTTTTATATATTTCACTGAGATCCCCACTCATTTTCCTAAACCCGATGGAATACAGGCACAGCCGCCCCAAACTCTGCTCCCACACAAGCCTGTCATCCCAGAGATCAGTCTGGCTATCCTTTACTGCTCTCCCTCAATGTCAGGTTTGTCCTTTATTAGGTAAGGAGACCAAAACTGCACACAATACTGCACAATGTGCGAGATAAGGTCTCACCAAGGCCCTGCTCAGCTGCAGTAAAACACCCTTACTCCTGGATTTAAATCCCTCTGAAATGAAGATGAATACACCATTTATCTGCCTATCTGTTTTCTGCTCCTGCAAAATTGCTTTCTGTGACCAGTGCACAGGGATATCCAGATCCTTTTCAATGTTACATCTCCCCACGTGTTGGCTCTGTGTATACTGGTCAGTGTGCCAATGCCATTCCCAGTATGGACTTCTCGATTCAGATCTCATTGCCCTACACTGACCTCGGAGGGTTGCACAGAAGGAAACAAAAATGCAGCTTAAGTTCCTTTAGAGATCAACATTTTTCAAACAATCCCTTTTCAAATGATAGGCTCCCGTTCTGTTTTTACCATCAAAAGTCACAATATCATATATCCCCCATAGACCATATCCCCCACCCCCATTGCTCTCCATCTGCCATGTATTTACCCAGACACTCCACTTGTCGGAATCACCTTGCAGTTTTTTTGACATCCTGCGCACCCACTCACAATCTGATATTGTTTAGTGCCATCAACAAAGTTGGAAATATTAAATTTGATCCACTCAACAAAATATATGTTGTGTATTGGGAATAGCTGGAGCCCAAACCCCAATTCTTGCTATATCCTCCAAGCCTTCCTTTCAAATAAACCCATTGTTTTATTCCTACTCACTGCTTCTTGCCCGCTCTCCCATTCTAAAACCATATTAGTCCCAGTCCCAGAGGATTTGAATTTGCATAATAGGCTTGGGGCTTTATCAAAAATCTTTCTGAAAATGCAATCGTATTGCATTGATTGCTTCTCCATAATTATGCTCAACGTCACTTTCTCAAATATGATTCCCATTTGATCAATCTCGGTTGACTTTATCTGTGCTCATTACTTTCAGTTCCAATACTTCCTCTAAGACTGTTTGGTTACTAATTTCATTCCATTCCTTTTTTCCTCAACAGACTAATGTTCACTAGGATTGTTGGGAAGTTTTCTTTTTTGTTTTGTTTTCTTCTGTGAAGAGATAACTAAAGTATTTGCTCCATAGTTCTGCCTTTTCCCGGTCCTCAATTCTCTGGTATCAGACTGTAAGAAAGCTGCACATTTTTCCACTTAATTTTGCCATTGACATATTTTCAGAAGATATTACAAGTTCAATCTTAAAACCCTTGTTAATATACTCTTCAGAAACCCATCAATTCGTATCTTAAACTACTCAATGATTGACCTTCCACAGCCATACAAACACAGAAGCACAGACTTTGTACCATCAACAACACAGCACGGTCTACATTCGTCCCATTTTCGGACACAAGTCCCGTAGCCGTGAATCTTATGGCATTTCAAGTGCACAGCCGTGTATTTTCTAATGGTTGTGAAGTTACCATGACAACTTCTCTCTCAGGAAGGGCATTCCTGATCCCAACACACTCTGGATGAAAAACAAACCTCACTTCGCTTCACTTTAAAATGTGCTGCATTGTTCATGGCCCTTTGACTAAAAGGAACAGCTGCAGTCTATCCACCCTGTCCATGTCCCTTACAATCCTATCCTTCTGAATCACTGCCCCCTCAGCCTTCTCTGCTCCAAACTAAACAACCTGAGGTTATCCAGCCTCTCTCCATAGTTGATATGCTCCATCCCTGGGAGCATCCTGGTGAATCTCCTCTGAGCCCCCTGCACTGCAATCACATCCTTCACGTAATGTGGTTCCCAGAACTACACACAGTACTCCATCTTGGCCAAACCAAAGTCCCGCATAGCTCTAATAATCTATGCCTAGATGAATAAAGATTACGTTTATGGTCCCTTATGCTTTCTCAAAATTGTGCATTAACGTATTTAGTCACATTCAGGAAAGTGTGGAGAAACACCCTCTGAGCTACCTCGTGTGCTGCCATTCATTGAGTACTCACTGTCCAGTTCCTTCATCCAAAGTGTATCACATCATATTTATCAATGTTACATTACATCTGCCATTGCTCTGCCCATCTGACCTTCCATCTGTATCTTCCTGTAACATTAGACCTTCCTCCTCACTGCCAACCACCCGGCCAATCTTTGTATCAAACACAAACTTAGTTGTCACACTCCCAGCACCCCGCCTATATTCACAGCTGCATCATTTATGAATACTCCAAATAATAAGGATAACGATCACACAACACCAGGTTACAGTAAAACTGGTTTATTTGGAGGCACTAACTACGAAGCGCTGCTTCTTCATTAGGTGGTTGTGAGCTTTGAAAGCTTGTGTCTTTGAATAAACCTTCTGGACTATAATTTGGTGTTATGTGATTTTTTGGTTTGTTCACCCCAGTCCAACACCAGCAGCTCTGAATCACAGCAGTGATCCCTGTGATACACCATTGGACATCGGTCTCGAGTCACACAAACAGCCTTCAACCACTACCCTCTGTCTCCTAACACTAAGATGATTTGGATGCAACTTGGCAAGTCATTAATGACTCGTACCTGTTCCCTTGTTATACATTTCCGCTTGACACACTTGCAGAATATCTGGAGATTTTCCTTAATCTTACCCTGCCAGCAGGTTTCTATGACCCTGTTTTAGGCAGTTCTCACCGAGTGATGAATTTCCTCAAAGTTACAGTCTTAAGTGGCCAATCCCTTATTTTGCCATTATTTGCCTTGAATTTGGATTGGGGAGCCAGGGAAGCGTCCTGTTAATTTCCCATTTGTTATATGTTTTGTGAATTTTGTAAATCTCACTGTGACCCACTTCTCATTCTTTGAAACACTGGAGAACATAGGCCGAGTTTCCTCATCCGACAATCTCGCCATCTGTGAGATTAATCTGGACAACGTCCATTGCAATTTTATTGTGGTCAATATATTATTTCTCAGATTGGGTCACCAATACTGTCCATAATGGATGCAGGTTTGCTCGCTGAGCTGGCAGGTTCATTTCCCGACGTTTCCTTACCTTACTAGGTAACATCTTCAGTGGACCTCTAGCGAAGCGATGCTACACATTCCTGCTTTCTTTTTAAGGGTTTCTTTGGGTTGTTAATGTCATTTCCTGTGGCGAAGTCACTTTCTGTTCCTTTTCTCAGGGGGTGGTAGATGGGGTCTCACAACTAGTAGCACATCGAGTTAGACATCTGCCAGAAATACATGTGGATTCTCTCCATTGATCCTATTAATTTCTAAATATCCATTATCACATGCTGCATAATAGACTACAACAGTTTCCCTGCAGATGTCAAGTTAATTGTTCGGCAATTCTCCAAACTATGTCTTCTTCCCTTTATAGATGCTTGGATCCCTTCTATTAATCTATAGTGCTTGGACCACGTTTAATAACTTCCATTTATCCAGAATGGCTTGCGGCCTCTGCAGAATGCACAGGAAAATAATACACAGTCATCGACAGTGCAATTAATACTTCTGTTGATGAGTTATGTCTGACATATTAATATGAAGTACATCAGGTTTTTCAGGCTGAGCAATGCTCAATCCAGTTACACTTTCAAATAGTACCTTGTTACTGATATAATTTCTGAGAATTTCTGAGAATTCTCAGGTTTCAACAATGACTGAAATTCTTCTGAAGCCATTTCCTATGATTAATACATTTTCGAATTTGTTACGTTCAACATCATTGTGTAACTTTTCCTTTCTTTGGTGTTTGTACCTGAAATAAAAAGACATTGCAATATTTCTATAAATTTCCTCGTCCTGACCAGATATATGCAGGAACACTGCAGGAGGACGTAGAAGGAATTGCCGGAGCCCTGGCTGATATTTTTGCATCATCAACGGGCGAAGTCACGAAGGACTGGAGGACAGCGAGTGCTGTGTCCTTACTCAAGAAGGGCTACAAAGAAAAACGCGGGAGCTGTAGACCAGTAAACGTAAAATCTGTTGTAGGTAATTTACTTGAACAGGTCCTGAGAGATAAGATATAAATGCATTTGAAAAGACAGGGTGTGATTAGGAGCAAGATTAGAGTGGTGCTAGAAAAGCACAGCAGGCCAAGCAGCATCCGAGGATCAGGAAAATCAACGTTTTGGGGAAAAGCCCATCATCAAACTCAGCACGGCTTTGTGCATGGGAGATCATGGCTCACAAATTTGTTTGAATTCTTTGCTTAAGTGACTAGCAACGTTGAGGAGGGCAGGATGGTGTATGTCGTCTTTATGGATTCCAGTAAGGCCTTCAATAAGGTTCCAAATGGTACACTGCTCTGGAAGGTTAGATCGCATGAAATTGGGGAGGAGCTGCCAAATTAGATACAAAATTGCCTTGTTGGTGGGAAGCAGAGGGTAATAGTGAAAGGATGCTTGTCAGCCTGGAGGCCTGTGATTAATGGAAAGCCTCACGGGTTACTGCTTCGTCCACTACATATTACATATATCTATGTTTTACATGAGAATGAACAGGCAGATTTGTAAGTTTAAAGACAACACTAAAATAGGCAGCATCATGGAGACTGAGGAAGGTTATCAGAAATTTCAGAAAATACAGCAGTAACTTGATCAGCTGGAGAAGTGGCTGAGAAATGGCAAATGGATTTTAATTTTGATTAGTGTAAGTTCTTGCATTTTAGAAAGTCAAATCAAGGTTGGAATTTCATGTTGAATGGTTGGGTCCTAAGGAGTGTAGTGGAACAGAGGGACCTTGGAATTTATGTGCATGGTTCTCTGAAATTTGATTCAGAGGTAGATAGGGCAGTGAAGAAAGCTTTTGGCACACTGGCTTTCATCAGTGTATGTCTACGTTTCAATTATACAGGATGTTGGTGAGGCCATAAAGGGAGCGTAATGTTTAGCTGTGTTCACTTTGCTATGGGAAGGATGGTATTAAACTGGAAAGAGTGCAGAAGAAATTTACAAGAATGTTGCAAAGATCTCAATGGTCTGAGTTATTGGGAGAGGTTGGACAAGTTAGGACTTTTTACTTAAGATGTATGAGGCTGAGGGGGAATCTGAGAGAAGTATATAAGATCATGGGAATGACGGACAGAGTGAATGCACTCAGTTCCTTTTTCCAAGGTTAGGCAATCACGGACAAGAGGGCATCAGTTTAAGGTCAGAGGGGAAACAATAAAAGGGAACCTGAGGAGCAACTGCTTTTCACTCAGGGGTGATATGCATATGGAATGATGTGCCAGTGGAAGATTTTGAGGCGGGCACATTCGCAACATTTAAAAGGCATTTGTACAAATACATGGACAGGAAAGGATTAGAAAGATACAGGACAACAGCAGGGAAATGGGGTTAGCGTGGATGGACAGTTTGGTCGGAATGGACGTGTTTGGGCTGAAGGGCCTGTCTCTGTGTTGCCTGACTCTATGACTGCAACAAACATTGCTTGCCTCCCACTGTATGTTATATTGTACTTTCCCAATTTACTGGAGCGAACTTGACCCTCTCGCCTCCAGGCTACCATGATTTTTAACCAGAACGTTCAAGCATTCTATATTCATGCAGACACCGTGTAATATGCACCTTAAGAACGTCTCTATTCCTTCAAAGCTGATTCAGAGCAAGGTTATTAACTCTTCCTTCTGATCACACAACAAACCCAAAATAAACTGCTCTATAGTTTGCTTCACACATACTCTTCAACCCACCTCACATACACGTACAGAATTTATTTTGCACAGCATAAGCAGTCACTTAGTTAATACAGTTTAGATGCAATTTGAGAACATCCTACAAAACTGCGGTATCCTTGATACTTGCATATCTAATTCCCAGAGCATAGGATGCTCAGAATTTCTGCAACCGATATATAACACACCAATATTTGCTGCGCCTTCCTCTTTGTAAGTTCTACATAAACTGATTCTGTAGAATGGGAGGGACAGGTCTGTGTCATTATTAGTGATAGACTTGGAAAGGACATTCGGGGAGGCTCACCTTGACGCTGAGATAATCTGAAGATATCTCCACCAATACAGGACAAGCATCAATATCCTCCCGGCTGTCTCAGGATAATGGTCACCGAATACTCTCTGCTCTGTCACCCTCTCTGTATATCTGTTATAGCACCTACCCCCAGAAAATCCTCATGCTCTATCTCCAAATAAGGCTCAGGCACTACTGCACTCACTATTGAATTCAGCAACTTCCTTCCCACACTTTTTCTGTCACCTACGCAATACACCCACACATTAATAATACTATATGGATTCAAAACTGTCTACTGTCTCATTCCGGACGACTCACAATTCCTCCCAGATACACCTCCACCAGCACTAACAGCAAGGCCATCCACTCCTGCCCTCACTCCATCCATCCCTTTCTTCTATTCCAAGAGAAAAAGCCTGTAATAGGACAGAAATGGCCAAGCCGGGTGGTGGAGTGCCCAATATCCCTTCCCTCACCCTTCCCCACACCCGCAATGTGGGGAGGAACCTAGTACAAGATGAAGCAGACTGGGATGCCTCACGTGAAGTTTCTGAAACATCCATGTCCCACTGACCGATTAAGGAACAGTGTTCAGTGAAAGACAATTCTCACTGTCAACACATTGGCATTTCAAACGACAGTCCTTTAACTCCCACCCCACCCCCAAATACAGTTACCGCACTGCACAGAGATGCAGACACAGAAATACACAGAATTATTGGTATCACCCCAATATACGAACAAACACAATACATACAAGGGAATAGCATACACACACGTAAAAACTCACGCAGACATATAGAGTCACACACAAATCGACACAAACATAGATAAAAACACACAGGCTGATACACAGAAAGACAAACGTAGAAGCACAAATGCACAGATGACAAGCAGATGGAAAAACATACGCACACGTAGACACAGGTACAAATTGATAAGTTTTTGTTTTATAACGGGATCAAGGATTCTTGGGGGAAGGCAGGAGAATGAGGTTGAGGAACAGAAAAGAAATTATTGAATGGCAGATCAGACTAGATGGGCCGAATGGCCTCATTCTGCTCATTTTTTCATGTGGCGCTATGCTAACAGGTATTCTCTTCCTGAGACAGCAGCAGAGACTGGGTTTGATACATATTCGATTGGAAAGGTTCAATGGGAATGTGGGACAGTTTTGGAGTCCGGAATGGTTTATATTTATTACTAATTATTCTGTCCTTATATCTGCAAAGAGGTGGTGATTTGATGTTCAGTTAACAAAGTTTTAAAATAACAGGCTCCACAAAGAAATAAGGACGTACCTTGCACTTTAGTGTTGTGCTACCTGTGGTGTCCTCAGCCTCAGGGAGCAGCGAAGACTCGTTTATAGAGTCATAGAGATGTACAGCATGGAAACAGACTTTGCAGTCCAACCCGTCCATGCCGACCAGATATCTCAACCCAATCTAGTCCCCCCTGCCGGCAACTGGCCCATACACCTCCAAACCCTTCCAATTCGCATACCCATCCCAAATGCCTCTCAAATGTTGCAATTGTCCCAGCCTCCACCACTTCCTCTGGCAGCTCATTCAATAGAAGTACACCCACTGGGTGAAAACCGTTGCCCCTTAGGTCTCTTTTGTATCTTTCCCCTCTCATCCTAAACCTATTCCCTCTAGTTCTGGACTCCCCGACACAAGGGAAAAGACTTTGCCTATTTACACTATCCATGCCCCTCATAATTTTGTAAACCTCTGTAAAGTCACCCCTCAGCCTCCGATGCTCCATTTATAACAGTCCCAGCCTGTTCAGCCTCTTCCTGTAGCTAAAATCCACTAACCCTGGTAAAATCTTCGTGAATCTTCTCTGAACTCGTTCAAGCTTCACAACATCTTTCCGATAGGAGCGAGAACAATACTGCACGCAATATTCCAACAATGGCCTCAACAATGTCCTGTACAGCAGCAACATGACCTCCCAACTCATGTACTCAATACTCTGACCAATAAAGGAAAGCATACCAAACGCCTTCACACTATCCTATCTACCTTCGACTCCACTTTCAAAGAGCTATGAACTACACTCCAAGGTTTCTTTGTTCAGCTACACTCCCGAGGACCTTGCCATTAAGTGTATAAGTCTGCGCTCAACTGATCTGTGTTGGACAGGAGAGTCAATGTTTATTCGGAACAGACAGGAGACAGATGGACAGACACATTCGGATCAGCCATGAACATTCTGAATGGTGCAGCCAAATGACCAACCATTGTCCCTACCCGTGCGTTGTTCTCTCAATCCACCCTCGAGGCTATTACATGGTAGGGGACCACCCCATTCAATCAGACAGGATCGATACAATGAGACAGGAGGAGACCATTCTGTCACTCTAAGGAATTGCACAGCAATATAGAATGAAGTCATTGAGCTCGTTGAGTACATTACACAGCCCAGCAGGAGGCCATTCAACACGCCTGAACGGCTACCCAGGAGCAGGGAACATTGACTCTCCTGTCCAGCAAAGATCAGTCGCTAACAGGAAATCGAGAGCAGAGACAACTGTTTATTTTCAGACTGCAAAGCTGTAACTGATGGAGTGCCTCAGAGATCACTTGGGGTCATCAATGATCAACAATTTGTATCCAAGATCTGGAGGAAGGGGAGGGAATTGTTTGGAGGTCAATTAGCTCGTAAACCAAGATGGTCATTTAATGTGTCATCAAATGAAGGTAGTGAGTCTGCAATGTGAAACAGACAGGGAAGGTTAGTGAGCAAACCTTCAGCAGAAATAGCATAAGGTAAGTTGTGTATTTTGGCATGAAGAATAAAACAATGGTAAGCAATGTAAATGCAGAGAGATTGCAGAACTCTGTGATTCAGGCGGTTTCCATGTTCCTGGGACATGAATCATATGAATCAGTCTGCAGATACAGCAAGTGATTTGGAAGGTAAGTGGAATGATGCTGTTTTTGGCAAAACGTATCAGGTTTAATCGCAGGAATGTTTAATTGCATCGGTACGAGGGCATTGCTGTGACCACATTTGATGCACTGTGTGCTGTTTTGATCAACGAAACTAAAATGAAAGGATTTAATTCTTTTCGAAGATTTTCAAAGAGGCTTCCCTTTACTCATTCCTGGAATGCCGGCCTTTTGTTATCGGGGATTATCAGTTTTGATCTTAGCTGAGAAATAGTATTGAACCATCCATGACTTTCTGAAGAGTGTATCAACTGGATGCACATTATCTCTTGTCATGGAGACTAAAGCTAGAAAACAAATTTTAAGAAAAAGCAGCATTTATATTAACACACATACTATGAAGACACCGACCGATATTTACAAATTACACAGACACATGTAAGCATGTCTTCAAATTATAAAGTGGGCACTTTTTTGCGATTGAAACGAATGCACTTGCATATAATCTATAATCGGGTTTTCCAGACAATGTTCCAGAAGAGCACACCTGGTCCAGTTTGGTGTTCAGTTGACATTATCGTATGTTTCAACACAGAGAGGGAGAAAAATGTCCCCTGCCTGAGAAGCAGCAGCCGATTGATCTCTCTCTCTTACGTTGTTCCATCCGATTGCAAAGTGTGAGACCATAACATCACTGTGTTATCTTTACCACTTGTGAAGGATTTCTGGTGAGAATTCACTGGAATCTCTCCACTGCCTGAAACAAAGGGAATTCAGCCAAATTCAACTGTTCCAGAGTGAAACCCCACTACCAGTAGCTTGTGTGAGCAGAATAACTTCAAAGGCAGAATAACGTTTGGGGCACTCTATCATTTGTTATGAGTTCAACTTTCTGCGTCTCACACTTTTCTAGAAAATGACCTACTCTGAGACCTACATCATTGGTCACATCACAAAACTAGTTGCATTTAAGATTGGTGCAACCAGTGGAGGAGTGGGACTGGAAAAGGACGTAGTGACCTTCCAACATTGGTTGAAACACAAATGAGAAATTGTCAAAGGGCTGTTCAAGTGGAAATTCCCTTCCCCAGAAGTTTGTGGTGCTGGATGCTTGCATTTATTCAAAATTATATTTGGTGACATTTGACAGACAAGTGAATGCAGGAAAATGGCATACAGACAGAAAAATGCTTTTGAGACCTCACGCACATCACCCATGGAATTTGTGAGTTTTGGAGCGGTGACAAAGTGTCTAATAGCCCACTCCTGCTGCTCAGTCCTATGTCCCTATGTTCTAATCAGCTCCTCACAGCTCCTGATATTAGCAGATGGAGGCCACCTGCTCCAAATACCTGGTCCAACGGAACACAGGATATCATCCTCAAGACTGATCACCTACCTTAATAGAAATGAGCTATAAGAATACGGGAAACAAGCAGAGGAAGGGAGCTATCTTTACTTCTGTTCTTCTCTCACAGGGTGTATGCAGCCCTGGTCCCGGCAGCATGTTATGCCGATCTTGAACTGAGTGTTTGGTTCAGCTGTTCCACAGGACAGTAAAGAGAAAAGTACAGTCCTGTGGGATTGTAATGTTACAAAACAGGATACATTCTCCTGCTTAACGTAAAACCAACAACAGGGAAAAGATTTATCCACTGCAGTAATCCATGATAATTCTAGAGTCCAAAACTATTTGGAGTAAATATTAACAACTTTATTTCTTAAAGCATAACAGGCAATAATAGATGAACGAATATTTACAGCTTCTTCCTCTAAGCTACATTTATCTCCCCCCACCCCCTCCACTATACTAGTTCGATTAGACTCCTAATTAAGATTTACAAAACAAAACTTCTTATCTCAAAACCGAGAATCTGTCGGTTCTTCTCCATATTCCTGTCTTCTTTTCTTCTTTGAGATTCTGCTTTTCCAAGTTACTAATCAATAAAGTTACCGAGAGGAGAACTATTTTTCAGGCAGTCTTTGCATGCTGGTCACTTGGCAGTTCTCCTCTCAACTGTCAATTTCCCGCGGTCTTGTGCCCCCAAACCATTGGACTGTGTCATTGGCTTTTAAGATTATCAATAAACTAAATTCAGACTTGATTGGAGGTGGGCACTTTGGGTTATAACTTAAACTGTTTGGCTGAATTTGTTTTTGTCTTGAGAAAATAAGCCACTCGACCAAATGTTACATTAAATCTATTTTTCGAAGACCTGGTGCTGTCAGGTAGTTATTGCTGGCTTTTAATTCTGTTAAAGGTGCAGAACACCCACATGTTCCTCACAGAAGTCACACTGAAACCTGACTAGAGAAGAATGACCCATTGACTTCGCTTAAGGACTTGGGGCAAGCAGATGGGCTTTTATGGCAAATGAAAATTGTTGCTTTTAATTTCCCTCATGAGATATCAACAGACTATTATTCTGTGGCTCTAGAGACTGAGTCTTGAACACCATAAACGGCCGTCCCGTATGTACAGAGAACATGTTAAACATCCTCAGAGCAATTTTTTTAGTGATGGACATATGGTTAGAAGGAACTTGAAACTGTTAAACAAAGACATAAATTATGGTTTATTCAGAAGTTGCAATGAGACTGAGACGTGACTGGGGTATCATGACGGTGGTATTGGACAGGATTGGTGCGTGGGGAGGAGATGGAGATGTAAATTTGTGAAGGACAAAATGGATTATGGAGTTTGAGAACAGTCTGGTTCCTTCTTGCATATCAGTGAGTAATTTAGAAATAGTAGTTTGACACTGATTAATATAAGGAAAGGTTTTATTTGTAACTGAAGACATTGTCTTGCACTTTCCAAATTTTATATATCATGAGCAGAAATTCAGTTCAACGCAGTTTAGTAGACAAATATAATGACTTACCAGGTACACCAACTATAGCGAGGATGGGATAGTAACCACGTTGAATAATCCAGAGGATATCCTGGATCCGTGATGCTAATGATATCCAAGGCTGAGAAAGATAGTAAAGACCCGAGGATAAACTCCTGACTGTTATTGTAATATTCCAGTCTAATATTCTCAGATTCTGATAGATTGTTGAACCATTCCAGTCTAATGATCTCAGATTCTGATCCATTGTTGTACCAATCCAGTTTACTAATCTTAGATTCTGATCCACTATTAGAACATTCCAATCCAAGGTCCTCACATTCTGAACCATTAGTCTAACGTTCCAGTCTAATGTTCTCAGATTCTGATTTCTACTCGCCCTCTCTCTCGAGCAGTTGATCCGTGTAAGTGCTGTCAGTGATGCTCCTACTCATACTACGGGATAACACACTGAAAAGAGCCCATTTATCATTCAACGATGGAAACTCTCCACTGGGATAATTAGGATCCACGGAGATTGACATTAATCACAGTCACTGGACAAATAGCCCCAGTTAACCCCTTTCAATTTAACATTGATTTTATGAAAATTCTAAAGAACGTTTAAAATTTATGCATTTGGCATGAGATATGTGGGAGTGACTGAGGGACGGAATATTGGAGATGGTAGATTGTTTGCGTGCAATCATTTAATCTGCCTTGGATATGGTAATAATGACAAAGGATTGTCAGAAAATAAACATGCTTCGACGTTTATAAATGGAAACATACAATCTGCAACTACTGTTGAGGGATTATAATGTCAGTAAAATATGGAGAGAACTTTTCTAGTCCAGAATCTGACAGGAAAATGTGCCTATGATAATATGAATGATAAAGGACAACTGACATGAATATGTCAACAGAGAATATGATGTGACACACAATTCAGATGATTATTCGAGAATCAGAGAGGGCAGGTGAGGGTCATGCTGTTAATGTTATCAATGTCAATCAACTGCGATTATTTACCATTGGATTTCAATTGCAGTGTGATTATGATATTGGGGACATGGCTGCTGAGACTGGAGTGAGGAAACATGATACTTCCCACTCATCAGTAGGGAAACGTTACTCTTTGTAAATCATTTGAAGATCAAATTTCAGGATACAGCTCCAATGAGGAATGAGGAGAGCCAATATTAACTATACGGCCAGAAGACATTGGAGCAAAAATTTGGCCATTAGGCCCATTGAGCCTGCTCCGCCATTCAATGATGGCTGTTAAGCTTCTCAACCCCATTCTCCCGCTTTCTACCTGTAACCCTTGATCCCCTTTACAGTCAAGAACCTATCTGTCTCACTCTTAAATATACTCAATGGTCTGGACTCGACAGCCCTCTGTGGCAGTGAATTCCATCGATTCACGGCTCTCTGGCTGGAGAGGTCTCTCTTTATCTCTGTTTGAAAAGATCTTCTCTTTAATCTGTCCCTTTGGGTACTCGTCTCTCCTACCATTGGATATGTCTTCCCAAAATCCACTCTGTCCCACGGCATGCAGTTTTCTGTAAGTTTCAATTAGACCTCCCAACATCTTTCTGAACTCTATCAAATACAGACCCAGAGCCCTCAAATATTCTTCATATGTTAAGCTTTTCATTCCTGGCACCATTCTTGTGAATCTCGTTTGAAAACGCTCCAAGACCAGTACATCCTTCCTGAGATATGGGACCCAAAGCTGCGCACAATAATCCAAATGTAGCCTGACCAAAGCCTTGTAGAGCCTTAGAAGTACATCCCTGGTTTTATATTGAAGCCTTCTTGAAATAAATGCCATCATTGTATTTGCCTGCCTAACAACTGACAAACTGCAAGTTTACCTTTCAAGACCCCTGGACTAGAAAGCCCAAGTCTTTGTCCATTTCAGATTTCTGAATTTGCTTGCTATTTATAAAATAGGCTATGCCTCTATTCATCCTGGTAAAATGCTTTTCCACACTTTTCGACATTGTACTACATCTGCCACTTCTTTGCTCGCTCTCCGAACCTGTGAAAATCCTTCAGCAGGTGAAAGTGAGGACCGCAGATGCTGGAGATCAGAGTCAAAAAGTGTGGTCATAGCAAAATACAGCCTGGCAGGAAGCATCCGAGGAGCAGGAGATTCGACGTTTCAGGCATAAAGTCTTCATCAGGAATGTGGGGTGGGCGGAAGGTGCCAGAGAGATAAATGAGAGGGGCTGGTGCTGGGAGGAAGGTTGCTTGGAATGCGACAGCTAGATAAAGGTGGGTGGTGATTGTGATAGGTCAGAGTGGAAGGTGGAGTGGCTAGATGGGAAGGAAGATGGACAGGTAGGACAGTTCAAGACGGCGATTCTGAGTTGGAGGGTTTGATCTGGGATAAGGTGGAGGGAGGGCAGATGAGGAAACTGGTAAAATTGTCCTTGATACCGTGTGTTTGAAAGGTCCCAAGGCATTAGGATAGTGCGTTCTTCCTTCAGACGTCAGGTAGTTAGAATTTGACAGTGAATGAGGCCACAAACCTGCAAAGCCTTGGCGGAGTCGGAGGGGGAGTTGAAGTATTCAGCCACAGGGCAGTGTGGGGTTGTTGGGTGTGTGTGTGTCTGAGAGTGTTCCCTGAACTGTTCTGCAAGCTGACGTCTTGTCTCGCCAATGTTGTGGAGACCAGGAGCAATGGACAGACTAGAAGAGGTATTTGGATGCATGGGATGTTATCTGACTGATGTAGAAGAATCCGTTGGGGCCTTGGGTGGAGGTGAGGAGGGAGGTGTTGGCACAGGTTTCATACCTGTTGTAGTGGCAAGGGAAAGTGCCGGGAGTGGAAGGTGGCTTGTTGGGGTTGCGTGGACCTGATGAGGGAGCTGTGAGGGAATGGTCTCAGCAGTATGACGATAGGGGTAGGGAGGGAAGTATATCTCTGGTGGTGAGGTCTGAGTGTTGGTGGCAGAAATGGCGGAGGATGATGCGTTGTATCCTGAGGTTGGTGGGATGGAAGGCATGCACCAGAGAGGTTCTAACTTGTTGTAGTTGGAAGGGTGAAGTTCAAGGCCGGAGTTTTGGGCAGTTGAGGAGATGCGCCAGAGCACCCTCCTGCAGCCGAACCACCTCTTCAATGCTACCTGTCCCTTTAGCTATCCTTTCACTGTTTGAAAGCTTGGCCAGAATGCCATCAGTTCCTTCATATCGGTAATGAATGCACAAAGTGAAACGTTGTGGTCCCAAAACTCAGTCTTGTGGAACACCACTTGTCACTGGCTGCCATCCTGAGAAAGACACTTTAATCCACACTCTCTGCTTTCTGTTAGACAGCCAAACTTCAACTTCCACCTTGCCTCTAACACCATGGACCCATATCTTTCTCAATAGCCTCATGCATGGCACCTTGTCAAAGGATTCTTGACGTGCATATGGATAACATCTATTGGTTCTCCTTGATCAAATCTGCACATTACTCCCTCAATGTATTCTAGCAGGTTTGTCAAGCATGACCTCCCCTTGATGAAACCATGCTGACTCTGTCCAATTTTACCAAAGACCTCCAAGAATTCAGAAATCCCATTCTTCACGATGAATCCCATGATGTTACCCACAACCACGTCTGCAAATCAGTCTGCAGTTTTCCATCTTCTGCCTAACTCCCTTATTAAACGGGGTGTCATGTTAGCAATTATACAGCCACTTGGCCCTTTCCTGATTTTAGTCAATCCTGAAAGATTACCACTTACACTTGCACTAACTCTTCAGCGATCTCCCTTACAATGCTGGGGTGTAGTCCATCTGGTCCAGGTGAGTTATCCACATTCAGGCCATTCCGTTTTCTAACATGTTCTTCTTGGTGATGGCCACTGTATTTTGGACTGCCCTCTCACTCTCTTCAATTCTTGGGAAATTACTCGTGTATGCCACCGTGAAGACTGATGCAAAATTCCTCAGCCATTTCTTTGCTTCCCACTACTGTCTTTCCAGCATCATTTCCCAGTGGTCCATATTCACATTTACGTCTCTTTTGCATTTTATATATCTAAAGAATCTCTTACAGTTTCCTTTATATTACTGGTTAGCTTACCCCCATACTTAATGTTCTCCCTCCTTATTTATTTTTTCTTGCCTTCTGTTGGCCTCAACTCTCCAGTTCCCCACTGCCCTTCACTCTGCTTGCTCTTTTGCTTATATGCAATCCCGGACTTCCCTTGTCAGCCCTGGTTGCCTCATCCTCCCTGTACCATACCTCTATTACTCAGCACGCATCTCTGCAGGGTCTTTTAAATTATCATGGAATCTCCAGCCATTGCTGTTACCCTGTCTTTCCTGCTGGACACCTGTCCCGGTCAATTCTACCCAGCTTCTCCCTTATGCCTCTCCAGTTGCCTTTATTCAGCTGAAATACTGTTAACTCTGATTCTATCTTCTCTCTCAAATTTCAGAATACATTCAACCATGTTCTGATCACTGCTTCTGAAGTTTTCCTTCACCTTCAGCTCCCTTGTCTAGCCTGCGTCATTAAATCCAGTGTCGTCTGTTCCCGAGTGGGCTCCACCACATGATGCTCCAAAAAGCCATCCCGCAGATATTCCTCAATTTCCTTTTCTTGTGATTCTCTACCAAACTCGTTTCCCATTTCACTTGCGCATTGAAATCCCCCATGATCACTGTAACGTTGCCGTTCCATCTCCTGGTGTATCTTGTGGCCCAGCTCCTGACGACTCTTTGGAGGCCTGTGCAAGTCTCCAACTGTGGTTGTCTTACCTTTGTGGTTCCTCAATTCTACCATGCAGAATCTACACCATCTGACCTTACTTCCTTTCTTATTGTTGATTAAATTTCATTTCTTATTAATAATGTAAATCCTCTCTCTCTATCTTTTCGATACGATATATGTCCTTGAATATCCTGATCCCCTTGCAACCACTTCTGTGATGCCCATTACGTCATACCTACCAATTTCAATCTATGCCACAAGCTCATTTACCCTATTCCTTATACTGCTCGCATTCAGATATAACCCTTCAATCTTGTATTAACGTTCCCTCTTCTATTGCCATTTGTTTGTCCAGTGTGATGGAAGTTTGATTGCTTACACTTTCCATGCACTCTGTTCCATTTGCGTCTATGCTGAAGATTTTAATAACCTCTCCAGAGCTTTGTGCTCTTACCTCCTCTTTTCTTATTAAACCCTATAACGGAACCCCCACGCCGCGCACACACACACTCCTAATCAGTTTAAAGGTCTGTCTACATCCTTGGTTAGGATTCACTTGGACTCTGGTCCCAGCACAGTTCAGACGAAGACTGTCCCATCAGAATAGGTTATTTCTTCCTCAGTAATAAAATGTGTTTAAAGTTTGTGAGAAGATTTGTAGCTCGGGTGCTCGTTGTTGTGTTTCTGTTCGCCGAGCTGGGAATTTGTGTTGCAGATATTTCGTCGCCTGTCTAGGTGACATCCTCAGTGCTTGGAGCCTCCTGTGAAGCGCTTCTGTGATGTTTCCTCCGGCATTTATAGTGGTTTGAATCTGTCGCTTCTGGTTGTCAGTTCCAGCTGTCCGTTGCAGTGGTCGGTATATTGGGTCCAGGTCGATGTGCTTATTGATTGAATCTGTGGATGAGTGCCATGCCTCTTGGAATTCCCTGGCTGTTCTCTGTTTGGTTTGTCCTATAATAGTAGTGTTGTCCCAGTCGAATTCATGTTGCTTGTCATCTGCGTGTGTGCCTACTCAGGATAGCTGGTCGTGTCGTTTCGTGGCTAGTTGGTATTCATGGATGCGGATCGTTAGCTGTCTTCCTCTTTGTCCAATGTAGTGTTTTGTGCAGTCCTTGCATGGGGTTTTGTACACTACATCGGTTTTGCTCATGCTGGGAATCAGGTCCTTCGTTCTGGTGAGTTGTTGTCTGAGAGTGACTGTTGGTTTGTGTGCTGTTATGAGTCCTAGTGTTCGCAGTAGTCTGGCTGTCAGTTCGGAAATGCTCTTGATGTATGGTAGTCTGGCTAGTCCTTTGGTTTGCGGCATGTCCTCGTTCCGTTGTCTTTCCCTTAGACATCTGTTGATGAAATTGCGGGGGCATCCATATTTGGAGAATACATTGTACAGGTGTCCTTCTTCCTCTTTTTGTAGTTCTGGTGTACTGCAGTGTGTTCTGGCCCTTTTGAATAGTGTCTTTTGTGTGTGTTGGGGTGGTTGATTTCGTAGGTCAGAACTTGGTCTGTGTTTGTGGCTTTCCTGTATAACTTTGTGGTGAATTCTCCATTCGGTGTTGTCTGTACCATCACGTCTAGCAATGGCAGTTGGTTGTCCTTTTCTTCTTCTCTCGTGAATCGGATTCCTGTGAGTGTGGCGTTGATGATCCGGTGTGTGTTCTCTATTTCTGTGTTTTTAATTATTACAAAGGTGTCATTCACATATCTGACCCAGATATGTAGGTTATGAATTGGAGATGCTGGTATTGGACCGGGGTGTACAAAGTTAAAAATCACACAACACCAGGTTTTGAATAGAGTCTTGATGCAACTTCGTTTGAGTGTGATGGGGTGGTTGCTTTCGTAGTTTAGGACTTGGTCTGTGTGTGTGGCTTTCCTGTATACCTTTGTGGTGAATTCTCCGTTCGGTGTTCTCTGTACCATCACGTCTAGGAATAGGAGTTGGTTGTCCTTTTCTTCCTCTCTAGTGAATCGGATTCCTGTGAGTGTGGCGTTGATAATCCGGTGCAATTTCAACAACAGATGCCTAAGGGAAAGACAACGGAACGAGGACATTCCGCAACCCAAAGGACTAGCCACACTGCCACAAATAAAAAAACATTTCCGAACTGACAGCCTGACGACTGGGACCACTAGGACTCAAAGCAGCACACAAATCAACAGCCACTCTCAGACAACAACTCACCAGGACGAAGGACCCAATACCCAGCATGAGCAAAGCCAATGTAGTGTACAAAACCCCATGCAAGGACGGCACAAAACACTACATAGGACAAAGAGGAAGACAGCTAACGATCCGCATCCATGAACACCAACTCTCCACGAAACGACACGACCAGCTATCCTTAGTCGCCACACACGCAGATGACAAGCAACATGTGTTCGACTGGGAGAACACTACTATTATTGGACAAGCCAAACAGAGAGGAGCCAGGGAATTCCAAGAGGTATGGCACTCATCCACAGATTCAAACAATAAGCATATCGACCTGGACCCAATATACCGACCACTGCAACGGACAGCTGGAAATGACAACCGGAAGCGGCAGATTCAAACCACTATAAATGCGGGAGGAAACATCACAGAAGCGCTTCACAGGAGGTTCCCAAGCACTGAGGATATCACCTAGACAGGGGACAGAACGTCTGCAACATAAATTGCCAACTCGGCGAACAGAACCACAACAATAAAATGTGTTTATTCCACACAAAATACTGGGACAAAAAAACAAGCATTTCAGCACATACCAAAACATGAAAAATACAAAGAGACAATTCTGTTAAAATTCACTTACGATGTGGAGCTATATGAATTGAAATGTGAATTACAAAACCACGGACGAGGCATTCAAACTTTATTGGTCATTATTTGACCCACAGCTGAGGTACTGATTTCCCCCCAGTCAGTGATCCCCCTCACTGAGACTCTCTCGCCCTGTCTCTCACACATTGTCTAGAGTGACTACAAGTTCCTGTTGGCCCAGAATATTTAAATTAATTCACCTTCTCCCTGGAACCAAGCTATAGTTATTTTGGACCTTGTTCAGCAGTCAGCAACCCGGCTCTGTGAAATTATTGGCGATGAATGATCTGGGATGACAGCATAGTGCTCCCAGGGTACAGCAACCAGACAAAGGGCTGGCAGTCTGTGGAAGTTTCTAAATAAAATTTCTATATGCTTGCCCTCATGCTGTCTTCTGATCTGACTTCACACTCGTCTAACCCCCCCTTGATCTCACTCACTCTGTCGCTCCATTTTCCCTCCATTCCTTTTATCTCTCTTCACTTCCTTTTTCTCTGTTAATTTTTCTCTCTCTCACGCACACACACACACACACACAGTTCTCTCTGTTTTCAAATTGTGATGTTGGAGAGCTCATCATTGTACAATTGGCTGAACGGCTTCATTCTATTAATTCTGCTCTATTAATTCTGAAGCTCTCTGAACCACTACGAAGACTTCAGCACAATAAAGACATCAGGTGCCTGGAGAGACAAGCTGGTTCTGCCAAGGACACAGTGCATAATCATCCTTTATCTCTTCCTGTTGCCTGTTGTGCAGTGGCCTTGAAATATCTGTTCAAACAAAATAGATTGAAATTCGTGCTTTCGGGAGGACGTTCACCAGACGTTCACCGGCTGTCAGGATTTAACAAGCAGTTCCCACATACAAAATGTGGATTTGCCTGACATCATCTCCTCCCAATTGACACGTCCTAGCTCTGCCTGATGCTCACGTAATTTGCCTTCCGCCAATTCAGTAGATTCCCACAAGGTCCTGACATATCCGTGTTCATAGCAATCTTAAATCTGAAGGAGCTGTGACCACTGTTTCGAAAATTATGTCCCATTGAAAGGTCAGTCACCTGTCCAGGCTCATTAGCCAATAAGAGATCCAGTATGGCTCTTCCTCTCGTTGGTCTATCCAAATACTGTTGCAGTTAGTAAATTCTGCCCCGTCGAAGCCTCTTGCTCCAAGGGACTCCCAGTCATTACTGGAGATCTTAAAGTCACTCACTATGACCTCTCTGATTTTTTAATACACCTTTCCTCAATTGACGTACATTTCTGTTCCTCAATCCTCCCGTGGTTGTTGGAGGGCTTATAATAACGCAGTGCTTGCAGCCATCTTATTTTTGAGCTTTACCCATATTGCTGTAGTGGATGATCCCTCCTGTATGTCCTCTTCAAGTAAAGTTGAAGCATTCTCCCGATTAGTAAAACACCTCGTCCATCTCTTTTACCTTCCTCTCCGTCTCGCATAAAACAATGAAACCCTGGATTGGTGAACGGACAGTCCTTTCCCTTTCTCAACCAAGCCTCTGTAAAGCTGCAACATCATAGTCCCATGCATGGGTTCAGGCTGTCAGTTCATCGGTCTTAACTATAATAATTCTTCCATTGAAATAAATATACTTCAGCCCAAATCCATCAGATCCTGACCTGATATTTGGTTTGAGTTTCCCTGATGTAAATTCTCCTCGTCTATTCTCTGGTAATAGGAGATTAGAAAAGACTGTCAGTAAAGCAGAAAATATTGCAAACAGACAATTTCTGTTTCCTCCCTTGTCCCTTCAATCTGTAAATTGCATGACACACTGTCCAATTCCAATAAACTGCTGGATAATTATTATGCTTCAAACAACAGTCTCCAGCCTCTCGCTGCACATTCCTTAACTCTCTCTGGACCTTTGGATTGACTGTTTTCTGATCCCCCTCTCGACCAATCTCTGTAATATTTATATCATAGTTTTATATACTCATTCAAACTCCAAGCTCCAAGCTAATCTGTCTTGCCTGTCACATTGCTCACATTAAAATCAGCAAACTTCAGACTTCCTGTCCCAGTGTGTTCACTCCCCTCTGCCAGTTTGTTGTTGGTCTTAGTTGTACTGGGATTAGTCTCCAACTGCTCTTCAGTCACTGTGCTTGTGGATGTACTGCTCTGGCTCTCCCCCTCTCCCCCTCCCCCCACCACCACACTAGTTTAAAACCTCCTGAGTGACAATAACAAACTTGCCTGCGAGGAGATTGCTGCCGTTTCACGTCCATCCCGTCCTTCTTGTGTATTTCATACTGACCCAGCATTCCCAATGACTCACATATCGGAGATTGCTGCCAGTTCAGATGCATCCCGTCCTTTTTGTCTATATCCTACCGACCTGGGAATCCCAATGATCCACATATTGGAGATTGCTGCCAGTTCCGATGCATCCCTTCCTTCCCCTGTCTATCCTACTGACCCAGGAATCCCAATGATCCACATATTGGAAGTGCTGCCTTCCCTACCAGCTCCTTGGCCATGTTTTTATCTTTACTACCTTCCTATTCCTAACCTCACTGGCACGTGGCATAATCCAGTCTCCCCAACATTCAAATATCCTTTCAGCACAAATCTGGCAAGACCTTTACGTTAAAATGGATGGACTTGATAATAAAAACTTAAGTGTGATCTCATTTACCAGGAAGGTGGAGTCCAACGAATCAGTCGCAATGACCATAGGATCTGATATCTATCACCTGCACCAAACCTGTATGACAAGGTTTACATAGGGAGAATCTATTTATAGATGGATGAGGAAAAACAGAATTAGCCCACAAGACCAGAAAATGTCAGAACAGATGGCTGCCATTCTGCTTGTTTACTCTGCTTTGCTGTTCAATTGGATTATAGCTATTCTGTTCTTTTAAATGGTAGGGTCTTTGCCCCGCATCCCTAGCAGTTCATAATGTGCTCAGTGTCTTTGTACGCTCCCTGCGTAAGGAGCATCCAGTACCAGGCGATGGGGTGTGGGGAATCCAGGGTTGGCTCAATGAAAGGCTGCATGCAGTGACGGATGGACTCAGGGATTGAGAGAGACAGAGTAGGTAATCAGGGACATGCACTCACATAAGTAGCTGGGCAAGATTCCCAAGCACTCAGGAAGCCTGAGGACCAGAGCCACTTTTACAATAAGCCCGTCATATTTGCAGCAATTCTCAATCAAACACAAGCAAATATACAGTAGATGGCATAAACCTGAAACCAACACAGAAACATATTGTGAAGAGAGAAAGTAGTTAATCCTCCCAATGCAGACACGGGAAGATTGTAAAAACTCCACAAAGAAAGGGTCCAGAGATTGGAATTGAACCCGAGGCTCTGACCCTGTGAGGCAGCAGTGTTGTGCCACCACGCTACACAATGATGGGCAAATGGATTAGTATTGTTATATTAATATATTTTCGACAGTCAGTTTACAGGAATGCTCTCACTCAGCCTGTCTAAGATTGGGAAGCCTTTAGACTGCAGCAGAGGACAATTTAAGAAGCAATAAAATGGTGAACACGAAACATGTAAACTAGCTCGCTTTAGAAAAGGGGATTGCAGCAGTTTTGTTAAGATATATAAAACGGGAGAGTGAACATTGGACAACCAGAAATTGAGGCTGACTGCAGAGAAATGGAGAACAAAGAATTGGAGAATTACCTGAATATGGACTTTCCTTCAATCCTCACAATGGTAGACACTAGGAACATTCCAGGACTTCAAGCGAGTCAAGGGTGAGGGAAAGATGTAATGATCGGCGATGAGTAGAAGGTACTGGGGAAGGTGCAATGTTTGAAAATGGATACATCACACAGACTGGAAGGATAACAACCAATTTTCTGAAGGAATTAGCGGAGGAGATTGTGAAACCATTGGTCGCGACTGTTCAGGAATAACTATCATCAGACAGAGTCCCAGAGAACTGGAAAATGGACAATTTAAAATCTCTATGTAAGAAGGAAGAAAGGCAAAATACAGTAAATAATAGGGCAGTTGAGCCTGGCATCGGTCGTTAATCGGATTTAGAGTGCATTGCTAGCAATGACAATCCAGAGTACTTGGAGGTACATGGTAAAATAGGGCTGAGTCAGCATGGCTTTATCAAGGAGTGGTCTCGCTGACAGGTCTGTCAGAATTCTATCAGAAGGTAATGAGCAGGTTTGACAAAGGGAGAATGTGATCTGATTTGCCAATAGGGAGTGGGTTACATTTGAATCTGTGTTAAATTTAAACATGTTAATTTATTGGTTACATCTTGCATAAGCAGATGTACAAAAACAACTAAAAATTGCAAAGGAACAATTCAATAGTAGTTAAATAAAATAAGGATGGAGGGTCGGGTGATGTGTTGTTTCTCTATGATGTCGGAGTGGTGGACCCCACTGTGGATCCCAGTGACCATGTCTGGAGTAAACGTTGCAAGCAAGAAAAACTCCGGCTCTGAGTCGATGAGCTGGAGTCTGAGCTTCAAACAATGCGAGGCATCAAAGAGGGGGAGAGTTCCCTGGATGCTGTGATTCAGGAGACAGTTACACTCCTTAGATCAACTGACTCAAATTCAGCCAGTGGTTAGAAAACGGAGGGTTTGGCTGTGAGTGAGGCAGGTAGAGGGATCTAGGAGGGGGAGTTGTAGGAGCCTCAGCCCCTGTCCGGGTCTAACAGGTTTAAGAATCTTGTTCCCTGTGTGGATGGGAATGGGGACTGCAGGGAGGATGAGCATAATGGCCACAGCACCGAGTTGAGGGAAGCTTTCAAGTGGGGCAAGAGAAGAGAAATGTTACTGTAATTGGGGATAGTATAGTTCGCGGCATAGACACTGTTCTCTGTGATCGGGATTGAGAGTCCTGAAAGTTACATTACCTACTGGTGTTTGGGCAAGCGATATCTCATCTTGGCTGCAGAGGAACTTGGAGTGGGAGTGTAAAGATCCATTAGTCGTGGTCAGTGTAGGTACCAACGACAAAGACAAAAGTCGGGCAGAGGTTCTGCGAAGGGATACGAAGAACTCAGAGCTAAATTAGAAAACAGAACCGAAAAGGAAATAATCTCTGGATTACGGCCTGAACCATGAGCTAATTAGCAGAGGGTCAGCAGGAAAATGCGTGGCTCAAAGTTTGATGTGAGAGAAATAGGTTTATATCATGGGACATTGACACCAGTACTGGGGAAGGAGGGCACTGTTCTGATCCGACGGTCTTCATCTGAACCATGTTGGGACTAGAGTCCTAGCAAATCGCATAACTAGGGCTGTAGACTGGACTTGAAGCTCAATGGGGTTGGGGTGTTGTCAGTTATAGGGAATATTAGAAAACCTGAATTAAAGGAGGGGTAAGACTGCAGAACTCAAGAAGAAGGCGTTTTGCATGTTTTCCTTTATTGGTCAGAGCATTGAGTACAGAAGTTGGGAGGTCATGCTGCGGTTGTCCAGGACATTGGTTAGGCCACTGTTGGAATATTGCGTGCAATTCTGGTCTCCTTCCTAGTGGAAAGATGTTGTGAAACTTGAGAGGGTTCAGAAAAGATTTACAAGGATGTTGCCAGGGTTGGAGGATTTGAGCTGCAAGGAGATGCTGAACAGGCTGGGGCTGTTTTCCCTGGAGCGTCGGAGGCTGAGGGGTGACCTTATAGAAGTTTATAAAATTATGAGGGGCATGGATAGGACAAACAGACCAAGTCTTTTCCCTGGGGTCGGGGAGTCCAGAACTAGAGGGGCATAGTTTTAGGGTGAGAGAGGGAAAGAAATAAAAGAGACCTAAGGGGAAACATTTTCACGCAGAGTGCAGTACGTGTATGGAATGAGCTGCCAGAGGAAGTGATGGAGGCTGGTACAATTTCAATATTTAAGAGACATATGGATGGGTATATGAATAGGAAGGGTTTAGAGGGATATGAGCCAGGTGCTGGCAGGTGGGACTAGATTGGGTTGAGATAAATAGTTGGCATGGATGGGTTGGACCGAAGAGACTGTTTCCATGCTGTAAACCTCTATGACTCTATGACTCTAAGTTATTCAAATCTCCAACACAGACGCAGAGAGCATGCAAAGCGTTAGTAATCAAACATCAAACACACAGGACAAACAAATAACAATAAGAGGAAAGGCTAATACAGGGCTGAACTGTTATATCAGAATGCATGCAGTATAACGAATAAGGTAAATAAGCTTGTGACTCACACACAAATTGGCAGGTCGCCATCACGGAGACATCGCTGCAAGAGGATCAGGATTGGGAGCTGAATATTCAAGGATATGCATCCTATCAAAAAGATAGGCAGTTGGACAGAGGGGATGGGTTTGTCTTATTTGTAAGAAATGAAATTAAATCAATAATATGAAATGAAGTAAGATCAAATGGTATAGAATTTGTGTCGGTAGAATTGAGAAATCACAATGGTTAAAAAAAAGTAGTTCTGTTCAGGCCTCCAAACAGTAGTCAGGAGCTGGGTTGCAAGATACACCAGGAGCTAGAAACATGTGTAGGAAATACAAAGTTACAGTAATCATGTGGGATTTCATTACGGAGGTGGCTGGGAATTCAGCTTGATGGT
Organism: Chiloscyllium punctatum; assembly: GCF_047496795.1. Classification (NCBI taxonomy): domain Eukaryota; kingdom Metazoa; phylum Chordata; class Chondrichthyes; order Orectolobiformes; family Hemiscylliidae; genus Chiloscyllium; species Chiloscyllium punctatum. The sequence continues at coordinate 15,081,165 of NC_092751.1, read as the reverse complement.
GGCTTGAAAGAAAAGGAATTTGTAGAATGTCTACGAGATGGCTTTTTGGAGCAGCTTGTGCAGGCAGACTAGATGAGGGAGCTGAAGGTGAAGGAAATAATAGGAGGCAGTGATCATAATATGATTGAATTTACTCTGCAATTTCAGATGGAGAATTTAGAATCAGAGATAACGGTATTAAAGCTGAATAAAGGAGGAGAAAGTGTGGACTGCATTCGCTGGAGATCAGCTGAAAATGTGTTGCTGGAAAAGCACAGCAGGTCAGGCAGCATCCAAGGAACAGGAGAATCGACGTTTCGGGCATAAGCCATGATAACGGTCCTTGGTGTTAGAGGCAAGGTAGAGGCATGAATAGAAGCTTTTATGTCCGGCAGAAAGCAGAGAGTGGGGATAAAATGGTCCTTCTCAGGATGGCAGCAGGTGACAAGTGGTGGTCAGCAAGGCACAGTGTTGGGACCATGACTTTTTACTTATTCATTAACAATCTCGATGATGGAACTGGGGGCACTCTGGCTAAGTTTGCAGACGAAACAAAGATACTTAGAGTCAGATCGGAGAGAGAAGGCAGAGGGGCTGAAGAAGGAATTGGCCAGGTAAAGGGGTTGGCAGATGAATTCTAACATTGGAAAGTGTGAGTTCATGCACTTTAGCACGAAGAATAGAGGCATGGTCTATTTCCTAAATGGGGAGAAAATTCAGAAATCTGAAGTGCAAAGGGACTTGGGAGTTCTAGTGCAGGGTTCTCGTAAGGAAAGCTTGCAGGTTGAGGTAGTAGTTATGAGGGCAGTTGCAGTTATTATTGATGGCATTTATTACGAGAGAAATCAGATATAAAAACAGGCTGTATAGAGCTTTGGTCAGACTACATTTGGAGTGTTGCGTGCACTGTTGAGCACCATATCTCAGGAAGGATGCACTGTCCCTGGAGGGTGTTCAGAAGATTTTCACGGGAACAGTCATAGGAGTGAAAAGTTTATTGTATGAGGAATGTTTGAGTCTTTGGGTCTATACTTGATAAAGTTTAGAAGGCAGAGGGGAAATGTAATTGAAACATACAGAATATTGAATGACCTGAACAGAGTGGATGTTCATAAGATGTTTCCATTGGTAGGAGAGACTAGGAACCAAGGACACAGCCTTAGCTTAAAGCGAATACCTTCTACAACGTTGATAAGTAGACTTCTTTAACCAGAGAATGGAGAATCTTTGCAACTTATTGCCAAAGAAGGCGGTGGGGCCAGGTCATTGAGTATATTTGAGACAGTGATAGTTTTTTGATTATCCAGGTGATCAAGGGTTAAGGGGAGAACGTCGGAGAATGGGCTTGAGAAACTTATCAGTGATGACTGAATGGCGGCGTAGACTAGATCAGCAAACTGGCCTAATTTCTGTTCCTGTATCTTATAGTCTTATGGTCTAAACCTTAAGGAGGCACCTTGCATCTCTGAGAATATGGATTCATGTTCTTCATGAATGTCAGTAGCTGGTGGGAATAGTTAACTGTTTTGGAATGAAGGTATTGTGGATGCTGTCAAGGTGGCGGATAATATGACATTCATTGCAGGATCACACACCAAATGCACTGTATTAATGTGGGGAGAGTTTATTCAAAACCTGGACCTCTCTGTCTCTCTCAATCACTGTGGGGAGTGGGGGTTGGGGTGGGTAGTCGTAACGTCCTCAGAGGCACTTTAAACTATCCAGATTCATGCATCCTGAGTGAAACAAAAGTGACAGAATTTATTACCTTCCGATTGTCTGTTTAGAATAGAAGGAGTGATTGTCCATTCCTCTCAAGGTTCAATGCAACCACCTCTTATTATCTCACAGCGTGACAGATCAACCTTCACTCACTCCTCATGGTGCCATCATCCCAGAGTTTAATCCGGTGGAACTCCTGTTTATTCTTTCTGTGATAAGGAGATCGCTCCTTATAAAGGAGATAAAATCTGTCCACAATACCCCAAACACTGCCTCAACAACGGTCTCAGAGTTGTTCACAATAATTCCTTTCCCTCACATAGCTGGCTCCATTTTCTTCATGTGACACAGGAAACCATTCGTTTACGATGCACTGTCACTGAGTTGGAATTTAAACCATCCTTCCATCTGTAGGTCAACATCAATAAAGGCAGCACCAGATATGCCTATCGAGGTGAACATCACTCTCAGAGAGAGACTCAATCACGAAGAATACGTCGAAAACAGTGAATGGCTACCTACCTGAATGGAAATCAGCTGCAGGAGTACGGGATACAGGCAGAAGAAGGGAGGTATCTTTCCTTTTGACCTGCCCTTACGGGGTGTATGCAGAACTGGTCAGGCCAGCATGTTATGCCAGTCTTGAACTGAGTGACTGGTTCATCTTTTCCACAGGACTGAAAAGAGTAAAACACAGTGCTCAGCGTTTGCAGTCACACAGAGACCTGACCAGGGAAGGATGCCCATTTCTTTCTCTAATGAGCATGAGACAAGCCTTTTTCAACAGATCATTATTCTGTGGCTATAGATTATGAACCAATGATGTGACCACCATACACTGTCTTCCCATCTTTCAGATTCTGTTCAGAGAACAAGTTAAACATCTCAAGTGCAATTACTTTGCAATGGACTCGTGTTAAGAAGGGACTTGAAACAGCTGTATCCAGAATTAACAAAGGCACAAATGTTGGTTTATTTAGGAGTTGCACTGAGACTGAGGAGGAGATTTGATGTCACAATGGTTGTGATGGAAAGCATTGGTGAATGGGAAAGATATGGAGATATGAACTGTGCAGGAGGAAATAAATCAAAGAGTTTGAGAACCGTCTGTTTCATCCTTGCATATTGGTGAGTAACTTGTATCGAGTAATTTGCTAGTTATAATTTCTAAGGAATGGATGCTTTGACTGGAAATGAAAACGTTAACTTGCACCTTCTCAGGATTTACATCTCATGATCATCAATTCAGTTCAGACCGTTTGACTAGACATCTCGAGTGACTTACCAGTAACACCAACTCTGGCAAGGATAGGATAGTAACCAGCTTGAATAACCAGCAGTACATCTTCAATCCGGGATGCTAATGATGTCAAAGGCTGGGAAAGCCAATAAAGACACTAGAATAAACTCCCCCCCATTGTTGGAGCATTCCAGTCTAATGCTATCAGTTTCTGATCTCTCCTCACCCTGACTGCCAGGTGTCCGTCACGTTCAGAGTCCTTCAGAGTTCCCTACACACCCTCAAGGATGTCCTCACAAGAACGTGGTACGATGCTCAACTCATCGACCGCCAGTTCCAACGTGCCACAGCAAGGAACTGTAATGACCTCCTCAGGTGACAGACACGTGCTGCAACTGACAGACACGTGCTGCAACTGACAGTTTACCCTTCGTTGTTCAGTACTTCCCAGGGCCTGAAAAATTACACCATGTTCTTCGTGACCTATCAATGAGGATGAGCAGGGCACCAAGGTCTTCCCCACTCCTCCACTACTTGCCTTTAAACAACCGCCAATCCTGAAACAGATCATTGTTCGTAGCAAACTGCCTGGCTCTCAGGACAACTCCATACAAACCTGTCACGGTGAATGCTGCAACACGTGTCAGATTGTGGACATAGGTACCGCTATTACGCGTGGGAACACCTCCCACTTTGTACATGGCAAGTACTCATGTGACTCAGCCAACGTTTTCTATTATATACGTTACAGGCAAGGATACCTGGAGGCATGGTACATTGGGAAAACTAAGCAAAGGATACGACAATGGATGAATGGGGAACGCACAACGATCAACAGACAGGAGGGTTCCCTCCCAGTTGGGGAACACTTCAGTGGTCCAGGACAGTTAGCCTCGGACCTTCGGGTGACCATCCTCCAAGGTGGACTTCGGGACAGGCAGCAGAGAAAAGTGGCTGAGCAGAGGCTGATAGCTAAGTTTGGTACCCATAGGGAGGACCTCAACCGGGACCTTGGGTTCATGTCACATTACAGGTGATCACCATTGCACTACACACACACACAGATATTCCTACACACACACACTCTCACATGCACACGGACATATGTACACACAGACGCGCACACAGAGACCCACACACACCCTTATAGACACACACACACCCACACTCACTCATGCACCCCGTCACAGACTTGAGACAATCTGCACTCACTACACAAACACACACACACTCACTTTCTCACACTCACAACCCCCACCCCAGACAGACACACACTCGCAGACAGACATAGACCCACATGCAGATATATATTTTGTGGGGTGAATTTATACTTGCAGAGTTACATTGTACTTCGCTCAAAACTGCATGAATTTATGTAAAACTCTGTTATCTCACTTCTTAGATTAGAATCAGTCTAAACATCAGGTCATAGACAGAGAACACAGGGGGCTAACATCTTCAACATACTGTCTAGCTATCAGCATTGTTAACAGCTGACCCGAGAATGCAACTTTTCAAAAAAGGTTTTGTGATTTACACATGAAAGAAGTGAAACTATCACTGTATTCTAACAGATGACAGGCTTAACAGACAAACAATTTTTCAATGTATAAGTTCAGTTACATCACACTAATTTTTTGTTGTAAATTCTGTGTTACGATCGAGCTGATGAACGAGTGTCCCTCCGAAAGCTACTGTGCTTCCAATTAAACCTGTTGGACTATAACTTGGCGTTGTGTGATTTTTAACTTTGTACACAGCAGTCCAACACCGGCATCTCCAAACCATGACAATTCAGATTGTTATTCCAGAATCAGAGGGGACAGGTGTGGGTCATGATGTTGATGTTATCGATGCTACGGAACTGTTTTGAAGTATCTTTCACTGGACTTCATTTACATTGTGATTATGACATTGGGGAAAAGACAGAAGATGGAGAGGACTTGGGGACATGACTGTTCAGTCTGGGCGGAGGGACAGTGATGTTCCCCACTCACTAGTGTTGCAACGTTACTCTTTATAACTCATATGAAGAGCAGATTAAAGTGTATACCTACAATGAGGAATTAGCAGAGACAATATTAATGAAATGCATTTATGCAATACAAAATACAGCGAAATAAATGATTTTCTGTACAAACCAAAATATGCAAAGTACAAAGAGATAAGGTTGTTAAAATGCACTCCTGATATGGAGCTATATAAATTGAAATGTGGATTACAAAACTATGCAAGTGGTGTGTGATATTTATCAATCATTATTTGATCCACAGCTGAGATCCTGATTTCCCCTCTGTCAGTGTAATGGAAAATTAACAAACTTAACATTTTCTGTGAAACCTGAAAGAGAATGCTATGCTGATTCTAAAACTTATTTGAACGTTGCAAACACTATGCTGAATTCTGCAGTCGAGGAGACAGCTTGTCTTTGCTGAACTTTGTATACATTCAACCTGGCCCGGCGAGCAGGCGAATTCAGCAGAAAAGCAAAGGAAAACATAAAGAGAGTTATGTCCAGGGCAAGGGAGTGAGAACACAAGAACTCGAATGTTTCCCAGCCCTTGTCCTTGAACGTATGATAAGAAGAGTACAAAAGGAATACGTTAATTATATTCAGGGCCCTTACACAAGGCGTGTTTGAAAGTGTAATGGTTCCCTGCAGTGGTTAAAAAGAAAGCTTTTTCTTTTCTCTTGCTAGCATCTGAGTCCAGTCAGTTTAATTTCAACGACAGTCAGCGATCCACCTGACAGAGATTCTCTGGACCAGTCTCTCACACAGTGGGGGTTATCATTTCCTGCTGGTCTTGGCAAAGTCTATTTTTAAAAATCCACCTTCTCCATGTACGAATCTATTGGCCGAATGGATTTTGTTTAGCTGTCAGTAACCTAGCTCTGTGACATTATTGGAAATGATTGATCAGGGATGACAGCCAGTATCAGCACACTGCTTACTGTGTATGACACCCAGACAGGGGGTTTGCAGTCCAGAGGAATTTCTAAATGAAACTTCTGAATTCTGTCTGTCCATATCTATACACCGTCATGCTGTCTTCTGATCTATTTAACCTCACCCTCATCTAACGCCTCTTCATCCCTCTCTCAGTTAGTCGCTCCCCTTTCTAATCTCTCTTACTTTGTCTCTCTTCACTTTCTTTCTCTTTGTTTATTTCTCTCATACAATCTAACTCCACATATTCTCTCTATCTCCAGTTGTGCAGTTGGAGAGCTTGTGACCCCACGATGGGCTGACTGACCTCCATTTGTGCTATAATAATTGTGCGGTTCTCTGACCCATAATAAATACTTGCGGTGCCTGGACAGACTCGCCGCTCTGGTGACAGGTACAGTGCACAATTACCGAATATCTCTTCCTGTTTTTCTCCGATCTGCAGCTGCCTTGAAATGTCTGTTCAAACAAAACAGACTGAATGAAATTCGAGCAGTCGGGATGACTTTCATCACCGTGCATTTCAATCAGGATTTAATGAAGGATGAGGTTCCACAATAACATAACAATGAAAGAATAACAGGGCAACAAATGCAAAGCAGTTGAGTACAACATGTGGTTCCAAGTAGGCTTCACCATATTACCGCGAGATTATTAATCCAGAAAATCAGCTCCTGTTCTGTGGACTGAGGTTCGAATCTCGCCACTGCAGATGGTGGAAATTAAATTCAATAATTTTAAAATATCCCTGCAATTAAAATTCTGCCTATGAGAATGAAATCGTTGCCGATTATCATAAATATCCATCTGGTTCACTGACATCCTTCAATGTAGGAATCTTCCATTTCTCATCTGGTTGGGCCGACCGTTGACTCCAACCCAAAGCAATGTGATTGACTCTCAATCGCCATCCGAAATGGTTTAGCAAGTCAGTCAGATGTGCTACAAAATCTGAAAGGAATGAAACCGGATATATTGACCTGGATACCGAAAATGTGAACGTTAGAAACATCATTGTCGAACCTGCAAAGTCCTCCTTACTTACAATGAGTGCTCGTACCAAAATTGGGACAATTGTTTTACAGACCAGTCAAGCAACAGCTTGACATAGGCATACTCATGGAATTTTACCTTACAGATATAACCCAGACAGCACCATCACCATCCCTGGATATGTCCTGTCCCAAAGGCAGGACCGATCCGGCACAGGAGGCAGCTCAGTGCTATAGAGTCGGGCGGTCGATGTTCTGGGAGCCCCTGTGACCTATAACCTCATATCCCCCACTCAACAATTCCCATCAAGCAAGAGGATCAACCCTGGTTCAAAAGAGAGTGCAGGAGGGCAAGCCAGGAGCAGACCCAGACATACATAAAGATAAAATGTTAATCTGCTGAAGCTTCCAAACAGAACTATTTGCATGCCAAATAGCATAAAATGCAAGGGACAGGCAGAGCTAAGCGACCCCAGAACTAACACATCAGATCTAAGCTCTGTAGTCCTACAAAACTCATCATGGATGGTGGTGGACGACTAAACAACTCACCAGAGTAGGAGGCTCCACAAATATCCCCAACGTCAATGATGGAGGAGCTCAGTACATCAGTGCAAAAGATAAGGCTGAAGACTTCACAGAATTCTTCACTCAGAAGTTTCGAGTGGATGATCCACTTCAGTCTTCTCCCTTGGTCCCCATCATTACAGATAGCAGTCTTCAGCAAATTCGATTGACTGATATCAAGAAACGGTTGAAGGCACTAGATACTGCAAAGGCATCGCCTTCATCACCACACAAGACAACACCTTCAGTGACTCTCCGGATGAATCCTAGATCCAAGCATCTTCAGCTGCTTTATCAATGACCTTCCCTCCCTCATAATGTCAGACCTGGGAATATTCGACAATGACTGCACAATGTTCAGCACCATTCACAAATGCTCAGATACGGAAGCAGTCCATTCCAAAATGCAACAAGATCTGTCCCTCCCCATCTTGGGCTGACAAGTGGCAAGTAACATGTGCACTACACAGATGCCAGACAATGACCATCACCAATAAGAAACAATATAACAACTTAGAATTTGCAGCATTATCATCACTCAGTTCCCCCATTATCAAGATCCTGGGGGTTATAATTGATTAGAAACTCAACTCGACTCACCACATAAATGTAAGAGCAGATCAGAGGCTCGGAATACTGCGTGAGTAACTCACCTCCTGACTTCCTAAAGCCTGTCAATCATCTAAAAGGCACAAGTCAGGAATGAGATGGAATTCTCCCACTTGCCTGAACGAGTGCAGACCCAACAAGACAAAAGAAGCTTGAAACCATCCAGGACAAAATAGTCCATTTGATTGGCATCACATTCACAAGCATTCACTCCCTCCACCACCGTCGCTCAGGAGCAGAAATGTGTATTATCTACATGACACAATGCAGAAATTCCCCAAAGATCCTCAGACAGCATTTTCCGATCCCACGAACACTTACGTCGAGAATGACAAGGCCAGCATACTTATGGGAATGCCACCACCTATAAATTCCCTTCCAAACCAATCAACATCCTGATGTGGAAATATATCGCCGTTCCTTCACTGTTACTGGTAAAAACCCTGGAATTCCCTCCTTAATAGCATTGTGGGTCAACACACAGCAAGTGGACTGCAGCAGTGCAAGAAGGCAGCTCAGCACCACTTTCTCAGGGAGGCAACGAGGGACGGACAAGAAATGTTGGGACCACGCAGCGATGCCCACATCCAAAAAAAGATTTTAATAAAATAGTTCCAAATTGAGCTTCTCGATGGGACAGGTTATCTGATTTGAACATGAACAGGAAAGTAGTGTTTCTGATCCAGAACATTGTAGACGTTTCTGTTATTAGAAGGGTGTTCAGTGTTCAATAACTTATTGTTGCTGTGTGCTGTGATAAATTGCATCTGTTTTGTTAAATTCAACAATACTGGTGTAACAGGATAGATCCTTCGAAAATGCCAAACTGAAAATGGCAATCAATTGAGAGACAGTGTATTCCCGCCACATGAGACTCACATATAGCTGTTTATATTCAACGCTTAATGGAATACTGGCCGACACTGAATCCTTCCATTGTTCATATCACAGAGGGTACCATTGAACAGAACGTGAAGTCAAATCAACATACAAATACAAGGGTTAGAAGAGCTGCTCAGAGACAAACAATTCTGCACTGAAAAAATAGACCACATGACCATAACAGCATGAGATATTGCTATAGATTGAGCCCATTCAGCCCATTCCTTCGCTGTGAAACTGTGTCATTTTATCATAGTCTCCATGACTAGTGGACTTATCTTCTACACACTGACTGATTACTGCAAAGATTGATACAATCAGTTTCTATCAGATGCCTCGCCTCCCATTCTTCTAAATTCCATCGAGTACACACACTGCCGCTTATGACAAGCCACCATCCCCAGGATGGATCACCTCCAACACCAGTTGATCTTTTTTCCCAGAGATATTACCCAAAATAGCTTCCAATATTACAAATGCCGTCTGAAAATTGCCCATTACATTCTCAGCGGTATGACTCCTCTCTTTAATTCTAGATCCCTTGAAATTAATGTGAACATTGCATTTGCTTTCCTAACTGCCAATTGAACCTGCACAGTAACCATAACAGTGGACGAGTGTTTCAAAATCCTTTTGTGCTTCAGGTTTAATGGATCCTATTAGAACATAGTGTCTGCCTCTAGTCCGCCTACCAAAGTGCATAATCTCACACGTGCCCATGTTATATTCCATCAGCAACGTGTTTGCCCACTGTCCAAAACTGTCCAAGCTTTTCTGCAGTCTCCCTACTTCATTAATATCGCCTGCCCATCCAACCATCTCTGTAACATCTCGAAACTTAGCAGAAATGCCCTCAGGTCTTTTGCTCAGGTGGTTCATGTAAATGGCACTTCCTGACTTCCTAAGGACTGTGAGAAAGTGAGGACGGCAGATGCTGGAGATCAGAGCTGAAAAATGTGTTGCTGGAAAAGCGCAGCAGTCAGGCATCATCCAAGAAGCAGGAGAATCGACGTTTCGGGCATGATCCCTTTTTCAGGAATGAGGAAAGTGTGACCAGAAGGCGAAGATAAAAGGTAGGGAGGAGTGACTTGGGGGAGGGGCGTTGGAAATGTGATAGATGGAAGGAGGTAAAGGTGAGTGTGATAGGCCGGAGAGGGGGTGGGGGCGGAGAGGTCAGGAAGAAGATTGCAGGTTAGGAAGGTGGTGTTGAGTTCGAGGTTTGGGACTGAGACAAGGTGGGGGGAGCAGAAATGAGGAAGCTGGAGAAATCTGAATTCATCCCTTGTGATTGAAGGATTCCGAGGCGGAAGATGAGGCGCTCTTCCTCCAGCCGTCATGTTGCCATGGTCTGGCGATGGAGGAGACCAAGGACCTGCATGTCCTTGGCGGAGTGGGTGAGGGAGTTGATGTGTTGAGCCGCGGGGTGGTTGGGTTGGTTGGTCTGGGTGTTCCAGAGGTGTGTTATGAAAAATTCCACATGTTAGCGGCCGGTCTCCCCAATATAGATGGCCACATCGGGTGCAGCGGATGCAGTAAATAATGTGTGTGGAGGTGCAGGTGAATTTGTGGCAAATATGGAAGGAACCCTTGGGGCCTTGGAGGGAAGTAGGGGCCGAGGTGTGGGCGCAGGTTTTGCATTTCTTGCTGTTGCAGTGGAAGGTGCCGGGAGTGGACGTTGGGTTGGTGGGGGGTATGGACCTGATGAGGGTATCGCGGAGGGACTGGTCTTTTCAAAACACTGACAGGGGAGGGGAGGGGAATATATCCTTGATGGTGGGGTCCGTTTGGAGGTGGCTGAAATGACGACGATGTATCTGGAGGTTGGTGGGGTGGTAGGTGAGGACCAATGGGGTTCTGTTCTGTTGGCGATTGGAGGAGTGGGGTTCAAGGGCGGAGGAGCGGGATGTGGAGGAAATACGGTGAAGAGCATAGTCGACCATGTCTGAGGGGAAATTGCGGTCTTTGAAGAAGGAGGCCATCTGGGTTGTTCGGTATTGCAACTGATCCTCCTGGGAGCAGATGCGGTGGAGGCGAAGGAATTGGGAATATGGGATGACGTTTTTAAAGGGGCAGGGTGGGAGGAGGTGTAGTCTCAGTATCTGTGGGAGTCGGTCAGTTTATATTAAATGTCTGTGTTGAATCGGTCGCCCAAGATAGAAATTGAAATCTCTAGAAAGGAGAGGGAGGAGTCTGAGAATTTATCTGGACTGCCTCAGACCTCTCCCTCCCCTTCCACCTATCGCATTTCCAACGCCGCTCCCCCAAGTCCCTCCTCCCTACCTTTTATCTTAGCCTGCTTAGCACACTTTCCTTATTCCTGAAGAAGAGCCCATGCCCTAAACATCGATTCTCCTGCTCTTTGGATGCTGCCTGACCTGCTGCACTTTTCCAGCAACACATTTTTCAGCTCTGTGTTTGCTCACGTACAAGGATGATAGTGGTTTTCTTGAAGCAGGCTGAGATTTCGGCTTCAGGACGGAGAGGTTGAAGTTGTTTGTAAATACCTCTGTCAGTTGGTTCTCACAGGATCTGAGTGCTCAGCCTGGAACACTCTCCAGGCCTGTCGCTTTCATTGACTTGACCTGCAGGAAGACTGATCATGTCTGCCATGGTGACATCAGGTACAGGTACATCCGAGGCTCATGTCCGAAACATCGATTCTGCTGCTCCTTTGATGCTGCCTGACCTGCTGCGCTTTTCCAGCAACACATTTTTCAGCTCTGATCTCCAGCATCGGCAGTCCTCATTTTCTCCTAGTGAGAAAACATGTGCAACATTCCTCAATGACTACCGCCCAGTGGCTCTGACCTCAATAAACATGAAGTGCTTTGAGACGCTGGTTATGGCCCACATCACCTCCAGTCTCCAGGCCTGACCTGCTATCCTATAATGTGCCGACTGATGTAACGGGTCCACAACGGTTGCCATATACCTGCCCTGCCCTCATCCGTGGAACATCTGGACAACAAGGATGCATACACCAGACTCCTGGTTATTGACTACAGCTCCACCTTCAACATCATTATCTGCTCCAGACTTATCTCAAAACTCCGTGACCTTGATCATGGCTCCACCCTCTGCAACTGGATACCCTGTTTTCTGACACACAGACCACAATCCGTGAAGATAGGTATCTGTACATTCTCCACAATAAAACTCAACGCTGGAACGACTGGAGGATGTGTTCTCAGCCCCCTATTGTACTCTCCGTGCACCCACAGCAGTGTTCTCATCCCCTACTGTACTCCCTGTATATCCTCAGCTGTGTCCTCCGCCCCATACTGTACTCCTTGTACACACATGGCTGTGCCCTCAGCCTCCTATTGTACTCCTGTACTCCCATGGTTGTGTCCTCGGCCCCCTACTGTATTCCCTGTACACACGCGGCTGTGTTGTCAAATTCCAAACTACGCCAGCTACAAGTTCGCTGATGACATCACCAAATCAAGAGGGATATCAAACAACGATGAGTCCAGAATACAGAAAGGCGATTGAGGGCTTAGTGGCATGATGTAGTGATAATAGCCTCTCCCTCAAATTCGGCAATAGTAAGGAACTGATCATTGAGTTCAGAAAGAAAGGAGAGGAACCCACCGTCATCTACATCAATGGTTGAGGGAGTGCAGAGCATCAACTCCCTCAGAGTGACGATAACTGACAACCTTCCCTCGTCTTCTTGCATAGGTGTGACAGTCAAGACGGTTCAATAACGCCTCTTCTTCCTCAGGAGGCTCAGGATATTCAGCATGTACTGCTTCGACAGATACACCATTGAGAGCATACTGTCTGGGTGCATCACGGCTTCATACAGCAACGCTCTGCCCAGAACCCGCAAGAAACTACAGAAGGTTGGGTGCACAGCCAATCTCCCAACCATCGCCTCTACTTACATGGCTCGTTGCCGCAGAAAGGCTGCCAAAATCTAGAACAAAAAACATAGAACAGTGCAGCACAGAACAGGCCCTTCAGCCCACGATGTTGTGCCGACCATTGATCCTCATGTATGGACCCTCAAATTTCTGTGACCATATGCATGTCCAGCTGTCTCTTAAATGTCCCCAATGACCCTGCTTCCACACCTGCTGCTGGCAACGCATTCCGTGCTCTCACAACTCTCTGTGTAAAGAACCCGCCTCTGACATCCCCCCTATAGTTTCCTCCTACCAGCTTAAAACTATGACCCCTCGTGTTAGCCATTTCTGCCCTGGGAAATAGTCTCTGGCTATCGACTCTATCTATGCCTCTCATTATCTTGTATAATCAGTCAGGTCCCATCTCCTCCTCCTTTTCTCCAATGAAAAAAGTCCAAGCTCAGTCAACCTCTTTTCATAAGATAAGCCCGCCAGTCCAGGCAGCATCTTGGTAAACCTCCTCTGAACCCTCTCCAAAACATTAACATCTTTCCGATAATAGGGCGACCAGAACTGGACGCAGTATCCAAGTGCGGTCCAACCAATGTTTTATAGAGCTGCAACAAGATCTCAGGACTCTTAAACTCAATCTCCCTGTTAATGAAAGCTAAAACACCATATGCTTTCTCAACAACCCTGTCCACTTGGGTGGCCATTTTAAGGGATCTATGTACCTGCACACCAAGATCCCTCTGTTTCTCCACACTGTCAAGAATCCTATCCTTAATCCTGTATTCAGCTTTCAAATTCGACCTTCCAAAATGCATCACCTCGCATTTATCCAGGTTGAATTCCATTTGTCACCTCTCAGCCCATCTCTGCATCCTGTCAATTTCCCACTGCAGCCTGCAACAGCCCTTTATACTGTCAACGACACCTCCGACATTTGTGTCATCTGCAAATTTGCTGACCCATCCTTCAATCCCCTCATCTAAGCCATGAAGAAAAATTACAAACAGTGGAGGCCCAAGTAGAAAGCCCTGTGGAACACCAATCACCACTGACTTCCAGGCAGAATATTTTCCTTCTACTACCACTCGCTGTCTTCTGTTCGCTACCTAATTCTGTATCCATACAGTTAAGTTCCCCTGTATCCCATTCCTCCAGACCTTCTGAATGAGCCTACCATGGGGAACCTTATCAAATGCCTTGCTGAAGTCGATATACACCACATACACACATCGACCCTCATCATCTTCTCTAGTCACATGCTCAAAGAACTCGATAAGTTTTTTGAGGCATGACCTGCCCCTCACAAAACCGTGTTGACTGCATTTAATCAAGCCATGCTCTTCCAGATGGTCATAAATCCTATCCCTCAGAATCCTTTCTAACACCTTGCAGACGACAGATGTGAGACTTACAGGTTCATAATTGCTGGGGATTTCCCTATTTCCTATCTTGAAGAGAAGAATTACATTTGCCTCTTTCCAGTCTTCAGGTACGACTCCACTGGAGAGCGAGGACGCAAAGATCTTCGCAAGTGGCGAAGCAATTGCATTTCTCGTTTCCCAAACCAGCCGATGACGAATCTGGTCCAGGCCTGGCAACTTTTCAACCTTAATGTTTGACAAAATTTTGAGCACATCAGCTTCGTCCATCTCTATCCAATCCAACTTGCACACCTGCTCTTCAAAGGTTTCATTCACTACAAAGTTCGTTTCTTTAAAAGACAGAAGCAAAAAGCACATTTCGGACTTCCCCTCCCTCCTCAGACTTCACACAGAAGTTCCTTATGCTATCCCTGATCGGCGCTGCTCTTTCTTTGACCATTCTCTTATTCCTCACATAAGTGTAAAATGTCTTTATGTTCTCCCTAATCAGTTCTGCCAAGCCTTTCTCGTGCCCCCTCCTGGCTTTCCGCAGACCATTTTTGAGCTCCTTCCTCGCCTGCCTGTAATCCTCTAGAGCTGAGCTTGACCCTAGCTTCCTCCACCTTACGTAAGCTACCTTCTTCCTTTTGACGAGAAGCTCCACCGCTATCGCAGATTACTGAGGGAAGGGAAACAGGAAAGAGCTGGGGCATTAATAAATATCTTTGTAGCATCCTTGAACACAAACTAGGTCCCAGAGGAATGGAAAGTTGTTGCTTAAGAAGGGTAGCATGAATAATCCAGTTAATTATAGACCAGTGAGCCTGTCATCAGAGGTAGGGGAGCTGATAGAGAAGATTCTGAGGGATAGGGTCTTTTCTGATTTGGATGAAAATGGTCTTATCAGTGACAGACAAGATGGTTATGTGCAGGGAAGGTAATGACTTACCAATTTAATAGAATTCTTTGAGGAAGTGACAAAGTTGATTGATGAGGGAAGGACTGTAGATGTCATATACATGGACTTCAGGAAGGCGCTTGGTAAGTTTGTCCATGGTCGGGTTATGGAGAAAGTGAAGTCACATGGTGTCCCGGGTGTGCTAGCTACATGGATAAAGACCTGGCTGGACAACAGGGTACAGAGCGTAGTAGAGGAAGGCAGATTCTCAAAATGGAGAACTGTGACCAGTTGTGCGCCATTTAAGATGTTTCCAGAAAGATACATGATTGTGCAGGGTGCAAAGGGATACAGACCCTCAGAAAATTGGCGACTGATTTAGATAGAGGATCTGGATCAGCGCAGAATTTGACCGACGAATGGTCTGTTGTACTGGAATGTTCTTAGTTCTAACATTACTAAAGACCCATCACATGCCTGTAAAGATCTCCCACAACCTCTTCCATCAGGCTAAAAGATGCAGAAGCTTGAAAATACAGATCAGCTGGTTCAGTAACGGCTTCTTCCTAGCTGTTATTCGACTGATGAATGGACTCTAATCTCAGATAATGCTGATCTTGTTCAGGTTGATCTCACCTAGCGCATGCTCTGTGCAGCGTAACCGATATGCCTCTCAGACATGTTTTACAGCCATCGTTCTGTACATCCTTGCTTACTTTGTTCTGCCTGGACATCTTGGTACAGGTCAAAATAAGTCCTCACCTTCACCCTCGCAGCTTCCTCCAGTGCTCACTCCCAGGTATCTCTAGTCCTCACCCCCAGCTTCTCCCATAACCCCCAGCTCCCTGTGATCCCATCCCCAGCTCCCCGTTTCCTTTGTCTCTCACTGTGTCACTCACACCGTCTGTTTCCCTCTGTTTTCCTTTTCCCTGTCTTCTGTTTCTTTCCCTGAACCTACTATCTTCCCTGCTCCCTGCCCATGTGACTGTTTGTTTCCTTGTTTTGTTTCCATTCTCTCTTTGACTGACTATCCATCTGTTTCCCTCGCTGTGTTCTCTTTCTCCTTCCCTTCGTATCTGTCTATTTCTCCCTCGTTGTGATGGTGATGGCTTCTCTATTCGTTTGAAGCGGGTGATAGCTCATTGGTTCGATGCTGGCAATGCAATAAACTCAACTGGGTTTTGGTAACGAAGACATAATTTAAAATTATCGGTTAAACTTCCATTGTTCACAAAACAGCAACAAGAACATGTGTATCCATTTAACAGCAATTATTATATCTTCCTATTTTGGAACAACCCGTCTCCCAATGTTCCTTACACTGGCAACTGGAAACATTCTATTCGGGTGCATAATGGTCTGACATGGTAACTGCTCTGCCCGGGGCCATAAAAAACTACAGACGGTTGTGTGTACAGTCCAGACCATCACAGACGACCACCTTCCATCATATGTACTTGTCATTGTCGCAGAATGGCTGGCAACATCAAAGATCTCTCCCAAAACAATAATGATCTCCTACAACCTCTTCCAACAGGGAGGAGACACAGAGGTTTGAAAACATGGACGATGTATGCTCAGGGACACTTCCTTTCCTACCATTATTAGACTGACAAATTGATACCTCTCACTTTTCAAAAATTAAATATAATCTTGCTAATGTCGGTTTTGCTTTGCTCACCTCCTGTTAAGCTGTCACCATGTTTGCCTCACTGTGTGTAAGTACCCCACGATCACTGTTTACTTGGTTACTATCATGTGCCTGCATTCCTCGCAAATCAAACCTTTCCATTGTACATTTGATTAAAATTAACCAAATCAAACCAGATCAATCACGTGGACTGCAGTGGCTCAAGGTCTTCTCAAGGGCAACTGGGAAAATGAACTAATGCTGGCCCAGTCGGAGATACCCACATCCCGTTAACAAATATAAGAAGATGACCACACTCAGGGAATACTGACAGGGGGAATTAAATCGCTTAAAACATAACCTGAGACAAATACAGGCTTCCCTTACTATCTGAAAGAAACCATTCGCAAGCTGATATGGTGTAAAGTGCAGTTGCACTAATTTATATGGGGAAAAAAAATCGCCTCTCTTCATAAAAGGGAAATCCTCTTTGGATTTCTTTTGGTTTGCGAAATAAGGCCGAATGTAGGTCATTTGGGAAGGGAAGTGGTGAAAAGCGAACTTTTGAAAAGCGGGAAATACCTATATGTACATGTGCATGATATTCAGGAATGGGAATGGCGAAAATAAATGAGGTGAATCTCACATTTTATTTCCAGCCGAGCTAATCATCATTCTCTTTGTTTGCTCTTTTTCTTCTATATCTCTCTTTCTCTATTGATTCCCCCTTCCCTTCAAAGCACACATGCCTGTCAACGGTATTAAAAAACACGCACTTTTCCAGGTGCTTTCAGTTCAGGAAAGTCCCCCAGCACTTTCTGTTCATTTCTTTGCATTGCCTTGTATAATTTCAGATTTTCAGCGTCATCCATTATTTGATTTAACCTTCAATTTTGTTCTGTCGTGGGACGTTGGCATCTCCGCCAGGGGCAGCATTTGGTGACCATCACTAATTGCCCTGATTCTAACGTCATTCCACAAGCCAATATAATGTTAAACACATTGTTATGGATCTGAAGTCTCACTTAACCCAGACCGGGTAATAACATTAGATTACCTTACCGATCAGTGAAACAGGAACGTTTTCAGACAAAATGTTGCTTTTATGGTTGTTTTTGTGAAATTCACTTTTATTCCAATTCTTATCAGTTTTATTGAAGTCCTGTTATCAGCTGTGATGGAATTGAAACAAATTACTTGAAACAATATCTTTCGTTTAATTAGCTTTGCTTCTGAATTACATCCAGGGACATTCCTACGTTCATATATTGCCCTAATCGTAAAGTAACGTCCAAGACAAGAACAATTTTATTATTGAAATGTTTGTAATCGGAAAAGTGGTCAGAAGAGAGCTTGAAACATTAAGGCTGAATTTTACCAACGCGTGGGCAATGGATTGTTCAGCAACAACGCTGACGCAGAGATGGAGATTGGGGATATTAGGAGCTGGGAGTGGACAGGTTTGGTGACAGAGAGAACAGAAGATATAAATCAGTTCAGGACAAAAAGGGATCTCAAGGTTTTGCACATTTTTGTTCTCAGATGTTTGTGAGGGAGTGGTCTGTAATTCATGGGTAATGAATGGAGACTGCAATTGAAACTGAAGACAAGAGTTTCTTTCTCTGACAAATATAGATAACAGAAATTGCAACGAAGTTCAAACTTGTTTATGGGATTAATGAATGGACAGAGGCGGAGAACATCAACAATAGCGAGAATAGGTTAGCAGCACCCTCCATCCCGCCCAGAATAATCATCAGCACTGCTGATATCCAATATGGTAGAAATTCCCAACAGGGGGAAATCTTGAAGAGACTCAAGGAAAACCTCCTCTCCATTGTTGTAATGTTCCAGTCCGCTATTCTCAGATTCAGATCTGTCCTCTCTCTGTCTACGCAGCTGTTGATCTCTGTTACTGTTGAAATTGATGCATCTGCTCCTACACTGGGATAGCACAGTGAATGAAGTCCCTCACCAATAGGAGAGAGAAACCCTCCAGTGTCACAGATTGCATGGAGACTGACATTAATCATAGTCACTGAGCATCCAGTCCCAGCTTTCAATCCAGCACATTCAGTTCACAATATGACTGGACTGGACTACATGTTGACATTGCTGGCTCTTGGTCTAATCTCCCATCACCAATTGCTCTCGTGAAGTCAGCTGTGAGGGAGAATGATGAATGTTTTCTTCTCGTAGGCTAGATGATTCTGCTCTGTTACCATCTCTCCCCAAATCCCTCCACCCACCAAAATGAACACAATCAGGATGTTGTTTCTGTGTGGATCTCTCTTCCACGGGAACAAACGCCAGCCAACACACTGTCACTGGGCACAGTCGCCCTGAACATAGACAGGAAGTGCGGACTTCTCTGAATGTTCCTCTCACTGCTCTAATAAGGCAACGAGGGAATATGCTTAAGTAATTTATTTATACATATTGACAAACTTCTAAATACAGATTTATTTGCTGTAAAACTGTACTTTTTAACGCATTTTGGCCTCAGTACAAACCAAAAGTGATAATTACAATGAACTTATTCCATAAGACTTATGAATGCATGAGTCAGGTTCGAATGAACATGACAATCGCTGGGATATAGGATAGAATGGGATAGTGGCTGTGGAGACTGCATGGGGGGTACAATGATCTTCCCCAGTCATCATCACGCTTTCTGTCAGACAGAATTAAATCTAATGCACAACAAGGAAACAACCAACATTTGAGAGATGCAATGCTGAATGACAATGTGAACTGAACAGGATCATTTTAAATGTGATAAAGTGAACTATATTTTATATACACACCACTAATCATTGGGAATACAGTTCGATTAGGATCACTGGACCAGAAACATTAACTTTGATTTCTCTTCACAGACACTGCCAGACCTGCTCAGCTTGCCCTCTAAGTTCTGTTTTTTTTTTGTTTGAGCTTGATCATATTGTTCATAACTGGCAGGATACTTAAAATTAAAAGCACACACTAATAACAAAATGTGAAGGGCTATGGGGGCAGTGCAGGAGACTAACAGTAAAGATATAGTCGTTCCAAACTGGAAGAGACGATGGGCTGAGTTTCCCCCACTTTCACTGCAAATACTTCTGTGATATGTAATCAAAGCGTTTGGGAGGGGATAGACATGCTAGTTCAATGAAGGACACAGAGTGCCCCACCATCAATAATTTATTCCTGTTATCTCATGAAATTTCAGCTGCCTCTGTATTGTCTTTTCAAACAAAGTGGAGTTCCTGAGATTTACAGGATATTCAGAAAAATATTCTTTTTTGCTTTGAATCTTAAAGAAGAAACAGATTTCGGCAGTAACACAGGTTTCACAGACACACCAAGTATAATAGGAACCGGAAAAGACTACATTGCCCACATATAACCAAATTCAGCATGTCGCCCTGTCAAGAAACATGAAATATAGTGATACAGAAACATGAAAAACAAATACAAAATGGTGAAGAAGTGCCACAGCTGAGGAAGTATCTGCAGAGATAAACAAAGTTAACACATCGAATATGATGTGACACTGTTCTGAAAAAGTCATATTGGAATCAAAGGTTAATTCTGCGTATCTCTGCTCAGAGAGTGCCAGACCTGCTGAGCTACCCTCTATCGTTTTTACTTTTCTTTCTGAACTGTGACAAATTGACTGATCTGAATGATATAAGCAAAGCTGCTATCTGAGTTGAATCTCGAGTAATTTGTAACCAAAAGAGAAAATGCTGGAAAATCTCAGCAGGTCTGGCAGCAGCTGTAACGAGAGAAAAAAAGCTGACGTTTCGAGTCTAACTGCCTCTGTGCAGAGAAATCAGAATTAAAGTTTCTAGGTTAGTGGCCCTTCCTCAGAACGGATGGTAGCCCTCAAAATGTTGATTATTGTACAGAAGAGGCTGAATAGCTATTAATGGAGACTGTTAGTAGCTAACAATAGGGGGTGAGTACTAGGCCTGGTGTAGGGGGTAGGGGGCATTGAGGACTTCAGTCCCTAAACTTATTGAATATTATTTTGAGTCTGAAGGGCTGCAGGGTCCGCCCACGGAAAATGAGGTGTTATTCTTCCAGCTTACGTTGAAATGTCCTGGAACACTGCAGCAAGCCTGACGCAGGGATATTGGTCAGGGAACAGGATGGAGTATTAAACCGGCAGGAAACTGGAAAGTCAGGGTCTTTTGCATAAGTACAGCTTGGATATAACTGTGAAGTGTTCACCAAATCTTACTTTAGTTTCCCCAATGTAGAGCAGACCACAATGTGAGCAGCGAATGTGGGAAATGTTGATAGGGTGCTGCTTCAGCTGGGAGGTATGTTTGGTGCTTGGTTAGTGAGGAGGGAGGAGGTAAATGGGAAAGTTTGACACCTCCGGCAGTGCAAAGTGACGTGGACCTGTGAAGGGGGGGTGGGGGTGGTGGAGGTGGGGGGTGGTGTTGGGAGTGAATAACGAGCAGACCAGTGTGTCGTGGTGGAAATGGTTACTTCAGAAGGCGGAAAATGGAGAGGAGGCGAATATGTGTCTGGTGGTAGCATCTCGCTGGAGGTGGGGGAATGCAGACTGATGATCTTCTGCATGTGAATGCTCGTGGAATGGTAGGTAAGGACGGGGGAACTCTTAACGCCGTTGCAGGAGGGAGGAGAGAGGGTGAGGGTAGAAGCGCAGAAGGTGGGTCAGAACTGGTTGAGGGCCCTGTCGAGAACAGTGCTGGGGAATTCTCGGTTGAGGAAGAAGATGGACATTTCAGAGGCCACATTTTTGAACTTGACATCATCAGAAGCACTGTGGTTGAGACGGAGGAACTGGGGGAATGGAACGGAGTCTTTGCAGGAAACAGCGTGAGAGGGTGTATACTCAGGTAGCTGTGGGAGTCGGTGGGTTAATACTGGATAACAGTGACTGGTCTATCCCCAGAAATAGAAGCAGAGATGTCGAGGAATGAAAGGGAGGAGTCAGAGATAGACCTTGTGAAAGTGAGGGATTAGTGCAAAAGGGAAACGAAGACCTTTTCAAATTCTGGACAAGAGAGAGGAGCAGCAGCTATGATATCATCTACGTATCAGAGAAAGCGTTGAGGATGGGGGGGTGGGGGGGGTGGGAGGTGGAAAGAACTGGAACAAGGAATCGTCTACGTACCCCATGAAAGAACAGGTATAACTTGGGCCCACGTGTGTATCCATGCACCCCCTCTGTATGGCAGGAGCAAGCTGAAGCAATAGGTCTGCCCAGGCAGCTCTGTTTGTGGATTTTCAGGAGGACATAAAAGCGAGCTCTGCTATCAGAGGGCCATCAGCTTCGGGACTGTTATGTGGGGGCGAGTGGGTGGGAATCTCCAGATGAAATGTTGTCAGATTTAGTTAATAAAATGGCCTGATGTGCCATGGCAGGTATATGGAGAAGCAGGTGATGTGTGGAAGTATCCGAGAGCTGGTACTCAGCCTCTGAAATGGAGAGATGAGTCCACCAGACGACAGCAGCACCACCCTTATCGGTACAGGCTGAATAACCCAGTGAGGGTTGGATCGAAGCATACAGCGTATAGACTGTTCAGAGAGTGAGAGGTGGGATCGGGTGAGGGGGATGCAGAGAAATTAAAACAACCAGTGTCACATTGAAAGTTCTCAAAGAACAGATTGAGTAAAAGTAAACGCCAGAGAAATGGGTGCAGGTGGAGGGAGAGTGTTGGAGCTGGGGGAAGGGTCTTTGGGATGGGGAGTGGACTCTTGCACAAACAACTGGACACCGAGGAGAAGTCAGTGGAAGAGGAGTTCAACATTAAGTCGTTCCTGAAATTCATTAAATGGGGCGCAGAGGAATAAAGCTGAGATCTTTGCTGAGTACAGAACATTCAGCATTACAGCGTGTCACTTTAGGAGGGATGGTGAATACACGACAGGAGGTGGCCTTGGGTGGGGGGGGGGTGGAAATGGACTCAGAGAACAGGGCATGGGTGGGGTGACAGTTTCCAGAGGCTCATAGGCATCTCTAAGTTATTCCACTTTGTAGTCCTCTTACAGCTGGCAAGCACAGCGAATGAGCTGGAAAATGATGTAAAATTGTGGAATGGTGCAGCCTTGAGTCAATTTGATGAGATGCTATTGGACAGAGAAAATATTGATCTCAGTGGCACTGACATTGCACGATCAGTCCACAGAAAGTAACTGATTGAAAATTAGCGTTACCTTATTGTAATGCTCTGATTTCATTGGGGTGAAACTCAACCAGCAAGGACTTACTTTTCTGAGACTTTCGACCAAACCGTGAAAACAAATGATGTTATTAATAAGACAAATCCATCCATGATTTTGGAAGGCAGTAGCAAAGGCAGAGTTTATTTGTCATTTCCAATAGCTCTAGGGAAGGTGTCATTGGTTCATTGAGGAAATTACCAGCACAGAATTTCCTCTGATTCCCGTTAACCACAGTTTTCTGAGGGTGAATGATGCTACATGAGTCAAATATTACTTTGATGCGAGGCAAGTTACTCTGATCACACCTCTAATGACATTGGAAAATCAGTTAAAATGGTAAATAGCAAAATGATAGTACATGGCTTATTTGAAAAATGTGGTCACTGTCCTCACAACGTTTAAGGAAAAACTGATGCATGGATGTCTGATTCTGAGGAGAGGTTTGTCCTATTTATGATGAGGCTGTTTGGTTAAGCGTTGTGACACAGAGACAGAAATAAAGTTCCACGCTCTATAGAGAACAGAAGCACCATGTTCACACTATTGTCCGTTCCTATTGGACATTGATCATCACAATCTCATCATTCACTGAAGACCAATAGCAGCGCAGAAGCCAGCATTTCCAATCACCCCTGTTGGAAAGCAAAAACGGAAAGGATTTTCCAGTGGAAGTGGGAGCAACTAGGGAACTGGTGTAACTTACAGTGGGAGTGGGAGAAAAGGATGTGAAGAGATATCATCAATGGAAGAGTATGTAGCTGCAGATGGAGCAGTGCAAGGGAAGTCGGAGTGTAAGAAAAGAGTAAGAAGGCCGAGGAAGAATGGCTAATGAAGTATTAGTGACTCGGAAAAACTTGCTTTGGCAAATGTGAGGTTGGGTGAAAAATATCACTGTTCAGAAAAATTGGGATCTGGTTCCATTGAAAATTAAGATTTGATGTACTTCATTTTCTATACTTGATTCTTGATCAGATTGAACGTTCACTCTCTGCATTTTTGTACCTCCATCATTTGCGGATTAAAAGTTTTTTTTTTTCGCTAGTATGGTATCCCAACATTTTTGAATTTTTTAACAATATGTATTTGCTTCCAATTCAAGGTAGACATGAGAATATGATTTGATCACCTGCAGTTTGCCCATAACGTAGAATTTAATTGAATAGTTATCCTAATCACAATCACTGATTCAAGCAATGAGTCAGTGTCCACCCTGCAGATGAAAAACTTCTTCAGTTCTGACTATTGATACAAAGAACAGTGCTAATGTTCCAGTGCAAGGTGCCAAACCCTAGTTCATCTTAAATTAGGTACACACTTTATGAATAAGACATGCTGAGGGGCAGAGTGTAAAAGGTGAATTCAACTCGGTGTCGAAAATGCTGTTAGCAGCTCCCTCATAATAGGTGTTAACTACATCACTTTGTAAATTCCCCAAAATAAGAATAGCAAGAGACTGGAATTCTTAATTCCCCTTCTGTGAATAACATCTGGAGAACAGGAAAGAAATCAAGATTTGTTTGTGATATTCATAAATGATGATGGTGAGAATGTGGAAGATGGACAACAGTGGAATGATAACTAATGTTGGGGAATACACAAAGATTAGCTGGGTGGTTCACAGTGAGGAGGAAAGAGTTAGCCTCAGGACGGTATAAACAGATGATTTCTATATCCAGATTAATGGACGATGAAGTTTAACACTGATAAATGTGAGAAGATGCACATCTGAATGAACAAGACAAATGAGTACTCAAACTGTGAAGTGTGAGGGCTAAATTTGCTCCTTTTTTCATTGCAGCAGGGAAGGTTGAGGAGGAAACCCGGTACAGGTGTACAAAAGCATAAGGGGAAAGGAGATGATGAACAGACATCAGCTGTTTCCCTGACTCAAAGGGTCAAAAACAAAGTGAAAAATGCTCAAAGTGAAAGGCAGTGGATTGAGAGAGGATTTGTGAGTCTGTTTTGAACTGAGAGGGTGGCACAGACATAGAATATAAAATTCCTACAGTGTGGAAATAGGCTCATTGGCCCAACAAATCCACATTGACCCGCCAAAGAATAGCCACACAAACACGTTCCTCCTATATTTACCCCTCACCTACACATCCCTGAACACAATGGGCAATTAAGCACGGCCAATTCACGTAACCTGCACATCTTTGGATTGTGGGAGGAAACCGGAGTACCTAAAGGAAACCATGCAGACACGGGGAGAATGTGCAAAATCCATACATGCAGTCACCCGAGGCTGGAATCAATGCTGGGTCCCCCCGCTCTCAGGCAGGAGTTCTAACCACTGAGCCACCGTTCTACCCCTGGTGACATGTGGCTGGAGTGCATTCCCTCGGCGAGTGATTGAGCAGATAATCTCACAAACGTTTCAAAAAGCCTTTGGATATACACTTGGTGATGTAGGCTTGCATTTTCATTCATTGATTCTATCTGGTGGCAGCCGTGAACACTGATATATTCTGAAGCAATAGCTATTGGCAGTTCCTGGTTTGTTCCATTGACTGTACTCAGTGAGTGAGCCTCCAGTGAAGTGCTGGTGTTATCTCCCACTTTCTATTCAAGTGTTTCAGTTTCCTTGCATTGGTCATGTAAATTCCTCTGTCGATGATGTCATCTCCGGCCCTTTTCATGAGAGGGTGAGAGATGGCATCAAAATTGATGTGTTTGTTGGTGTAGTTCTGGGTGGAATGCCATGTTTCTAGGAATTCTTGTGCTTGTCTCTGTTTGGCATGTCCTAGGATGGATATGCAGACCTAGTCAAAGTGGCGTACTTCCTCATCAGTACGTGTTGGGATCATGTATTTTGTGGCTAGTTGATGTTCATATATCCTGGTGACTAGTTTTCTGCTTGTTTTTCCGTTGTAGTTTTTGTTACAGTTCTTGCAAGGCTTATTGTTCCTGGAGCTGAACAGACAAAGATGTGAATTTATTGCGGTGCTCAAAAGTATGAATAAACTGTCAGAGTGAAAAATAGTACTCTATTAGTTGGCATTATCGAGTCAAAGAATTCTAATTTCAAGGTTGTAAGCAAAAGAGCGAGGAGTGAAATAAGGAAAAGTGTCTTTATTTAGAGAGTTGTTACAAATTAGAATTGACTGACTGAGAAATTTGTGAATGAAGATTCAAAAGAGAACTGGATATATTTTTGGAAATTGTGAATTTAACGGGCAACAGAGAGAGGACTGACGTATGGGAGGTGCTGGGAGACATTTTTGGAGCTGATGCATACATAATGCCAATGACTTCCTCCTGTACTTTAAAGTTTTGTACTCTATCAAGTGTCAGCTGTGAATAAAAGTCAGTATCCAATTATTTCGCATTGTAAGTGCTCGCAAATATCTGATCATTTGGTGCAGCATAAGCATTAAAAATGCAAGTATAGCAAGGTCAGCTTCATGATGAAGTCTAATTATTACTCAGAACATGAATATTTTACATGTTGTATTCCAATTACTAAAAACAAATATATCATTGCTTTGGCACAAAACCCTTTGGAAAGCTTTGACATTTCTCTGACACGATATTATGTTAGTTTTTTTTTCACTATCCACATTTCATATTAAATATCATTCATTCTAAAAATTGGAAGTTTTCAAATTATTGTTCTCTGAAATTTGATAACACAAATAATTTATTTAGTTTAATATTCACAGTTCATGTTGAATTATTGTCATTTTAAATTGCTGGAAAATAGCGGAAGATCATTAGTGGACGGCACGGTGGCACAGTGGTTAGCACTGCTGCCTCACAGCGCCAGAGACCCGGGTTCAATTCCCGCCTCAGGCGACTGACTGTGTGGAGTTTGCACGTTCTCCCCGTGTCTGCGTGGGTTTCCTCCGGGTGCTCCGGTTTCCTCCCACACTCCAAAGATGTGCAGGTCAGGTGAATTGGCCATGCTAAATTGCCCGTAGTGTTAGGTAAGGGGTAGATGTAGGGGTAAGGGTGGGTTACGCTTCGGCGGGGCGGTGTGGACTTGTTGGGCCGAAGGGCCTGTTTCCACACTGTAAGTAATCTAATCTAATCATACATTTCAGTGAGAAATTGAACTGATTGATTATATGTAAATATATAAGAACGCTAATTCTATTTGTATGTTCAATCTTCTGCTCACTTTGAACATGGAATTATCCAGAAACCAACCTGGAGTGGCAAAACATTGCTCGGAATCCTGACATCGAATATGTAAATCTCATTACCACAAGAGTTATGTTCTTTCTTCGATAAAATAGAACGTACATGCTTTATTTCTGTGTTAGGAAACCTTGACAGGAATTATATTTTAGTTCCAAAAATATAGAATCAACAAAATTGATTTAAGAGATTATAGTCCAGTTGAAGGATTATCGTTCTCATCTTATTGTTCTGGATTAGTGGTGCTGGAAGAGCACAGCAGTTCAGGCAGCATCCAAGGAGCAGCGAAATCGACGTTTCGGGCAAAAGCCCTTCATCAGGAATAAAAGCAGAGAGCCTGAAGCGTGGAGCGATAAGCTAAAGGACGTTGGGGATGGGGAGAAAGTAGCATAGAGTACAATGGGTGAGTGGGGGAGGGGATGATGGTTATAGGTCAGGGAGGAGAAGGTGGAGTGGAGAGGTGGAAAAGGAGATAGGCAGGTAGGACAAGTCTAGACAAGTCATGGGGACAGTGCTGAGATGGAAGTTTGGAACTAGGGTGAGGTGGGGGAAGGGAAAATGAGGGACCTGTTGAAGTCCACATTGATGCCCTGCGGTTGAAACGTTCAGAGGCGGAAGATGAGGCGTTCTTCCTCCAGGCGTCTGGTGGTGAGGGAGCGGCGGTGAAGGAGGCCCAGGACCTCCATGTCCTCGCAGAGTGGGAGGGGGAGATGAAATGTTGGGCCACGGGGCAGTGAGGTTGATTGGTGCGGGTGTCCTGGAGATGTTCCCTAAAGCGCTCTGCTAGGAGGCGCCCAGTCTCCTCAATATAGAGGAGACCGCATCGGGAGCAACGGATACAATAAATGATAACAGTGGGTGTTAAACTTTGATGGATGTGGAAGGCTCCTTTAGGGCCTTGGATAGAGGTGAGGGAGGAGGTGTGGGCACAGGTATTACTGTTCCTGCGGCGGCAGGGGAAAGTGCCAGGATGCGAGGGTGGGTTTTAGGGGGGCGTGGACCTGACCAGGTAGTCACTGAGGGAACGGACTTTGCGGAAGGTGGAAAGGGGTTGGGAGGGAAATATAGCCCTGGTGGTGGGGTCATTTTGGAGGTGGCAGAAATGTTGGTGGATGATTTACTTTATGCGAAGGTTGGTAGGGTGGAAGGTGAGCACCAGGGGGATTCTGTCCTTGTTACGGTTGGAGGGGTGGGGTATGAGGGCGGAGGTGCAGGATGTGGACGAGATGCGTTGGACGGCATCTTTAACCACTTTGGAAGGGAAATTGCTTTCCCGAAAGAAGGAGGCTATCTGTTGTGTTCTGTGGTGGAACTGGTCCTACTGGGAGCAGATACGGTGGAGGCGAAGGAATTGGGAATACAGGATGACATTTTTGCAGGAGGTATGGTGGGAAGAGGTGTAATCCAGGTAGCTGTGGGAGTCGGTGGGTTTGTAAAAAAGTCAGTGTCAAGTCAGTCGTCATTAATGAAGATGGAGAGGTCCAGGAAGGGAAGGGAGGGATCAGAGATGGTCCAGGTAAATTTAAGGTCAGGGTGGAATGTGTTCGTGAAGTTGATGAATTGCTCAACCTCCTCGCGGGAGCACGAGGTGGCACCAATGCAATCATTAATGTAGCGGAGGAAGAGGTGGGGAGTGGTGCCGGTATAATTATGGCAGATCAACTGTTCTACGTAGCCAACAAAGAGACAGGCATAGCTGGGGCCATACGTGTGCCTATGGCTACCCCTTTGGTCTGGAGGAAGTGGGAGGATTCAAAGGATAAATTTGTTAAGGGTGAGGGCCAGTTCGGCCAAACGAATGAGAGTGTGGGTGGAAGGGTACTGTTGGGGACGTCTGGAGAGGAAAAAATGGAGGGCTTAGAGGCTCTGGTCATTGCGGATGGAGGATTGGATATCCATGGTGAAGATAAGGCGTTGGGGGCCGGTGAAACGGAAGTCTTGGAGGAGGTGGAGGGCATGCGTGGTGTCTCAAATGTGTGTGGGGAGTTCCTGGACCAGGGGGGATAGGACAGTGTCAAGGTTGGTAGAGATGAGTTCAGTGGGGCAGGAGCATGCTGAGACAATGGGTCGGCCAGGGTGGTCAGGCTTGTGGATCTGGGGAGGAGGTAGAACCGGGCAGTGCGGGGTTCCTGGATTATGAGGTTGGAAGTTGTGGGTGGGAGATCTCCTGAGGTTATGAGGTTTTGTATGGTCTGGGAGATGATGGTTTGGTGATGGAGGGTGGTGTCATAGTCGAGGGTGCAGTAGGAAGAGGTGTCCTCAAGTTGGGGTTTGGCTTCAGCAGTGTAGAGATCAGTGCGCCAGACTACCACCGCACCCCCTTTATCCGCTGGCTTGATGGTGAGGTTGGGATTGGAGCAGAGGGTTTGGAGGGCTGTGCGTTGTGAGGGTGAGAGGGTGGAGTGGGGGCGGGTGTAGACAGGTTGAGGTGGTTAATGTCCCGGTGGTATTTGGAAATGAAGAGGTCGAGGGCAGGTAATAGGTCAGCGCGGGGTGTCCAGGTGGATGCAGTGTGTTGGAGGAGGGCGAAGGGGTCCTTGGAATGTCAGCAGGAATCCTGATTGTGAAAGTAAGCTCGGAGACGGAAGCGACAGAAGAATTGTTTGACGTCACAGCGTGTATTAAATTCATTGATGCGTGGACGGAGGGGAATGAAAGTGATTCGTTTGCTGAGGACTGATCGTTCGTCCTCAGTGAGGGGAAGGTCGGGAGGGATGGTGAAATCTCGGCAGGGCTGGAAGCTGGGATCTGGTGTGGATGTGGAGCTGGGAGTGGGGGAAGAACCTGTAACCTGTTCCCAATGCCTCCGCCTACGCCATATCTACTCCCTGGAGAACCAGTTCCAACACAGAACACATCAGATGGCATCCTTATTTAGAGACCGCAATTTCCTTTCCCACGTGGTTAAAGATGCCGTCCAAAGCATCTCGTCCACTCCCGCACCTCCACCCTCAGACCCACCGCTCCAACCGTAACAAGGACAGAACGCCCCTGGTGCTCACCTTCCACCCTACCAACCTTTGCATAAAGCAAATCATCTGACGACATCTCCGCAACATCCAAATAGACCCCACCACCAGGGATATATATCCCTCCCAACTCCTTTCAGCCTTCCTCGAAGACCGTTCCCTCTGTGACTACCTGGTCAGATCCCCGCCCCCCTACAACCCTCCCTCCCATCTTGGCCCCTTCCCCTGCCACCGCAGGAACTGTAAATCCTGCGCCCACAACTCCACCCTCACCTCTATCCAAGGCCCTAAAGGAGCCTTCCACATCCATCAAAGTTTTACATCCACTAATATCATTTCTTGTACCCGTTGCTCCCGATGCGGTCTCCTCTACATTGAGGAGACTGGGCGCCTCCTAGCAGAGCGCTTGAGGGAACATCTCCGGGAAACCCGCACCAATCAACCACACCGCCCCGTGGCCCAACAATACAACTCCTCCTCCCACTCTGCCGAGGACATGGAGGTCCTGGGCCTCCTTCACCGCCACCCCCTCAAAACCAGACGCCTGGAGGAAGAACGCCTCATCTTCCGCCTCTGAATACTTCAACCCCAGGGCATCAATGTGGACTTCAGCAGTTTCCTCATTTCCACTTCCCCCTCCTCACCCGACTTCCAAACTTCCAGCTCAGCACTGTCCGCATGACTTGTCTGGACTTGTCCTACCTGCCTATCTCCTTTTCCACCTATCCACTCCATCCTTTCCTCTCTGACCTAGAGCCTTCATCCCCTCCCCACTCACCTATTGTACTCTATGTACTTTCTCCCCACCCCCACCCTCCTCTAGCTTATCTCCCCACGCTTCAGGCTCACTGCCTAAATTCCTGATGAAGGGCTTTTGCCCGAAACGTCGATTTTGCTGCTCCTTGGATGCTGACTGAACTGCGGTGCTCTTCCAGCAGCACTCATCCAGAATCTGGTTTCCAACATCTGCCATCATTGTTTTTACCTCATCTTATTGTTTCCCAATTCATGAACTATAGCAAATATCCGATTATTGTTCGGGGTCAGTAAACTCAACATCTTGCAGTGAGCTACGCTGAAACTTACTTCCAATTTATCTGAAATCATTTACATTGGCATTGGAACTCACAGCTGCCTGTGCTACAGAGAGACTGAGTGGCTTGTTCCAAAATCTGTGCAGAGGTTCTAACCTGCTTCAGGGCAGTCAGTCAAACATTACTTCAAAGCAAGTAAGTTGAAATCTTCCTTGGGCAGGGGGATAACCCGCCAACAGGCTATCACTGGTCTCAGTGTAGGTATAAATATTGTCCAGGCTAAATACTAATGGCTGACCAGCAACCAGGTTTTGAAATTCATCTTCAGTCAGAGCCTGGCCCAGAGAGCAGACGTGTTGACATTGAGAGCCAGAATCACACCATAAAAGTTACCTATGGTGATGAAACCTGACCTGCCTCCCAGACTCCATATACCTGCACCCCGGACCAGGCATGGGTGAAGACGTTCACAAGTTGACAGTCTATTGCAGTGCCTTGTGTCTCTAAAGCTGTATCTACTAAATGTCACCTTGACATTCTCCAGTATCAAAATAAAATTGTACATCTCTATGAATGGTCAGAGTTCCTACATGGATCACACAGTAGCATTTATGTGAAGTAACCAGCAGCAAATGGCAATCCACAAATCACATTAATAACTGAATTTGGCGAATTATGTCTGGTCTAAGTAACCATACAGATTATACTGGCTTTCAGGTGACTGTGACAATGCACGCTACATCTGGAGGCTTTGGCTTTACACCCCTCCAAAGCTTCCTGATCTCACACACATCACTCCCTCACACATTCAACAATTTCAGGGGAATCCACAAGCTGGGTGAAACTTGAAACATACAGCGTTGCAGCATGTACAGGCCTTTTGGCCCTTGACATTCTGTTGACTTTTTATCCTACTCTAAGATCATACTAACCTACATACCTTTCATTATACTATCATTCATGTGCCTATCCAATTAAATATCCCTAATATAGCTGATTTTACTACAACTGTTGGCTGTTCATTGCATACACCCAAAACTCTCTGTGTAAAGAACCTACCTTTGACATCTCCCCTAAACTTTCCTTCAATTACCTTAAAATCATAATCCCTCGAGATAGCCATTTCCATCCTGGGAGAGAGTCTCTGGCTATCCACTTTATCTATGCCTCTCATCATCTTGTACACCACTGTCAAGTCATGTTCCATTCTTCTTCGTTCCAATGAGGAAAGCACCCCAGCTCCCTCAAATTTTATTTGCAAGGCGTGCCCTCCAGTCCAGACAGCATCTTGATAAATTTCCTCAGCACTCTCATCAAAGCTTCCACATCTTTCCTACAACGAGGCAACCAGACCTGATCACAATATTCTAAGTGTGGTCTCACCAGGGCTGCATATATTTGGCGCATAATCTTCCAGCTCTTAAACTCAATCGCTCGGCTAATGAACACATCAAATACCATCTTAACCACCTTATGAACCTATGTAGAAACATTGTGGGAGATACGGCATGGCCCATATGATCCCCCGTTCCTCCACAATATAAGAATCGTGCCTCTAATCCTGTATTCTGCATTCAACTTCGACCTTCTAAAATGAATCGTATCCCACTTTTCCATATTGAACACCATATGCCACTAAGCAGCTGGGTCCTGCATCCTGTCAATGTCCTGTTGCAAACTACAACAGCCCTCTGCACTATCCACGATTCCACCAACCTGTGTTAAATCATCAAACTTACGAACCTACCCTTCTAATTCGTCATCCAAGTCATTTATCAAAATCACAAGCAGCAGAGGTCCCAGAACCGATCCTTATGGAATACCACTGCTCACCTAGTTCCACACTGAATACTTCCCATTTACCACCACCCTCTGTCTTCCATGGGCTAGCCAATTCTCTATCCAGACGGATACGACTCCCTGTATGTCATGGCTCCTTACTTTCTGAATGAAACTACCACGGGGAAGTTTATCAAACACCTTGTTAAAATCCATGCACTCTGCATTCACTGCTCTACCTTCTTCAGTGTGTTTAATCCCATCCTCAAAGAATCCAATAAGAGTTGTGAGGTATGACCAGCGCCTCACAAAGTCATGCTGACTGTTTCTAATCAAACTATGATTTTTCAGAATCCTCTCCAATACTTTGCCCAACACTGATGAAAGACTGACTGGTCTGTCATTCTCAGGACAATCCCTGTTCCCTTGCCTGGACAAGGGACTAACATTCACCACCCTCCAATCAACCGACGTTACTCAAATGGAGAGTGAAGACGCAAAGACCATCGCCAAAATCACAGAAATCTCTTTCCTCTCTTCCTGTAGTAACTTAGGGTGTTTCCTGTCTCGATGAGGGATTTATCTATCCTTATGTTTGTACTTCAATCAGTCTGTATTTCACCTCAACTTGTTTACTCCCTGATGGACTGCTTTCCATTTCAGGGCTCTGTACAGTGCTGCCTTCCTGAGGATATGGATCCCAATATCCTGTGTATTATGGAATGGAAAACATAGGAAGGCAGAAATGCCTTTCTCATGAAGGGGAGATGCCAAAACTTTGACTCTGCTGCTCCTCAGATGATGCCTGAATAGTTGTGCTTTGCCAGCGCCACACGTTTCAACTCTGATCACCAGGATCTGCAGTTCTCACGCTGCCCATTACTGAGGGCAGTTCCCTCTGTTCACTGAGTACGGAACTAATCAGCAGAAACCCGTTGTAGTTAGAGTTGACTGTTCAGTTCTGGAAAGCTGCATTTGATGAACACTTTTATTAAAAACGAAATTACAATTCAACAAATATTCATTTAGTCCCAGAGTTACAGTTTTGGTTCATGAATTAGGCAGCTTGATAACGAAAAGTGAATGACTGAAAAACTCCGAGATACAGACTATTCCAGGTAGTATATTCCAGGTTGGATGTGCTTTACCTTTATGCTGGGAATATAATCAGACAGACAAATATGACAAGGAAATGAGATGATATGTGGAAGTGTGTCATTTTTCCCATTACAGAGATGAGTTTGAGGGAGGTCATGGCTGACAACTCAATATTCTGTGGTAGCAGAACTATTGTCAGGACAGGCGATAGAGTAAAAGATGAGGTAGTGTTGTCTAATAAATTATGGAGTCAGATACTGGCTGAAGAAGGGACAATATCTTGAAAGGATCAACTAATGAGGTTTGGTGGTTAAAGCTCATTGTCAAAACCATGACAGAAACACTGCTTGGGATACACTGTCGAACCCCAGATAAAGGAAAGTACGGGAGCAGGTATATAACCAAGTTATTGAGGTGTGTGTAAAAAATAGATCATTATATTCAGGCATTTAAATTCCAACCATTCATTATGGTAATGATAACTCCTTAAGAGGAACAGGTGCTTTGAAATTTATTCCCGAGAGCTTCTTATATCAACATAGAGCAGATACAACAATGTGCAGTGCAGCGCTGGGCCTCACTGTGGGGAACGAATCCAGTCAGGTGTTCCAGGTAGAAGTGGGAGAGCATTATTGGACCAGGGACTGTGATATCACACATTTTGACTTTGCTAAGGACAAGACCCCAAACTGTTTGAATCATAAAAGCTTTTTGGATTGGGTAGACAGATTTTATGAAAAAAACTGACATACTCTGGGCAAAATGCAGTTGCTTCTGGGTAAAACCGTAGCAGAACAAGGTGGGGCGGGGGTTGAGTGATCATTTGATTAAAATCGAATTGATGACAGTGTCGGCCCTGCATGTTACACCGAAGATAAGATTTAGAAAAACAAGCCCAGAAAACCTCAGATGTCTACACAAATCCCGAACAGGATGAAAAAGGAAAGAGAAGCTTAAAGCAGGTT
The DNA here is from genome assembly GCF_047496795.1 of Chiloscyllium punctatum. Taxonomy (NCBI): domain Eukaryota; kingdom Metazoa; phylum Chordata; class Chondrichthyes; order Orectolobiformes; family Hemiscylliidae; genus Chiloscyllium; species Chiloscyllium punctatum. The sequence continues at coordinate 15,046,295 of NC_092751.1, read as the reverse complement.
CCAAGTGAGCAGGTCAATGAATGCCCTAAAAGAATACAGAAAATGGAGGGCTAACCTTAACAAGTCAGCGGAAAAGTTTGAAGAGGGGTGATAAAACATTAGCGGGTAAGATTAGCAAGAATCCAAAGTCATATTTTTGCTGTATTAAGGGGAAGACGCAATTGTGGGAAAGAATGGGAGTGTTAGGACTAAGGGGACAGCCTGTCCACAGAGACAGAGAATATGTTAAATACATCCTCTGAATCGGTATTGAGTTTGGAGAAACTGTTACTGGATTCAGGGAGAGTGACCGTTTGACCCTTGAGCAAATTGACACAGGAGCTGAGGAAGAATTGGAAGTTTATGCAAGATAGAGTGGGCAAATCACCAGATTAAAGACCACCAAGTCTCACTTCAGTGAGAGGGAAACAATTGTATAACATTTGGAGGGCTGTTGAGGCTGGATCATTAAATATCTTCAAGGCTGAGACAGACAGATTTTTATACAAGTGTTACGGGGTAATTGCAGAAAAGTGGAATGTGGGATTAACAAAATAAAAATAACCTAATCGAAGGAAACGCAGACTCAGTTAGAGGACAGACATATTGTTGCCCCTATGTCTAATGGTCTTCTTTTCCAATAGCCCTGTATTCACAAGAACATCACCTCTCTCGAGGGATTCAAGGAATTCATAAACGCGATACTAATAGACAGAAAGTATGAGAGGACTGCAACAGCACAGATTGCCTGTCAGTGTGAGGATTTGCATGGACAAGTCACCACTTCCAGAAGGAAGACCTCAGCAAGACACCCTCCAAGGCCAAGCAGAGATCGCACTGGGGACCTGGTAGTCAGTGGCCAGGTGTCAAGGAGTGCTGAAGGCCTAAACACTACATCACTGTCGTGTTTCCTTCCTTCGCTGGCCAAAACTATATGTGGAGAGGTAGAGAGACATGCTTTTGTAGCAGAGTAAGCAGTAAGGCTTTGACACGAGATGCTTCAGACAGCTCCAGCTCAGAAATATGTACAGGGAAACTGAAATAAAGTCCTTTTAACTTTATTGTTATCGCCATCCAGATGGCAGTTAGGGCAGTCGCACGTTCCTCTTGTGGGATGTGGGAGCTCACGGAGATTTTCACCGTCCCTGATGACTATATGTGTGGACTGTGCACCCAGCTTCATCTCCTGGGAGACCGTGTTAGGCAGCTGGAGCTGGGCGGTACAGTGGCTCAGTGGTTAGCACTGCTGCTTCACAGCACAAGGGGCCAGGGATCAAATCCCGGCTCGGGCAACTGTCTGTGTGTAGTTTGTGCATTCTGCCCATGTCTGCATGGGCTTCCTCTGGATGATGCGGTTTCTTCCCACAGTTCAAAGATGTGCAGGTTAGGTGAATTGGTCGTGCTAATTTGCCTAGTGTAAGGGTGTGGGTCTTGGTGGGCTGCTCTTTGGAGGGTCGGTGTGGACTTGTTGGGCTGAAGATTATTTAGGATGCACTCATAGATAAGTGCTTTAGTGTGGTGGCCACACCCAAGACACACCCCTAGTTATGTTTCTTTAATGACTGTAATATTCCAGTCTAACATTCATCAACCTGAGTTCATTAGCTTTACCTGTCAGTCCTGTTGTATTTAAATAAACACAATTTAATCCAACAGGCGTTCCTTGCTTCCTGCCATATTCCAGGTAGAGAGGAGCTGTGCGATCACCAGGAATGGCAAAGGGAGTAGGCAGAGAGTACAGAAATAGCCCGTGGCCATTCCTCTCCATAACATGTAGACCATTTTGGATTGTTGGGGGTGATGTCTGTTCAGGGGAAAGCAGCAGTAGCCAGCTTGTTGGTACTACCACTGGCTCTGGGGCACAGCGAGAAACGGTAAAAGTAAATAGGTCGTTAAAGATAGGAGGGTCGATTGTTAGAGGGACAGATCGGAGATTCTGTGGCCACAAACGGGAATCCAGGATGGTGGGTTACCTCCCGCTGCTAGGGTCCAGGATGTCTCCAAGTTGCTGCTGAACATTCTCAAGGGGTTGGGTGAGCATCCAGAAATCATTATGAACATTGGCACAAATGATACCCGTTGAAATAGGGCCGAGGTTCTGGAGCGAGATTACCTTGACATTGGTAATCTCCTTAAACAGTGATTACCGTCCGAGACATGCACTTGAAAGGACACTAATATCTTGGCGGCCAGTTTTGATAGTGTTTCGAGTGTGGGTTTAAACTAGATTGGCAGGGGGTGTTATCCTCAAGAGCAGGGAGGCAAGTGCGATGCTGGAAGGAGATAGAGTAATCAGAAATAGTAAATTTAGGCTGGAAAATGACAGAGAGAAATGCCTTTTGCATGAAATGGCATCTATTTCAATGCAAGAAGGCCTACAGGTAAGGCCGATGAACTCAGGACGTGGATAAGTAGGTGGGACTGGTATATTATAGCCATTACATAAACATGGCTAAGTGATGGATAGGACTTACAGCTTAATGTACCAGGGTACAGGTACTTTAGGTGAAACAGAGATGTTAGAAGGAGGGGAGGGGAATTGCATTTCTGATTACGGGGAGTACCACAGCAGTAATCAGAGATAAAATAACTGATGAATCACCCAGTGAGGCTTTGTGGGTGGAGTTATGAAATAGGAAGGTGTTTATGAGGTGATTAGGGATGTGCTATAGGCCCCCAAATAGTCAAAAGGAATGAGAGTAATAAATATGCAGGGAGAGAGGGGAAACCTGCAAGAGCAATAGGGTTATCATAATAGGGGCTTTTAGTTTTTCTAATACAGACTGGAATGTCAGAGCGTTAAGAGATTTGATGAGATAGAATCTGATAAAAACTTCAGGAAAGTTTCCTCAAGCAATGTACAGAGAGTTCTACTCGGGAAGGGGAAAAGCACGAAATTTTCTTAGGAAATAGTGCAGGACAGGTGACTGAGTTAACAGTGGGTGAGCACTTTGTGACCAGTAACCGAAGTTCTATTAATTTTCAAACAGTTATGGACAGGGACAAAACTGGTCCACAGGTTCATGTTCGAACTTGGGGCGCGGCTCAGGTCCAGGCTGGGATCAAGGGAATTCCTGGAGGTATAAAATAGATACAGGAGTTCTGAAAAAGGAAAGCAGTAGGGTGAAAAGGGGGCAAGAAAGAGCCTTGGCTGAGAAGATTAGGATGAATCCAAAAAGTTACTATAAATATATTAAAAGAAAAATCAAAAACTGGATAGAAAATACGACCCCCGAAGACCAATGTGGACAAGTAAGTGTGGAACTCTATGTGATGGTGAAGTCCTCAATGAATATTTCTACTCTATGTTTACCGTGGAGAAAGACATGTTGACTTGAGAACTTGAGGAAGTTAGTGGTGATATCTTAGAGCCAATCTATACCATAGTTGAGGAGATATTGGATGTACTAGAATGCTTGAAAGTGGATAAATCTCACAGCCCTTACCCGATATATCAAAGAAAACCTCAAGGGGCTTCAGAAGAATTTGCGGGGACCCTGGCTTATAATGTTTATCATCAGTAACCACAGGTAATGTCTCGGTAGACTGGAGGATTGCAAATGTTGTGCCGTTATTCAAGAAGAACTGAACAAAAAATGCCTTGGAACCATAGACCAGCAGGTTTAACATCCGTGGTCGGTAAGTTACTTGAGTAGGTTCTGAGGGATAAGATGTACATGGAGTTAGAAATACAGGCTTTGATTAGGAACAGTAAGTGTGGCTTTGTGCAAGGAAGTGTGTGCCTGACAATTCTCTTAAAGTAAGTGGATGATGTGACCAGGAAGATTGATTTGTGTGGGGCAGTAGATTTCAAAACATGTGGTGTTGGATAAGCACAGCAGGTCAGGCATATTCGAGGGGCAGGAGAATCTATGTTTCGGACATAAACCCTTCATCAGCAACATCCAAAGCATCGATTCTCCTGTTCTTCTGATGCTGCCTGACCTGCCGTGATTTCCAGTGCCACACTTTTCGACACTGATCTCCAGCATCTGCCGTGCTCAATTTCTCCATTGGCAGTAGATTCAGTCGATATGGATTTCAGTTACAGCAGAACAGAATGAGGCTTTTTAGCCCCTGGAGCCTGATATACAATTACAGGAGGAGGCCAATAAACCCCTCGGACCTATAAAACTGTAACCAGATCATGCAGCACCAGTATCCAGTTGCACTGCGACAGGATCAATCTATTCAGCTACTTGAATCAGTAACACAGGAAATGGAAGAGGCCACAAAGAGACTGGACTATCAGGTATACTGGAATAAAACCAGGCCACATAGCCCCTCAGACCTGCCCTTCCATTCAGTAAGTCAGGGCTGATTTGCACTCGGCCGCAATTTCTCTTTCATGCCCAATTTTTTGTAGCTGTTGACTCTATGACGTGTCAAAACCCATTGACACCCACTCGCAACCCCCAAACTTTTCAGTGATGTAGCCTCCCCTAACTGTCTGGCCCCAACCATCACTATTCCCTGAGAGAAGGAACCACTCCCCACACATATACCTTGGCCTATTGACATGGATAGAAGATATGAACACAGCGTAAAGTGTGTCACTTTAAGGACCTGATATCACGGCAGTATTTGATTAAGATGTCAAGGAGACTGAACAAAATTGAACTTGATGAGAATCAGTTGTAAACTCCCCACTGGTTGAATCATTCAGAGCACAATGGGGCTGGTGGACATCAATCCTCTCAGTCCCTGGATATCTTTGTGGGCAATCCTCAGGGTAGCTTCTTCGGCACAAACATCTTCAGCTGCTTCATCAATGTCTTTCCCTCTTTCATGCAATCAGAGGTGGGGATATTCTTTCAAGATTATACAATGTTCAGAACAATGAGTCACCTCCTAAGGTACTGGAAAATGAAATCTGGGCAACATTCAAGCTTGTGCTGTTAATGTAAAGGTAACATTAATCAAAAGCACTGCTGGACACTAAACATTTCCACCGTTAAAAGAAAGAGGAACCCCTTCAGCAACTCTAGATAGTTTCACCCTAATATAAGAAAGCCATTCAGCCCATCAGATCTATTGGATAACAAGAGGCGCAATGGGTTCACTCACTCCTGCCTATTACACAAGAAGACAATTTAAAATAAAAACAGATGTTGGAATCCAAAATACACACGAAGGACGTTGGAAGAACAGAATAAGCAAGGCAGCTTCAAGACTTTGAGAAGTGAATGCCTCGGATAAAACCCCTCATCAGGACTGTGGACAGGAGTAAGGGGGTCTATAGATAAAGTGCGGGTGAGGGAGGAGGACGCAGAGTGGCGAGGTGTGGATAAGTGGACACAGATAAAGGTATCAGCGAGTTGTTGATAGAAGGGCTGAATCCAGTTGGCGGCTGGACAAAGGTTGCTCAGAGGAATGGACAGGAGGGGAGGGCTTGGGAAGGGAGTCGGGGGACTGGAAGGGAGGTTATTTGAAATTGAAGAATTCAATGTTGAGTCCCTGGGGTGCAGGCTGCACAGGCAACAGATGAGATCTTGTTCCTCCAGATTATGGTTTGGTTCATTGTGGCAATGGAGGAGGCCAAGAATGGCTATGTCGGAAAGGCATTAGGAAAGGGAATTGAAATAGGAGGTGACTGGGAGGTCTTCCATTCCACCTAACAACCCTACCTTTCAGCTCCCAACCTGATTCATCCCTCCCATCGCCCAACCGGTTTGCACAAACAATATGTTTCCACATAGCCGTAACTGACCATCCTCCTGATCTCCCCACCACAACCACTCCCTTCCCTCTTTATCTGCAGCTCCCCCTACCCCCCAACCCAGTTCTGAAGAACGGTTATAACTGAAATGTTGACTTTCCCAGCTCATGATGCTGCCTGGCTTGCTGTGTTCTTTCAGCCTTCTGTTTGTCTCCTATAACTCAGGAAGATAGAGTCTCGTCAGCACAGCGTGCTGGTAGGCAGGAACCACGGGTTGCCCACTGAAGTCTTTGAACCTCTGCCCTCGGGCCAGGAGGAAGACATTCAGTCCCTCGAGACACTGACACATGAACAGAAGAGGCCATTCAGCCCCTCCAAACTGTTAGACTGAAATAGGAGGATGTCATTGTTGCTGCAACACGACAAAACTAATGAGGCACAGACTGTACAGACAGACTGCTCCATGTTGTTCCTCCTGGCTCCATTGCTAATGGTACACACGTGCTATTGTAACTGCAAGGTTGAAGTTGAAGGTCAGAAAAGAGTGAGAGTTTCCACACAGCTCCCAGTCGAACTTCCAAGTTCAAGACTCAACTGAAAACTGGTCAGCTCAGTTATTTCAGCTAAAATAGCTCACCACTCTCCGTTCATTATACTGGTCACTTATAAAGGATGGCCACTTTGGGATGAAGACTCATCTGTTTCCATATAAATAAAGACCTCTGAAAGTACTTTCCATCTCTGTACCAAACCAGACTGATCGGAGCTTGGAGAAAGTAAGGAAGGGATTATGCCCGAAATGTCGATTCTCCTGCTCCTTGGATGCTGCCTGACCAGTTGTGCTTTTCCAGCAACACATTTTTCAGCTCTGAATGGAGCTTGGCCCCGTTTTATTGTTCCTCTTAAAAAAAAACAAGGACAGAGTCTCCTTGAGCCAAGGAACAGCTTTTCGACAACAAGGGACTTGCTTTGTGACACATCTCTCCCCACTTAAAAAAAAACATCAATGCTAAAAGGTGCCTGCATTTTTAACCCTTCAAACCCAGTTAGTAGTCTCAAAACTGACAGATATACTGTACTAAATGTAAACATTCAAACATGCACAAACCCATAAAAAACCAGGCTGCTGTATACCCACCACCGAACACCTCCATATCTCATTCTAGTCTCAGTAACTCATTAGCTTTCACGTTTTCGCGACCTGCCACATGCACAATTGTCTGATTGAATGGCTGCAACACCAATCCATCTAAACAGTCTGGCACTTTTGTCTTTAATTTTTTCCACAAATGTCAATGTGTTGTGATCAGTTTATACAATTGTCTCAGATGCATTGTTGGTAATATAAACACAGTTATGGTGTAATGTCAACACCAAGTTTAAAGTCTCTTTCTCCACCATTGAACAACGTTCGACTTCCCAGAAAAACACCCGATAGGTTTTTCTATTCCCTCATCACACTCCTGCAGGAACACTGGACCAATACCGACATCACTGGCATTGATAGCCACCTTGAAAGACTTCGTGTAATCTAGTGTAGCTAATATTGGGGCAGCGTCTAACACAGGTTTTAGGCTGGAAAATGTCTTTTGACAGTCCTCTGTCCACTGAAAGTTCTTGCCCTTGACAATTCGGTGAGTGGAGCAGCCACACTGCTTAAAGATTGGCACAAACTTTCAGTAAAATCCAGTCAAGCCCAGGAACCATAGTATTACATATTTATTTTTGTCGACGGTGTGGAACATTCCCCAACTACTTTCGTTTTTGTATCTCATGGGGCCATTGGTCCATGTCCAATAACGTGACCCAGGAACGTGGCTTGGCTTTCTCAAATTCACTTTTAGCTCGGTTTCCCAGCAAGCCTGCCTTCTGAAGTCGATCAAACAAGTCCGATAAATGCTGTAAATGTTCCTTTCATGAGTGACTAAAAACTACCATGTGACAAATGTACACCACATAGTTGGGTAATCCGACAATGACCTCATTATCAGTCTCTGAAAGGTGGCTGGATCGTTGTACATATCAATTGCCACATCTTTTAACTGAATCCATTTAGTGGTATGAAAGCCGAAATTGCCTTGCTCTCTCTGACAGAGGTCCTTGCCAGTAGCCTCTGAGCAAGTCCAACTTAGAAATGTAAGTAGCTCCTCCCACTTTTTCGACAAAGTTCTTCAAACATGAAATTGGATATGCATCAGTCTTTGTAACGAAGTTGAGTTTGTGATAGTCCACACATATCGTTTGGGTAACATCTGGCTTTGGCGCCATTATGCAGCATCACAGCTAAAAGAGTTGTAGAAAAAAAATACTTATTTTTTACGTAGGTACCGACTATCCCTGGACTCTAGAGGTTCACTCGGAGTTCTCCCACAAATGATGCCGCTCCCACTAATTCCCGCCAGTAATTTCTGTGTTATCTGTCAGCTCTCCAGGATCTGCAGTTCCTTGTTTTAAATACAGTAGGTGTTGACCCACGGAAGGGGATATTGGATCAGGTTACGGTCTACCTCATTCATTGGGGCAGATGTCAAGGAGCATCTTAAACCGGTGAGGGATCGGGGGGAATTGGAGCCGTTTAGAGAGAGAGTACAGAAGGTAAGACAGCTCAGATCAAAGCACGGCACTTAATGCTGCCCCGATTAAAATATTGAAGATGGCAGAGGGGCAGATGAGCTGAGACAGGGTGGGAGCTGGGCGATATGGATGATGTGGAAAGACAGTGTGTGCATCTGATCATATTCTGTCAGTCGGACTAATAGCAGTCATTCCTGGCACTGGATTCACTTTTAAATGCTGTCTAGCCAACTCTCCAGCTCTATTTAATCGTTCCCTAAAATTTGACACATTGTCCAAATGAGTGGTCTCTGAATTCTGCCTTATTAATTTCTCCTTAACCAATGTTAACAGTCCTTTTACTTCATGCTCAAAAATTAATTCAAATAGTCTGAATTTGGTCGATTCATTCTGTGCGTCTCTGATCACAAATAGTTCAAAAGTAATTTCCTGATCGCAATCAGCTGGATTATCCTGACCATAAACCCTCAACATGGTCTTCACTGTTTGATGCCATCTCGATCATGTTCACTGTGATTCCGAATACTATTTAGCAGATTTGAATTGCTTTATTCCCAAATTATCGATCACCTGCTTGAAAGTTCGGATGTGAGGTTTGATCTATCTGGATAATGGGTCTGCCTCTGGAAATCTAGTTGACACATCCATTATTGTTAAGACATACTTATTCCCATTTAGTCTTTGCGATAGGGGATCTACACAATCTATCATGACTCTTGTGAAAGGTTCCTCAAATGCTGGAATAGGTATTAAAGTTGCAGGTTTTATTACTGCGTGTGTGACATGTTTGAGACATTTGGCAATATTCACTACATCTTTGTGAAGTCCAGGCCAGTGAAAATATCTTTGTATTTCAGCCTGTAATGTCCTCACCCCGAAATGATCTCCAAGTTGTAGCTCACGTGCCACTCGCAGCACTCCCTTTCTTTCCCCAACAGACAAAACAATTTGATGAATTTCTGTGCACGTCTGATCTGCTTCAATGTGTGCTGATCTCCATATTTGCATTAAATATCATTGTTAAGTAATAACACACAGGAATGCATTCATTCTCTTTCTTGCTAAATATCTTTTGTTATAACTTCTGTAACTCCACATCTTTCTGCTGTAATTCAATCAGCTTAGCAGAGCTAAAAATACGTTCATATTTTCCTACTTGCTCCGTCTGTTTTCCACTTATCTGGTCAAAAAGAAACTTGTGGATAACTCTACGTCAGCTTCCTTATCTGTGCCTTTATCCTGCTTAAACCTGTGCTTCTGTGATCTTCTGGTGATGCAATCAGGGGAAATTCCTGGAGACATATTCTCCAGGTCTTCAGTTGCCTGCATCTCCACTGGCTTTTCAACTAGAGTAGGCAGCACGCCTACCAGTGAAGCAGCTATATTATTTGCAAAGACAAATTTTATTCCTAGAGCTGAAAGTTAGGGGTCTAGTACACCTACCGCACATGCTCCAATCTTCTCTGGACACTCTAGCCTCACTTTACATAACTGAGCACTTTTTGCCTCACTATGAATTCCTGTTACCAGCACATTTTCTGGAAATAGTCTCTCAAGAGTGCATAAAGCCTCACCACTCAGCATTACAGATTGAATACATCCTGTGTCAATTAATATTGAAACCTTCTTACCAATTAATCCTGGCCATGTAAGTTTTGTTTGCAGATTTGGCACGTCCACTGATCATCTTGTACACTCTGAGGCAGTTGCCTACTTTCCCTTATGCTTTTTGTTACGTGTCCAACAAAACTGCCAGGCTTGTTTGGTTATCGTACATCTGGTATTTCTCCCAGCCCATCAACACTGTGATTTTGTGTGGCCTCTTTTTTTACAATGAAAACACGACAGGTTTTTAACTTCTTTGTCCCCCTCAAGGTTTTCTTTCTTACTGTGGTAAATTATCCTTATGATCTACACTGTGATCTACCTTTCCCTTTGCACGTGAGGATATCTCTTTGCTCCAATTTCTGTCCCTCAGAGACCAGAACTGGTTCTGGAAGCCAAACCAAGTTTATTGACCAGTTCATAATCATCAGCCATTTCAGTAACTAACCTTGCGACTTACACTCTCTGCTCTTCCACCTGAGTTTGCACTACTTCAGGCAGTTTGAATTCCTCCAAGTGTCAACCTCTTTAAGGGCATCATAGCGTTCCGTGAATTTTAAAACTCTTATCCAACTATCGGAATTAGTCTGTTTGATCCTTACAAACTCAGTGTAGGTTTCACCTGGATCCCTCATTAAATTCCTGAAATGTTGCCTATGCAGACAAAATGATTTTTTAACCTCCTTATACTCCCCAGATACCTCCTCTGATAGGGATGTGAATACCTCACCAGTCCTAACTACAAGTTTCGTTTGGATCAACAAAATCCACATAGCCTCTGGCCACTGCATTTGTTTAGCCAATTTTTCAAATGAGATGAAAAGGGTATCACATTCTTCTCATCAAATTGAGGCGATGCTTGAACATACTCAAACAAATTCTCACTAGGCTTCAGGCTACCAGGGGCTTTCCCATCCTCACTCTCTTCCTAACTAAGCCCACCCTCAGCCGTTATCTCCAGCCTTTTACACTGACTTTTCTTTTTAATTGTCAGTTTTTGTTCTTCAAAAGTTCTCTCTTTCTCTCTCCCCTATTGCTCTCTCTTTTGCCATTCTTTCTTTTACTCTCTGTTCTGCTGCTTTCTTTTTACCCCCTCTTCTGTATTTTATCGAAAGTCAAATGTTTCATTTTGGATATTAGTTTGATTGGTATGAGAAAACTTAGAATAGTAATGGCTATTTCAGCCGCCAAACATTTTCTGGGTGTGCATGCAGTGACTTTGGAAATTTTACGAAAAATGAGTAAGACCAAGTTGCAAGAATTAGCAGAGAAGCTGGAATTGGAACTGACTGCCTTTGTGAGGAAAGGAGAAATAATTACAGCGGTATCTCGTCAATTAAACTTGCTGGAGAAACCACCAGAATCAGAGATGGCAAGAATTCAGTTGCAAATGAAACATCTTGAGCTAACGGCGAGAGTTAAGGAAAGGGCAGCCAAATTCCTTCACACTCTCCTCACGATACCGTCACTGCAGGGATTAGTCTAGGGAAACTCCATTACACTGTCTCTCTGTGGCAAGGAGATCATTGAGTATAAATGAAAGAAAATACTGTCTCAAGTATACTCCACAACTGCAGGACGTTGTTTTCACTCTTATTCTTTAAACATTTTGTAATGAACGATACTACTCAGTTGTTGTGCTGATTACTTGCTGAGTCATAGAGTTATAGAGATGCAGAGAATGGAAACAGATCCTTCGGTCGGACCTGTCCGTGCCGACCAGATATCTCAACCCAATGTAGTCCCACCTGCCAGTACCCGACTGCTCTGCATGAATTCTGTTAGTGCCTCATGATCAAGGACATCCAGCTCCTTTTCCCCAAGAGCACTTCCCATCATCTCGCCTTCTCATAAATACAAAATGAGAAGGATGGCATTTTTTGCCAATCATTTATTTGCCTTATGAAGCAAAGTCACAGCAACAACATCACTGTTGCCATTCGAGTTGATTGGTGATGCTGAGGAGGCGATGGCCGAGCTGTATTATTTCCGAGTATTAAACCAGGGAATCAGGTAATGCCCTAGACACCGGATCCGAATCCCACAATGGCAAATGTTGGAAAATAAATTCAATAAAATATCAGGAAGTAAGAATCAAATGAAACAATGAAACCAATGTCGAAAGTCCTACCTTGCACCCTCATGCCCTTCAGGAAAGGAAATCTACCATCTTCAGCTGGTCGGGCTTACATGTTACTCCACAGCAATGTAGTTAACTCTCAGTTGCAGGTTGAAATAGCCAAGCCAGCCACTCAGTTATATCAGTCACTTCAAAGCCTCAAAGAAAAGAAACCGCATGGACCTCAGCACTGACTACTTAAAGCCCACAGACTGCAGTGGGTCAGGAAGGCAGCTCACCAACACCTTCTCAAGGACAATGGGGAAAGGGAATTAAATACTGGCCCAGCATCCCATTAATGAATAAAGGACGATGATCACAGTCAGGGAAGAGAGAACAACAGACATAAATACCTTTAAGCAGGGACTTTGACATATACCTTACATGGTCATGATTATCAATAATATGGGAACAGGAAAAACATAAGTAATGTTTAATTTCAGTTTTTATTTCCATCACAGCTGACCATCAACAATCCATTTGTTTGTTTCTTTCTCTCTATCTCTTTCTTTTTCCATCTATTCAACTCAATCCTTTTCCCCTTCATAACAGATGTCGGTGTCACCAACATCAATCACACTATTTCCCAACTGTGTTCAGTTCCGATGTATGAATCGAATTGCCAATTCTATTTTTCTTTCGACCCGAGGGCGCTGCCAAATCTGCTCAGTTTGTCTGGAACTTTCTCGTTCTTTATTGTTTCTGATCTGTTGCATCATTCCTTGCTTTATATAACCTTTAATTTTGTTATTATTTGGAATGTCTGTATTGCTGACAGGGGCAGCATTCGTTGACCTAACCAAATGTCATTTACTGCGGGGTCATTCTTTCAGGTAGTACAGAACCAAGCACCTTGCTGTGGGTCTCACATCAATCTTAAGTCAGACCAGAGAGTAACGCAAGATCTATTTACCAAAGGACATCACTGAAATAGATAAACGTAAATGCTGGAGATGTAATGGTTGTTATTAGTAAAACTTGCTTGTTTTCACAATTCCTGTCTTGTGTATTTACTTTCTGACATCGTCTGTGGTAGGATGTGGAACAGGATCTTTCTGTGTAATAACCTGTGCATCTGAATGACATTTCTTCCGACATTACTGCTCTGAGAGAGTGTTCCTGACATTAAGTTATTTTAGAGACAAGAACAAAGATGTGATCGAAATATTTGCAACTGAAAGAATGCTTAGAAGAGAGGTGGAACCATAACGCCTGAATTTTACTGAAGCATAGATAATAGATAATGAAGCGTCAGCATTGAAGCCAAGATGGTGACTGGGCATATAATCGAACTGGCAGTGGGTTGGTTTGGTGATGGACAGAATACAGAGACATAAATGAATTCAGGGATGAAAGATACTTCAGTATTGTGAACAGTCTTGTTCTCAGATGTTTGTGACAGCGGGGGTGGGGTGGTTCTGAAATTTGTGGGTACTTAATGGAATTTACATTTGAAACTGAAGACAATAGTTTTCGTCTTTGACAAATATAGATAACAGAAATAGCAATGACGTTCGCCATGGTTGAGGAGATTAATAAATGGATAGAGATGAAGAAACTTACCAGGAACACCAACAATTGCGAGGATAGGATAGTAACCCACCTGGATAATCAACAGGGCACCCCATATCCAATATTTTGGCAAAGACGAGGAAAATAAGACAAGACCCCAGGATAAACTCCTGTCCATTGTTGCAGCATTCCAGTCAAATGTTCTCAGATTCTGATCCATTAATGGATCATTCCAGACTATTCTCAGATGTTTAAATCTCCTTTTTGTATCTCTGCAGCTGTGTCCCTTTGAGCGTTGGAGTTGATGCATCTGCTGCTATAATGGCATAAACCATTGCAAGAGGCCTCTTACTAATAGGAGACGGAAAACATCCAATAACACAACCAAGGTCCATGGAGACTGGCATCAATCACAGTCACTGAACAAACAGCTTCATTTAACCCCTTTCAGTACGGTTCCTTCAGTTCATATAAAGTACTGGACTGGATTGAATATTGGCACCGCTGGCTCTTGATCACATCTCCCATCACCCATTGCTCTCGTGAAGTTAGTAGTGAGGGAGAAAGATGCATGTTTTCTGATCGAGGCTAGATGATTCTGCTGCGTTGTCCGTTTGTAATACTGTAACTTGCTGAACCGCCCACCACCACCACCCTCAAAAACCATAATCTACATGCTGTTACCGTGCAGATCTCTCCTCGACTGGAACACGCATCAAACAATATATTTACAGTGGATATATTTGCGCTCCAATACATAGGAAATGTGAATTTGCCTGGGCATTCCTTTAATTGATCTAATAAGGCAATTTTGTATTTTCAACTCTCAATGTGCTTCATCATTTTTTAAAATATAAACTCACAAACACCTTAACACACTTTTTAAGCACAAGGTTCTGAATTTCTCCTCATGGTAGCATCATGCCAGGGTTTAGTCTGGACTGAATCGCTGATAAGATCATTATTTATAAAGTTGATTCAACCTGTACACAATACACCTCACAGTCTCTCAACAAAACACTATTTTTGGGAAAGATACATTTACTCTGGTACTTTAATCATTTTGCATGATGAGCCACATATCATTTACTTCCTGCTGCGTAAGAATTCTGTTTGTGACTTATGACCAAGCACATCCAGGTCTGTTTCAACAACAGCACTTCCCAACCTCTCACTATTTAATGAACATAAATGTGAATGATGATATTTGTTGTTCATATCTGAAATACTTCATATCTTGCGAAGAGCTATTGCCCAAACACTGATCCTTCTGATACACCAAAGCCTTCACTCCAGATAATTACATTACTCTCTTCCTTCTCTCGGCTATCCAACTTTTAATACATTCGGTGTATTCCACCCCTACCTACCCATGGACTCTAACATTCCCCACTCATCTGTATTCAACCATGTCAAACATCGACTGAAAATTCAAATACTTAATTCCCACTGGTTCTCAATTGTCGATGTCACAACGGACAATCTGCACAAAATCCAGCAGGTTTATCAAAGATCAAGATCATTTCCCCTTCCTGAATCTCGATTGACTCTACTGAATCATGTCATTATTTTCCAAGTGTCTAGTTGTCACATTCCTCACAAAAGGTTCCAATGTTTTCTCACAGCTTACATCAAGCTAACCACTGTTTAGTTCGCTGTTTGCACACTCCGTCCTGTTTTAAATATTTAGGTTTACAATAGCTGCTTTCAAGTATGGTGGATCCTTTCCAGAATCTAACCAGCTTTGAAGAACAATCAGTAATTCTTTCACTAGCTCTACTGCCACCTCCTCAATACTCGGGGATGTAGCTCATCAAATGCAGCAATATACCAACCTTAAATTCAATGAGATTTTGAAAGACGTACCTTTTATTAATTCTAATTTCCTGCTGTTCCTCATTTTCACCAGTCACTCTGTTCCCTTATATTTCTGGAAGTTTCTTTCAGTATCTTCCTCAGGGAGATGGACACAATATATTACTCTCAGCGGACAGATGGGTCCTGTCAGCCAGTGAATATATCAGAGGACTGCACTCCGGTGATGGTGGATATGTTACTCACCCCTGCCTGGAAAGTTCCAGTTTAATTTATGGTGAGCATTAACACAGTCCTGTCACTGGTGTGACGCTACACAGTAAACTGACGGAGGGTACACAGATCTGTGACCACCTCAGTTTTGAAACAAACTGGTTTCATACCTGACACCTGATCCAGCTTAGACAAATGTCCCGGGAAATCCCAGGAAAGATAATGTACTGTCCTGCACCTCCCTATTTATAGAGCATTCCTTCCGTGGAGCCTCATCTCCATTTGTTTACCATGGACCCAGACAGTCTGTAAATGCAATGAAAAGAGTGGGGTCACCAGACCCAGCGGCTGACAATACAAACCCGAGATCAGCATCCACAGTAACTCCACTGATTTTCCAATGACAGGAACAAGTCAATTCCCCACATGGAACGTGCACGCGCTCAGTGTTGAAAACTATTTCCACTCCTGAGTTTCTCTTCCTGGCTGAGAAAGCCGTTGCATCTCTGCACACTCCCACAGTAAGAGGTTCTCTCTCCAAAGAAACAGTTGACAATGTAGCATTAACTTCCTCTATATCTCAGCAAATATAAGGGCAGCACCAGTATTGCTAATGGATTCGATCATCGCACTCAGAGAAGAGAGATAAGGGAACCTAATTCAATTTAAACAGGGACATATCTAAATGGACACGATATTGCCATTTTTTTTTTCCTTTCAGTTCATCATCAGTAATCCCTTTGCTTACTTTTCATTTCTTTTCCTCTCTTTTTCTGGCCATTTCACCATCCATTCAATTGAAACCTAGCCCCCACCTCTCTCTCCAAGCCAACCATCCATGATACCAGGATAAATAATATTATTTCCCAGTTTGCTTTCAGTTGTGAAGCAGGTTCAAAACATTATCTGCATTTCTCCTGAGAGAGGCTGCCATACCTGCGAGATTCTCTAACACTTTCAGACGCTGGAGAATTTTATTTTCGATCTCTAGAACCCACCATTCTTTGATTTATTTCACCTTTAATGTTGTTTCACGGGATGCCAGCATCACGGGCAAGGGCAGCATTTGTTGTCCATCACTAATTGTCCTTGATCACGAGGCCATTTGTCAAGACAAAATGGAGCCAACAATGTTGCTGTGAGTCTGAAGTCACACTGAGCTCAGATTGGGAAATAATGTTAAGTTTCTTTAACAAAGACTATCAGCAAAATAATAAAAATAAATCTTAACGGCTTCTGGTTTCCACGAGTGAAATTATTCCAATTTTTGTCATTCGAATTTAATCTCTGACATCGGCTGTGGTAGGATGTTAAACACTGCCTTGGAGTCACAGCCTGTACCTCTGAATTACCCGTCGAGTTACATGATCACTCTGATACTGAGTCCTTATTGCCTAGTCCGTATTCCCCAGTTCCTGCCGGAGAGAGATGGTGGAGAAATCAGTTTAACTACCAACAATAAAAAGGATTTTGGGGAAAAAGCGAAAGGGAGATTGATAGACAATTTCATGTAAGATCACAGGTTTCAGAATGCTGAAATGAAGGCATTTTGACAGCATCCTACAACATGAGCCAGTATTCCCATGATGATAGGTGAAGGGGACATTGACGTCAATAATGATGAGGGAGAGTTTTAGATGAACATTTGTTCTGCAACTTTGTAACTGGGTGTAGGGTCAGCAGAGGCTTCGACTCATTGGGCTGAATCTAATAATAGTTTGTCTCAGTGACATTTTTATTGAGTGTGACAAAGGGATTATCTGTACGAGACTGAACTAGTTTCATGGCGCTATCTTATCGAACTCACCACATTAACTACCCACTCAATCTCATAGTGTTCCTCGCATTCAATGCCACCCCAATTCTCCAACCCAATATGGCTGGAGGGACTCACCATCGCACTGATGCCCCTGGCTACTCTATGATCACGGACACTGGTGCCATCTTTAAAAGGCCAATGGGCACACTGTTGTACTTCCTCAGTTTGAAGCCACCCTGAACAGTTGACCCCGAGCATGTCAGGTAAGGGGAGCTAACACCACGGTTTTTCATCAGAGGCACAGAGGTCCTAGTGGATGGGCTAGTATGGGGGGTCCATTCTCTTCTCAGAGGAGGCCTCACCACCAGCCCCACCGAGCACGGTCTGAGCTCACCACCCAGCTCAGTGCAGTATCTGCGGTCTCTCTCTCTCACACACACACACACACTTTGAAAATGGAATTTTCCAGATAGTGTTCCAAAGAATTCCCATTGTCAGGTATAGGAACTTTCAGACATTCAACCCCCTGGGTGCAAAAATATGCACTTATTTTATATCCAATCACAGTTAGTAATTCTGGCTATTTAACTTTGTCTCACATTATTGTATTCAGCCAAACACTGCTTCTTTATACTTGTCGCGTTATGAAATACAATTTTGAGCAGAGAACATTTTATCCTCAGCTGTAATTTTGACCGTTATCTGAATTGTACCTTTTTCCTTGTTATGAAAGTTTCTCTTGCCCTTTGCCTGTGCCTGTTTCTGTCTGTAACAGTTACACTGTCTCCCACTCAGTTGGCTGGACGGCTTGTTTGTGATGCAGAGGGAGGCCAGCAGCGCAGGTTAAGTTCCGCACACTGACAAGGGTACCATGAAGGGGACGCTCTCTCAACAATGGGCAATCGAGCATGGCAAATCCACTCTAAGCTGCACAACTGGAGCATTGGGAGGGAACCCACACAGATGCGTGGGGAATGTTCAAACTCACCTGAGGTTGGAATTGAAACCAGCTCCTTGGTGATGTGCGGCCACAGTGATAACCACATATCCATCATACACCTCAGTTATCTCTGTTAATTACTTGTAGCTGACGAAAGAAATCCAACTGGCTTGTTCTGATAACTGAACTTGACCCAGTATTAGACCTTTATCATCGGCCATATTACCAACCTGGTTACATTTAAAATTTGTTCTGAGCAGTGGAGGAGTGGGACTAGAAATGGAAACAGTGACACCCTCCAACCTCAGTCAGAACCGGACTGAGGAGAAATTCACAAAGTGGGAATTCATTCAAGTGGGAATTCTCTCGCCCAGAAGGTTGGGAGGGCTGAATCTTCATATTATATCGAGGCTGACTTTGTCTGAGTTTCCATAGACAGTTGAATCAGGGATCATTGTGAAATCAGAGAAAAGTGCAGCTGGGAACACAATGAGATGAGCCATGACCTTATTGACTGGTGGAATAGTGTCAAAGTTCCGAATGGCCCAGTCGTGTCCGTTCCATTCAGCCCTTCGGTCCTGCTGTGCAGGAGCAGATTGAGACCACTCCGATGGTTTGGTGTTGTTTGGCAAATGTATTGGAAAATCCAGGCTAGGTCAGGCAGTGACCGTCCTCCTCCAATCCCTCTTTTCAGGCTTCTCCTCTCTGTAACTTTTGCTCCTGATGTAGGTCATGTTACAGGCCCAGATTCGCATTGAATACAGCCCCCGTGCCCCACACAAGGTCAACTCAGACAAACCCTCTGCCGTCTCTGAATGCAACATTTTACATCATGACTTCCAGGAAAATAATCAAATATTTTCCAAAAACATAAATAAGAAATAGGAACCTGCGCTGTCATTCAATAAGAACATGGCTGATCTACTCCATGGCTCAACTCCACTTTCCTGCTAACCCCTTGCATCCCTCAACTCGCTGAAATGTCACAAACCAATCCACCCGTCTGTAAATATAATCAGTGACACAACCTCCATAACTCTCGGGGTTAGAAAATTCCAGCCATTTACGACCTTCTGAAAGAAGACATTTCTTTACATCTCAGTTTGAAATCGATATTCCTTATTCTGTATCTACATCCCTGACTTCGAGACGCTGCTCTAGTGTGGAACCACATTCTCAACAACGACCTTGTCAAGCCCCCTCTGTATCTTATCCGTTTCAGTAATGACACTCTCATTCATTTAAACCACAATGAATAATCACCTCAGCATTTTTGATGTATTCAATAATTCAAACCTTTCATTCCAGGAACCAGTAAAATGAACCAACATTTCTGCATCAGCATGCTGACGTAATGTTTCATATACAGGAACTGTCCAATCCGTTGTACTGCTCCTTTTTTGGGAGTCCTCTCCATTTAATAACAGCCTGCCTTTTGGTTGTCAGTGTCATCTTCAAGTTCGAATGTATATCGCACTCAGCTCCCGTCATCAGGAGCTGAGTGCAGCTGTTGTAAGCAGCTCTTGCCGTCGGACTGATATTTGTGGTACTCCAGTAGATACATTTCTTTTCATGAAGATCGATGAATCATGGCTCTCCGATTTGTAAGTGTTTACCAAATGCCACCCCATGCTAATGCATTACCCATCAGACTATGAGCTTCTGTCTTGTATAAGAACCTTTACTTTGTGATACCTTGTGGAAAATCCCTAGAAAGCCTCATGTCTACCAGTCCCCCTTTATCAAGGCCACTTGTTACATTCTCATGGATTTCCAGAAAAACTTTGCATTATTTTACAGGCAAAATGTAGTTCTCCTTTAACAAGACCATGCTGACTCTGTGTGAAGCTTTTCTTAATGCTCTGCATTTCCTTCCTTAATAACAGACTCTCACAGATTCCCAGCAATAATAGTTAGGCTAAGTGTTTCCTGCTTTCAGTCTCGCTCGTTTCTTGAAGACAGGCGCCACATTGGAGGGTCTCCAGTTTCACTGGATCACTCCTTTAATCCAGAGAGCTATGGAATATTTCACACAGAGCCACCAGCCACTCTGTGACCACTTCTTTTAAAACCAGCTATGAATTGCTGATGACCTGTTTACCCTTGGTCTTATCTGTTTGAGAATTGTCTTGTTCCTCATGTTAGAGACAGCTCAATATTTTCCCTGCTGTTACCATTTTGCTTATATCATTGAAATATTTACAGCTCCTTTACCTGTGAGGAATGATGTAAAATACAGGTGTAAATTATCTGTCTGTTCCCTGTATCCAGTTCCCCAGTCACACCCACCAAATATCCTCAATATACTTTCCTGGCTTCCTTTTTATCAAAGATCACACACACACACACACACACACACACACACACACACACACACACACACACACACACACACACACACACACATCTTTAACTCTTCTTACATACATGGAAAAGCTTGTGCTGCTTGTTTTTATATTTCTTGCCAATTTACTTATATCACATCTTTTCTTCCCTTTTCTTCGTTTTCCATATTCATACAGCCTTATCACATACAAACACAATCTTTGGTCCAACTTGTCCATGCCGGCCAGGTTTTCCAAACTAAACTATTCCCATCTTCTTGCATTTGGCCCATATGCCTCTAAACGGTCCCCATTCACATGTTCGTCCAAATATCTTTTAAATGTTGGAGGTGTACTTGCATCTGCCAGTCTTCCTCTGGCAGTTCATTCCATAAACATGTCACCCTCTGTACAAATAACAGTTCCTTCTTCGTCCCTTTTAAATCTTCCCTCTTCCACCGTAAACCTATGGCTCTATGAGTTACTTTACCTATCCTGTGGAAAAGACCTCGGCTTTTCACCCTGCCCAAGTCTCCCCTGATTTTGTAAATTACTATAATGTCACCCCTCAACCTCTTATATTCCATCTGATACTAACTTCAAGAACAAGCATTTAAAGATCAGCACGGTAAATTTGAAACAATGTTAAAAGTGACAGGTAAACAACGCTCAGCCCAAACTTCATACTGTTATTTGTTTTCTTCTTTATGTTACAATACTAAGGCAGCATGAAAATCTTACTAGTGCCAATACGCCGTCAAGCACCTGAATTCCTTTGCCTGACGGCAGTGATCTCTACAGTGAAAATGTATCTCTGGACAGATCTATATAATACCACATGTTCAACATTCTCCCTCCTGGCCTCTGTATGACCTTATGTGATTGTGTCTTCTTTATCTTGCACTCAATAGAGAGAACCCCTTTCCCCCATTCTCATCTTAATTTAATCTCAGTTTATACCATCTTCTCTTTTCACCACTGCTAAACGCCTGTTTATCTGTTGTCACACCCTATTTTCCCTTTCACCTACCCCCCACCTCTGGCAAGGAACTAAAATGCCCAGTTTCCAATCCTTTTCAGTTCTGAAGAAGGATCACACTGGACTTGAAATGCTAACTCTGTTTCTCTGTCTCTGCAGATGCTGCCAGACCTGCTAAGTTTCTCCAGAAATGAATAGGCACAGCACAAATTTTCAATTAAACAAATAACTATGAATACTAGAAATAAAAATGCACAAATTGCTGTAGAAAGTCGGAGCTTTGTCGAAGGGTCGCTGGACATGAAAGATGAACTCAGCTTTCGCCTCACAAGATGCAGCCAGACCTCCTTAGGTTCTCCAGCAGTTTCTGTTTTTGAACATTTTCCAAAGACGTGTTGAATCTGCTCCAACACCCTGTCCAGCAGAGAGCGCTGTACATTGGGAAGTGAACAAAACGCAACGTGCACAAGTTCATTGTCTCTGAAACGACATAAGGCTGGCATCACTGACACGACAGAGGTCTTAATCACGGTCAGGGAGAAAAACAGAGGAAAAAACATTCACTTCAAACATAGAAGATGTTATGATGGGAAAGAAAATGATTCCGATTAATATGTTAAAGTAACGTCACAAATTGGAGGCATGACATCAGGGAGAGACCCTCAGCAGAATGAGAATATGAAACTGGACGTGTTTGCACATCAGAAACCAGGTTAGGTTACTGAGTACAGGGCTGATGGACGAATGGGTATGGGTGTGAACTGGGGGAAAGTCAGTAAAATTGATTTGTTGTGCAAATATCACTGGATTACTGATCCAGACCAGGATAATTCTCTGGCAGCTGGTGGAAGTTGAAAACAATAAACAAAATATCGAGGCATAAAATCTGGTGCCAGTAATATTGACCTTGAATCTAATGCCCATTGTTAGCATCTGTCCCTTCCCCAATGTACTTTCAGGAAGTGAATCTCCTGTGCTTCCCGGTCTGGTCTACAAGTGTCTCCAGACACACAGACATGTGCGAAACTCTATTCTGGTCTCTGAAACGGCAAAGCAACACACTCATTTGTATCAAATTGCTCTGAGTTCTTAAAGGATAAAACCAGACAGAACACCGGCAACGATCTTTGGAAAAGGGAACAGGAAACACAGTCCTTTCAACCAGACAGATACTGCCCTGCTAATGTTTAAGAGCTTGTGAAAACAATGACAGGGCTTTCCCACAGACTGCACAGAAACATCAGGAAGGGAGCAGGGCATTAGACACGTATAGCTTCCCTGTTCTCGCACATGGAGACAAGTTTACTTTAATAACCCTGGTTAATACATTCTTCAGAAACTCATCAATTCCTGTCTTATGCTGCTCAATGATTGACTATCCAACTCATACAATCACAGAAGCACTGACTCTGTACTGTCAGAAATACAGCACGATCTACATTCGTCCCACTTTCCGATACGAGGCCCATAGCCATGTATGTTATGGCACTTCAAGGGCACGACCATGTATTTATTGACGGTTGTGAGGTTACCTGTGCCACCTGCCCTCTCAGGAAGTGCATTCCTGAACCCAACCGCCTCTGGATGAAAACCAATCCTCAAATACTCACTAAACATCAAACCCTTCACTCTAAAATGGTCCTCCCTTCTTCTTCGCCCTTTGACTGAAAGGAGCAGCTGCTGTCTATCCATCCTGTCCATGGTCCTGGTAAGCTTATCCTTCTGAAGCACGTACCTCACAGCCTTCTCTGCTTCAAAGTAAACAAACCGAGCTGATCTACTCCATCCAAGGGAATATCCTGGTGAATCTCCACTGTACCCTCTCCAGTGCAATCACATACTTCATGCAATGTGACTCCCAGAACTATACATAGTATTCCATTTGGCCTAATCAAAGTTACACATAGCTCTTATAATCTGTGCCTCCCTGAATACAGTCTATGTTTATGGTCGCTATGATTTGTCAACTTGTGCATTAAGCTGTTTAATCACATTCACGGGTATTAGATTGGATTATTTACAGTGTGGAAACAGGCACTTCGGCCCAACAAGTCCACATCGATCCACCGAAGCGCAACCCATCCATTCCCCTACATTCACCCCTTTACCTAACACTACGGGCAATTTAGCATGGCCAATTCACCTGATCTGCACATCTTTGGACAGTGGGATGAAACCAGCGCACCCGGAGGAAATCTCGTCAGACACGGGGGGGATGTGCAAGCTCCACACAATCAGTCGACTGAGTCGGGAATTGAACCCGGGTCTCTGACG
Source organism: Chiloscyllium punctatum (assembly GCF_047496795.1). Classification (NCBI taxonomy): domain Eukaryota; kingdom Metazoa; phylum Chordata; class Chondrichthyes; order Orectolobiformes; family Hemiscylliidae; genus Chiloscyllium; species Chiloscyllium punctatum. Next base: position 15,022,543 of record NC_092751.1, on the reverse strand, counting down.
CTGTGAGGTAGCAGTGCTAACCACTGTGCCACCGTGCCACCCATTATGTGGAGTAGCACTCTCTGAGCTTCCTAGTGTGCTGCTATTCTTTGAGTCCTCCCCTGTCTGGTTTCTTCTTCCAAAATACATCACCTCATATTTATCAGGGTTACATTCCACCGGCTGTTGATCCAGCCATCTGATCAATCCATCTGCATCTTCCTGTATTATAAGGCCTTCCTCCTCACTGCCAACCAACCAGCCAAGCTTTGTGTCAAACGCAAACTGATTTATCACACTCACCCCAATCCCTTCCATATTCATAGCTGAATCATTTATGAATATGATAAATAATAAGGTTAAAAATCATAAAACTTCAGTTTATAATCCAACAGTTTTATTCGGAGGAACTAGCTTTCGCATCGCTGCTTCTTCATCACGTGATCATGCTCTTCGAAAGGTCATGCCTCCAAATAAACTGTTGGAATATCATCTGTTGAACACCAACGAGCCACGAAACGACACGACCATCTATCCTTAGTGGCCACACACACAGATGACAAGCAACATGAATTCGACTGGGACAACACTACTATTATAGGACAAGCCAAACAGAGAACAGCCAGGGAATTCCTAGAGGCATGGCACTCATCCACACTCTATCAACAAACACATCGACCTGGACCCAATATACCGGCCACTACAGTGGACAGCTCAAACAGACAACCGGAAGCGGCAGAGACAGGCCACTATAAATACCGGAGAAAACAGCACAGAAGCGCTTCACAGGAGGCTCCCAAGCACTGAGGATGTCACCTAGACAGGGGACAAAACGTTTGCAAGACAAATTCCCAGCTCGGCGAACAGAACCACAACAACTAATAACACTGCATGGATACAACACTGTGGGCTGACTCTCTCCGAACACTCACTATTCCCCCTCCCCCTCCACCTACACCAGCATTAACAGCAGGGACACACACTCCCACCACCACTCCTTCCCCCCCTCCCCCCCCCCTTTCTCCCATTCACACAGAAACGGACTGTAATAGGAGAGAAAGGGCCAACCCAGATGGTGGAGCACCCGATATCTGATCCGCCTCCACACACCCCCCCCCCCCCCCGACCATATGGGGAGGACCCTGGTATCAGCCAGAGAGGACCGGGAGATGTGTATGGAGATTCCGTGACATCCATGTCCCTCCAACTGAGTAAAAAAACAATGTTCAGTGAAGGGCAATTCGCACTTTCACCATTCTGTCTGTTCTCACAATTTTCTCCCTCCCAAAACAACAAACAACTCATTGCAGAGCGATACAGACACAAAAATATTTAGAGGCATATGTAAATACGCTAATATACTGACACTCCCAGTACATACACGGAGATAGAACTGCACACGTGTAGTAGCATACGGAGACATAGACAGTCGCACACAAATAGACACAAGCACAAGTTTTACGCACAGGCTAATATACAGATGAACCAAAGTCTGCACATAAATACACAAACACACAGACACATGAACAAACACACACAAGTGCACATACGGACTCACAGAGACACAGACACTAGTGCTTCTAAGACAGAGACAGATAGGTTTTTGATGAATAAGCATGTCAAGAGTTACAGAGAGTAGTCAGGAGAATGATGTTGAAAAATCTCTAATCTCTCTGGCATTCAGAGTCGATGGGCCGAATGTCCTAATTCTGCATTTTTAATGCTCATGTGGTGTCATGCTATCAGTTATTCTCTTCCTGGGACGGGAGCAGGGAATGAGTTTAATACATACTTGATTGAAAAGGGTCAGTGGTCCTATTGGACAGGCTTAGAGGGCTGAATGGTTTATGTCTATGCCTAATTATTCTGTCGTTGTGTTTCAAAAAAGGTGACGATTTCATGTTAGGTTAACACAGTTTAAAATAACAGGTTCCACACTGAAATAAGGTCGCCCCTTTCACTTTAGTGTTGTACTATCTGTAGGGTCCTCATCCTCAGGGAGCAGTGAAGACTCGGTTTTTGAAGATATCCAAGGCTGAGCTCGACTTATCTTTGCTGGACAGGAGAGTCAATATTTATTGGGAACAGACAGGAGCCGGATGGTCAATCACAATCGAATCAGTCATGAGCATCTGACTGGTGGCGCCGGATGGACAACTGCTGTCCCTACGCCATGTGTTGTTCCTCAATCCACCCTCGAGGCTGTTACAGTGACATGCTGCTCTCCCTACGTCATGTGTTGTTCCCTCAATCCACCATCGATGCTGTTGCAGATACATACTGCTGCCTCTACCCAATGTGTTGTTCCCTCAATCCACCCTCGATGCTGTTACAGGGAAATACTGCTGCCACTACCCTATGTATTGTGCCCTCCATCCACCCCTCGAAGCTGTGACAAAGATAGGGGGCCATCTCATTTAGCCAGTCATCATCGTTACCATGAAACCGAAGGAGTATATTCTGCCTATTTAACAAGTTACAGAGGAAAATAGAATGAATCATTTTAGCTCATTGAGTACATTTTACTGCACAGGACGCCATGTAAACATCTGAACTGTTACACAGGAAGCTGTTGCTAACAGGAAATAGAGAGTAGCGATAAATGCTTATTTTCACATTACAAAGCTGTAACTGGTGGAGTGCCTGAGAGATCACTATGGGATCATCAAAAATCAGTACCTGGACCAAAGATCTGGAGGAAGGGTCTGAATATATTAAAGCCCAATTAGCTTAAACACCAAGCTGGTCATCCAGTATGTCATCAAATGGAGGTCGTGTGTGATCAATGTGATATAGGCAAAGGGAGATTAGTGAGCAAACCTTCACCAGATATAGCATAATGTGAGTTGTCTATTTTGGATGGAAGGATAAAACAATGGTAAACAATTTAAGTGGAGAGAGATTGCAGAACTCTGTGATACAGACGGTATTCATGATCCTGCTACACGAATCAGATGTAGTTAGTCTGCACTTGCTGTAAGTGATTTGGAAGCTAAGTGGAATGATTGTGTTTCTAGAAAAGGGTACCAGGTTTAATCAGGAACGTTTTACTGCATCTGTACCGGTAAAAGTGAGGAGTGCAGATGCTGGAGATCAGAGTCGAAGAGTGTGAGGCTGGAAAAGCACAGCCAATCAGGTAGCGTCCGAGGAGCAGGAAAATTGGTGTCACGGGTATAAGTCTTTCATCAGGAATATGCCCGAAACATCGAGTCTCCTGTTCGTTGGGAGTGCCTGACCTGTTGTGGTTTTCCAGCATCACATTTTTCGCGTCTACATCTGTACAGGGCGTTGCTAAGACCACATCTGGCACTTTATGTGCAGTTTTGATCCCTTAACCTAAAAAAAGTTCTTGAAGCTTATGAACAATGTTTTGTTCACACTTTTCTGGAATGAAGGCCTTTTGTTTTGAAACATTATCAATTTTGGTCTTAGATGAGAAATCATTTAGAAGCATACACAATTTTGAGAAAAATCAGCGGGATGCACATTTTCTCTTCTCAGGGAGACAAAAACTATGGAATAAATTTTAAGAATAAAATGCATTGATTTTAGTAAAGATATTATGAAAACATCATCCGATTTTTAAAAAATTAAGCATATGCATACCAACAAGTCATCAAATTATAAAGCAGGAATTTTCTCTTTTGCTAATGAAAGGCACTGTGTATAACAACAGCAATGATGCATTTGCATATCGTCCATTATGATCCATTCCAGAGAATGTTCCCGACGAGCACACAAGGCCCAGTTTGGTGTTCAGTTGATATGATTGCATATTTCAACACAGAGAAGGAGAACAATGTTCCCTGCCTGAGAAGCAGCATCCGATTGGTCCCTCTATCTTCTTTTGTTCCACCTGGCAACAGTAAATCTCTGACTCACCTCTACCTGATGAGTCGTGGAGTATTCCTGATGAGAGGTTCATTGGAATCTCTCTCCCGTCTGAAGCAAAGGGAATTCAGCTAAATCCAACAATTCCGGGGAGAAATCACATCACAAGTAGCTTGCCTGAGCAGAATGGGCGGCACGGTGGCTCAGTGGTCAGCACAGCTACCTCCCAGCACCAGGGTCCTAGGTTTGATTCCAGCGACGGGCGACTGTCTGTGTGGAGTTTGCGCATTCTCCCCGTGTCTGTGTAGATTTCCTCAAGGTACTCCGGTTTATTCTCACTGGTCCAAAAATGTGCAGGTCATGTGCTAAATTGCCCATAGTGTTCGGTGCATTAGCCAGAGGGAAATGGGACTGGGTTGGTTAATCTTGAGAGGTTCGGTGTTGACTAATTGGGCTGAAGGGCCTGTTCCCACACATTAGGGAAACTAAACTAATGACTTCAGAGGACCGAATAACATTTGGGACCGTCTATCATCTATCCATTTGTTTTGAGTTCAACTATTATGAAACTCTGGAAAGCTTTCATTTTTCTGTTTGTCTTAAGATCTGTGTGTGTGTGTGTGTTTCACAGTATTCTAGATGAGCCAGGCTGACATTTATATCATTAGCCATATCACTAAACTTTGAAATTTGTTGTAAAAAGTGGAGCAGTGTGACAGCAAAATGAAACACTGACCCTGCAATATTGATTGGACCACGAATGACAAATTCTAAAAGGGCTGTTCAAGTGGGAGTTCCCTTCCCCAGAAGTTTGTGGTGCCTGGATGTTTACATTTATTCAAAGTTTGTCTGTTAAATATTTGATAGACAAGTGAATGTAGGAAAATGGTGCACGTGCAGATGAAGTACTGCTGAGACCACAATCAGATCAGCTACGATCTTAGTGTGTGGCAGAGCAAAGACAAAGTGCCTAATGGCCCACTCCTACTCCTCAGTCCGATGTTCCTATATTCCATTCAGCCCCTCACAGCTCCTGCACAGGAGTAGACAGAGGCCAATTGCTCGAAATACCTGATCCACAGTAATACAGGATCTTCTTCTGTCCCTCACAATTGTCACACAAATTTGGCGTGGGTTGAAATATGTTAATTCAAAACCCATGCTGGGCTCAAAAGACGCCTCTGGTCTATTAATAGAGTGTCTCCTCTCTGCAACTTGTGCTTCATTTGTTGGTCATGGTGCAGATCCAGATTCACTGTGAATACAGTCCCCATACCTCACCCTGAGATGACTCATAAAATGCTTTGCTCTCTGTAACTGTAACAACCAATAACGGAATGTTCAGGAAAATTACAACCATTAACTTCCTAATTACAGAACATGAGAGCATAAGGAACAGGATCGGATGGTAATTCGGATGGTCAGGCCTGCCGTGCCATTGTATACGATTATGGATGATCCACTGTTGTTATCAACTCTGCTTTATTTACCAATTTTTCACATCCCTCAATTCCATGGCAGGTCAAAAACCCATCTACCTCATCTGAAAGTACTTTCAGTGATATAGCTCCCCGAAATCTCTTACCAGATAATTTCTGACATTCACTATCCTATGTGAGAAGGTTACACGCCCCAAACATACACAATAACCTATTTGTATGTTCAAAAGAGTGAACACAGCAGCTCATGTAAGAGTGACAGACCCTGATATCAAGGTAGCAGTTGACTCAGGATGGGATCAAGAAACGTTGACAACATTAAATTTAATATGAATCAGACACAATCTCTCCACTGGGGGTCAGCTATCGCACAGAGGAAGATGTTCATGGTTGTGGACATCAATCCTTTCAGTCCCTGGACATCCCTACACGAGATCCTCAGGGTAGCTTCCTCGACACAATCATATTCAGCTGCGTCATCAATGTCCTTCCCCATCATTACATCAGAAATGGGGATGATCACTGAAGATCGCACAATGTTCAGAATATTTTCCCCCCTCATCTCCAGAAGCAGTCTGTGTCCATGTGCAGCAAGGCCCGGACAGCATTCCAGTTTGTGCTGTTAAAGTATTGGTAAAATTTATGTAATATTAGGGTCAGACATTGCACATTTCCATAGTTAAAAGAGGAGCTCATTCAGCTTCTCAAGCTGGTTACACATGAATATGAGCTAGCATTCAGCCCATCAAATTTACTGAACAGGAAGAGTGGCAATACATTCAATACTCCTGCCTGTTACATAGGAAGGGGAGGGGTCTGGTCAGCACATCGAACTGTTAAACAGGAACAGGTGGAGCCAAAACAGTCTCTCGAAACTGTTCCATGGAACCAGGAAGAGGCCATTCAGCCTCGCAAAGGCTTATAGAGGAACAGGAGGATGTGACTGATGCTCCAAGATGACAAATCACAAAAGTAGATCTTGATGTTTATCGTGGCACCATTGTCTGTTGAACAATTGCTACTTTAACATGGTTTGCTGGCTGTGAGGAGGGAAGCAAGATGTTTTCTGTCAAGTCTCAAGGAGACATCTTCCATCTCTGAAAAGGCAGACCAATGTTCTCCGTGGGGATCAGAAGCTGGTGGAAATAGTTAACTGTTTTAGATTGAAGGTATTGTGGCTGATGTTGGGATTACGAATAACATGACATTCAGTGCAGGATCACTCAACAAATGTACTGCATGAATATGTGGAGTTTTTATTCAAAGTCTGGATTTTCTGCTCTCTCATTGATATGGGGAGTGGGGGTGGTTGGGGGGAATGTTTTCAGAGGTACTAAAAGTATCTAGAATTTAATGAAGTTAGTAAAAAAAAAGGCAGTGGGATCTATCACCGTATCAATGTCTGTTGAGAACATCATGTGTGATTGTCCATCCCCCTGAACTTCCAACGTAATCCCATCTTATTCTCTCACAGTGCGACAGATTAATCTTAACTCACTCCTCATGGTACCATCATCCCAGGGATTAGTTTGGTGGAACTCCTTTGAACTCTCTCTGTGGTAAGGAGATCATTCCTTATAAAGGAGAGAAAATCTGTGGACAATGCCCCAAATACTGCCTCAACAAATCTCTCAGGGATGATCACATTAATTACTTTCCCTCACTTCGCCGTCTCAATTTCTTTCTCATGGCATAAAAAGCATCATTCTCTATATATTGCCACTGATGCGAAATTTACATCTTCCTTACATCTGTATGTCAGTGTCAATAAAACCAGCACCAGAGGTGCCGATCGAGATGGACATCACTCTCGGGGACAGACTCAATGAGATGGAATACACCTAAAATAAGGAATAGTCGTCTACCTGATGGAAATGAGCAGTAGCAATATGGGAAACAGGAAGTAGGAGGGAGTTATCTTTCATTTTCTTCTTTTTCACGAGGCATGTGAAGCCCTGGTCAGACCAGCATGTTATCCCTATCTTGAACTGAGTGGCTGGTTCAGCTGTTCCATTGGACAGTAAAAGGTAAACCACATTGCTGTGGGTTTGCAGTTACACGGAGACCTGACCAAGGAAGGATTACCCATTGCCTTCTCGAAAGGACATGACACAAGCAGATGGGCTTCTGTTTATTACAGATAATGATGGTTTCTTTTAAATTCCATCAACTTGCTTCATGAGACATCAACAGATCATTATTCTGTGCCTCTACATGAAGAGTCAATGACTTGAGCACCACGCACTATCTTCCTGTCTGACAGATTCTGTGGAGAGAACAAGTTAAACATCTCAAGTACAATTCGTTTCGCATGGACATGTGGTTAGAAGGGAGTTGAAACAGATGGATCCAGATTTCATAGTGGCACAAATAAAGAAGTATATTCAGAAGTTGTACTGAGGCTGACGATTAGACTGGGACATAATAATGGTGGTACTGGGCAGGATTGGTGAGTGGGGAGGACATGGAAATGTAGATCTGTGCAGGGCTAGAAGGATTATGGAGTTTGAGAACAGTCTGATTCCTTCTCGCATATCAGTGAGCAATTTATAAATAGTAACTTGCTTTGTAGAATTTATCAGGAAAGGAATTTTTGATTGGAAGTGAAGACACTGATTTCCCCTTTTCCAAAATTTACCTAACATGAGCAGAAACACAGTTCAGCACGGTTTTATAGACAAAGAGAATGACTTACTAGGAACACCAACTATACCATTACCTCTGATTCTATCTTCTCCCTCTCAAATTGCAGAATAAATTCAATCATATTGTGATTACTGCTTCCTTCGTGTTCCTTCACTTTAAGTTCTCTTAAATCGTCTGCCTCAATGCACAACACTAAACCCAGTATTGCCTATTCCTGAATGGGCTCCACTACAAGCTGCTCCAAATAGCCCTATCGAATATCCTCCACAAATTATTTTTCTTGCAAACCACTACCACCCTGATTTTCCCAGTCCCCACCAACCCTCCCCCCCACCCTCCCCAGTATATTGAGATCTCACATGACTACTGTACTTTGCCTTTTCTATGCATCTTTTCTATCTCCTGGTGTATATTGTGACGCAGCTCCTGACTACTTTTTGGAATCCTGAACATAACGCCATCTATGTGTCTTTATTCAACCTTTCGGGATACTCTATTCGACCCACACTGATTTTGTGCCATCTGACCCTACTTTATGTCATTCAGTCAGAACGTTACACAGTCAGAGATATGAACAGCATGGAAACAGATCCTTCAGTCCAACTCGTCCATGCCGACCAGGTTACCCAACCTAATCTAGTCCCATTTGCCAGCACTTGGCCTCTATCTTTCGTACCCCTCCGATTTACATACCCATCCAGATGCCTTTTAAATATAGGAACGGGACCAGTGTCCATCACTTCCTCCCACAGTTGTTTCCACACACACACCAGTCTGTGCATGAAAAAACTCATCCACAGATTCAATCAATAAGCACATTGACCTGGACACAATATACTAGCCGTTGCAATGGACAGCTGGAACTGGCAACCGGAAGTGACAGATTCAAACCACTATAAATGCCGGAAGAAAGATCACAGAAACGCTTCATAGGAGGATGAGGATGTCACCTAGACAGGGGACGAAACGTCTGCAACACAAATTCCCAGCTCGGCGAACAGAATCACAACAACGAACACACGAGCTATCAATCTTCTCACAAACTTTTAACATTCTCTGTGACCAGGATTGAGAGTCCTGAAGGTTGTGCTGCCTACCTGGTGCTTGCGTTTGGGATATGTCATCTGGGGTGCAGAAGAACTTGGAGTGGGAGCGGAATGAGTCAGTGGCTAGGGTTCGTGTAGGTACCAATGGCTGGGCAAGCAAATCACAATGAGAAGAGGACGGTAAATACAGAACTGAACTGTTATATCGGAATGCAAGGAAGAAATAATGTAAATAAGCTTGTGACTCATACACAAATTAGCATATATGACGTGGAGGGCATCACAGTGACATTACTGAAAGAGGATCAGGAGTGGGAGCTGAATATTCAAGGGTATTCATCCTGTCATAATTATAGACATGTGGGCAGAGAGACAGATTTGTCTCATTCGTAAGAAATGGAACTGAATCAAGTGGAAGAAGTGAAATAATCTCAGTTGGTGTAGAATCTGTGTCGGTAGAACTGGGGAATCAAAAAGCTGAAAAATGCTGTTGCAGTTATATACAGGCCGCCAACCAGTAGTCAGGAGCTGGGGTGCAAGATACACAGGAGATAGAAAGATCTATAGGAAAGGCAACGTTACAGTGATCATGTGGGATTTCCTTATGCAGGTGGACTCGGAATTTAGTTTGATAGTGGTTTGTAGGAAAAGGAATTTGTGGAATGTCTATGAGATGGCTTTTTGTAGCTGATTGAACAGGCACACTAGATGAGGGGAGCTTTGGATAAAAGAAATCATAGGACGCAGTGATTGTAATATGATTGAACTTACTCTGCAATTTCAGGTGGAGAAGTTAGAATCAGAGGTAATGGTATTACAGCTGAATAAAGGCAATTACAGAGGCATAAGAGAGGAGCTGGTAGAATTAACTGGGATACAGGCCCAGAAGGAAAGACCGTGGACAAGCAATGACAGGAGATTTTTGGAGTAATTCAGGATGCACCAGAGATTTATCTTGAGGGAAAAGAGGCATGATAAATAGAGAGGAAGAGGCAACCATAGCTGACTAGGGAAGTCATGGAGAGCATAGAAGCAAATGAGAATGCATATAATGTGGCGAGTGGCTGTTTGGGAAACCAGAGGATTGGAAAGCTGACGAAGACAAAACGGAGAGCAAACAAAATAAAATAAGGAGGAAGATTATTAAATATGGGAGTAAGCTAGCCACTAACATGAAGGAAGTCTGTACGAGCTTCCTTCAATATATAAAGTACAAAAGAGAGGCAAAAGTAGACATTGAACTGCTGGAAAATGCTACTGGAGAGGTAGTAGTGGTGATCAAGAATCGGCCGAGGAACTGAAAAATTTGGTCACGGTGGAAGACACGAGTAATACCTTAACATTCAAGACAGTGAGGGGCCAGAGCTGAGTCTGCTGGCCACCAACATGGAGAGCGTGCTAGAAAAAACTGAATGACCAGCAGGTGGTTAATTATCCTGGACCGGATGGACTACATCCCAGAGATATAAGGAAGATAGCTGAAGAAGGTGTGCGGGAACATTGGTGATCTTTCAGGAATCACTAGAGTAAGGAACGATCCCAGAGCACTGGACACCCTCTAACGTGACACCCCATTGTAACAAGGGAGTGAGGAAAAAGAAAAAAAATATCCACCATTAATGGCTGAACTTCGGTCTTGGGTATGATCCTGGAATCCATTGTGAAGGATGAGATTTCTGAAAACTTGGAAGTGTTTGGTAAAATGGGACAAAATCTCTTTATCAAGGGAAGGTCATGCCTGACAAATCTGTTGGAATTATTTGAAGAGGAAATGAGCAGGCTTGACCAAGCACAGCCAATGGATGTTATCCACCTGGATTTCAAGAAGGCCTTTGACAAGGTGTCACACAGGAGATGACTGAGTATGATAAGGGCCCGTGGTGTTAGAGGTAAGGTAGCGGCATAAAATACTTACGTGCCAAATAACATAAGCAGCAAGGGACAGACAGAACTGAGCTATCCCACAATCAATGCATCAGATTTAAACAATGCAGTCCTCCTAGTCCGATCATGGATAGTATTGGATAATTAAACAACTCACGGGAGTCTCCACAAATATTCCCATCCTCAATGATGGAAGAGCCCAGCACATCAGTGCAAAAGGTAAGGCTGAAGCTTTCCCAGAAATCTTCAGTCAGAAGTTTCGAGTGAATTGTCCATTTTGTCCTTCTCCCATGGTCGCCATCATTACAGATAGCATTCTTCAGCAAATTCGATTGACTGATGTCAAGAAACGATTGAAGTTACTGGGTCATGCAAAGGCTATAATCCCTGATAACCTGGCGGCAATAGTCCTGAAAACTTGTGCTCCAGAACTTCCCGCTTCCCGAGACAAGCTGTTCTAGTACAGTTACAAACCGACAATGGGGAAAAAAAACTGTTCAAGTATGTTTTGTACATAAAACGCAGGACAACTTCCACCCGACCCAATACCGCTTCATCAATGTACTCTCCATCATCAGTAAAGTGATGGAAGGTGTCATCAATCGTGTTATCAAGCAGCACCTGCTCAGCAATAACCTGCTCAGTGACGCCCCTTTTGGGTTTTGCCAGAGACACTCAGCTCCTGACCTAATCATAGCCTTGGTTCAAACAGAGAAAAAGGAACTGAATTCCAGCCCTTGACATCAAGGCTGCATTCTTTCAAATGTGGCATCAAGGAACCAGCAAAAAGAGTATCGCGGGCCAACACTTGTTATTGGAGTCATAACTGACAGATAGGAAAACGGTCATTGTTATTGGAGGTCAGTCATCTCAGTTCCAGAACATCTCTGCAGTCGTCCCTCAGGATAATGTTGATGCAGGTTTGCTCCATGAACTGGAATGTTCATTTACAGACTTTTCATCACCATACTGGGTAACATCTTCAGTGGCCCTCCGGATGAAACCTAGGTCCAAACATCTTCAGTGGCTTCATCAATGACCTTCTTTCCATCATATGGTCAGAATGAGGATATTCGATGACGACTGCACAATGTTCAGCACCATTAACAAATGCTCAGATACTGAAGCAGTCCGTGCCTAAATGCAACAAGATCTGGACAATCTCCAGACATGAGCTGACAAGTGGCAAGTAACATTCGTGTCACACAAATGTCAGACAATGACCGTCACCAGTAAGAAACAATATAAACACTTGGTATTCAGCAGCATATTTGTCACGACATTCCCCATTCCACACCCTCTATCAATACACTTGGGATTATCATTGACCAGAACTTCAACTGGACTTGCCACATAAATATAAGAGCCGATCAGAGACTAGGAATACTGCGTGAGTAACTCACCTCCTGTCTTCCCAAAGCATTTTCACCATCTCCAAGGCACAAGTCAGGAGTGAGATGGAATTCTCCCACTTGCCTGAATGAGTGCAGCCACAACGACACGAAAGAAGGTTGACACCATCCAGGACAAAGCAGCCCATTTGATTGGCACCATATCCACAAGCATTCACTGCCTCCACGACCAATGCTTATTAGCAGCAGTGTGTACTATCTACAAGATACACTGCAGAAATTCTTCAAAGATCCTCAGACAGTACCTTCCAATCCTACAAGCACTTCCATCTAGAATGACAAGAGCAGCAGGCTTTTGCGAACACCACCACATTCAAACTCCCCTCCAAACCAGTCAACATCCTGAGTTGTAAATATATCACAATTCTTTCACTGTTGTTGGGTCAAAACCCTGTAACTCCCTCCCTCATAGCATTGTGGGTCAATGCACAGCAGGTGGACTGCAGCGGTACAAGAAGGCTGCTCAGCACCACCTTCGCAAGGGGACAACTAGGGACAGACAAGAAATGGTGGGCCCATCCAGCGATTCTCATATCCGAAAAAAAATGTAAAAAGGTCCAAGTTGAGCACCTTGATGGGACAAGTAGTCTGATTTGAACATGAACAGGAAAGCAGTGTTTCTGATGATGAACATTTTAGACCATTCTGTTATTAGAAAGGTGTTCAGTGTTCCATGACATTTTGTTGCTGAGCGCTGTGATAAATTGCACCTGTTTTCTTAAATTCAACAACATTAGCGTAACAGGATCGATCCTTCAAAAATACCAAACTGAAAATGACAATCATCATAGAGACTCACAGAGAGCAGCTTATATTCAACATATTACTGCACTACAGACTGGCACTGAATTCTCCCACCATCCATATTACAGGGGTTACCATTGACCAGAAGGTGAAGTCAAATCAACGTACATATACAAGGGTTACAAAAGCAGGTCTGAGACTTTCAACTTTGCACTGAATAATAGACTGTACGACCATAAGGGCATGAGATAGAGCAATAGATTTAGGCCATTCAGCCTATCTCTTCACTCTGAAACTGTGCCATTTTGTTGTAGTCTCTAAGACGAATGGAAATGTCTTCTATACTCTAACTGTATCAATCTTTGCAGTAGTCGCTCAGTTTCAATCAGATGCGCCCCCCCCCCCATTCTTCTAAATTCCATTGAGTACAGACACAGAGTCCTGAACTGCCACTCATATGACAAGCCATCATTCCCAGGATAAATCATGTCCAACACCCGTAGATCCTTCCCCAGAACAGCTCACAATAATTCAAATGCCGTCTGACCATAGCCCATTACATTCTCATCACTCTCACTCTCTTGAAATGAATGATTTCCTAACTGCCAATTGAACCTGCGCATTAACCGTAAGAGAGGGCGAGGACTCAATTCCTTTTGTGCTTCAGATTTCATGAAGCCTTTTAGAACATAGTGTCTGCCTGTATTCCGCCTATTGAAGTGCATAATCTCACATATTCCCATATGGTGTTCCATTAGCCATGCGTTTTCCTAGTGTCCTAAACTGTCCAAGCCTTTCTGCAGCCTCCCCACTTCCTCAATATCACCTGCCCATCCAATCATCATTGTATCATCTGCAAAGCTCGCAAAACTTCCGTCAGGTCAGATGGTTCACGTAAATGGCACTTTCTGACTACCTAGGGACTGTCCACCATTGAAAAGGCACAATGCTCAAGATGCTTGAATCCATTTAGGTTTTAGCAGTAGCTTGACTGGATTTACACCTGCAAAGTCTTCACTCCTTGCACCACTGGCACTGACTCCCTGCTCGCCATTTTATTATGAATTTACCCCATTATGGTGATGCAGAACTTGATGGCGCACGATCCCAGTCTATTAATGGCAATCTGTCTCAATGCTGACTGTGTGGTGCTCACACCAACCAATGTCATTGTGTGTTGAAGACGACAGAGAGAGGTAGGGGAAGGGGATGTCGATCATAAATGACTGCGTGACTGACACTGAGGGCTGACACCGGCCGCGATAGCCCCACATGTATCTGTGTCTGTTGTCAGCGCTGCAGGCAAGGTCAGTCTTTCAGTGAGACAAATCAAAGAAAGTGATGGGCCTGGAGAGTGTTCCTGGCTGAGCATTCAGATCCTGAATGTCGTAACTAGCAGAGGTATTCACATACAACTTCAGCCTCTCCCTCCAGAAGCCAAAGTCCCAACCTGATTCAAGAAGGCCATCATCATCCTCGTAAGTGAGAAAGCACATGGAACGTGTCCTTATAGACGATGAAGTGCTTTGAGAGGCTGGTTATGGCCTACACTAACTCCAGTCTCCCAGCCTGACCTGCTGCCCTATAATGTGCCAACTTTAACAGGTTCACAACAGATGCCATACCCGATATTGCACGCATCCCTAGAACATCTGGACAACAAGGACACTTACACCAGACTCCTGCTCATTGACTAAAGCTCCACCTTCAAAATCATTATCCCTTACAGACTAATCCCAAAATTGCACGACCTTGGTCTCGGTTCGATCCTCTGCAACTGGCTCCTCAGGCTTTTGACCCACAATCGTGAAGATTGGTAAAATCACCTCCTCCACAATAATAATCAACAGTAAAGCTGCTAAAGGATGTGTTTTCAACACCCGACAACACTCCCTGTACACCCACGGCTGTACCCTCAGCCCCCTACAGTACTCCAGCTACACCCACGGCTGTGACCTCAGCCCCTTACTGTGTTCCCTGTACACCCACGGCTGTGCCCTCAGCCAACCACTGTACTCCCTGTACACCCACGGTTGTTTCTGCAGCCCCCTACTGTTCTCCCTGTACACCGACGGCTGTTTCCTCAGCCCGCTAAAGTCCTCCCTGTACATCAACGGCTGTGTCCTCAGCCCCCATACGTAGTCCCTGTACAGCCACGGCTGAGTTTCCAAATTCCAAAAAACGCCAGCTATAAGTTTGCTGATGACATCACTATAGCAGTACGGATATTAAACAACAACGTGTCAGAATGTAGAAAGGCGATAGAGAGCTTGGTGGCATGATAACGACCTCTCTCTCTAATCCGGTAAATGTAAAGCACTGATCACTGACTTTATGAAGAAAGGAGGGGAACACACCCCATCGACATCAACCGTTTGAGGGAGTGCAGAGCATCAAGTCCCTCAGAGTGATGATAACTGACAACGGTCCTGAACTTCTCACATAGGTCCGATGGTCGGGAAGGTTCAACAATGCCTCTCCTTCCTGAGGTGATACAGGAAAATCAGCATGCACTACTTCTACAGATGCACCATTGAGAGTGTATTGTCCCGGTGGATAACAGCCTGGTATGGCAACTGCTCTACTCAGGACCGTGAGAAATACAGAAGGTTGGTTGCACAGCTCTGACCAACACGGACTCTAACATCCCAACCATCGATTCCATTTACATGGCTCGTTGCCGCAGAAAGGCTGTCAACATCTACCCCAGATTACTGAGGGAAGGGAGAGAGGAAATAGCTGAGGCATGAACAGATATCCTTGAACACGGCTGATGTCCCGGAAGACTGGAAAATTGTTAATCCCCTTGTTTAAGAAAGGTAGTAGGGATAATCCAGTCAATTATAGACCAGTGAGACTGATGTCAGCGGTAGGGAACCTCCTAGAGAAGAAACTGAGGGATATGATCTACTCTCATTTGGATGAAAATAGCCTTATCAGTGATAGGCAACAGGGTTTTGTGCAGGGAAGGTCATGTCTTACCAACTCAATAGAATTCTTTGAGGAAGTGACAAAATTGATTGATGAGGGAGAGAAAGTGAGGACTGCAGATGCTGGAGATCAGAGCCGAAAATGTGTTGCTGGAAAAGCGCAGCAGATCAGGCAGCAAACAAGGAGCAGGAGAATCGACGTTTCAGGCATAAGCCCTGAAGAAGCCCTTCCTGAAGAAGGGCTGATGCCCGAAAGGTCGATTCTCCTGTTCCTTGGATGCTGCCTGACCTGATGCGCTTTTCCAGCAACACATTTTCAGCTCTGATGAGGGAGAGACTTTAGGTGTCATGTACATGGACTTCAGGAAGGCTTTTGGTATGTTTCCCCAAGGTCGGGTTATGGAGAAAGTGTAGTCACATGGTGCGCTAGCTACGTGGATAAAGAACTGGCTGGGCAACAGGAGGCAGAGAATAGTAGGGGAAGGGAGTTTCGCAAAATGGTGAACTATGACCAACGGTTCCATTTGAGATGTTTCTGGAAAGATACATGAATGGGAAGAGAGCAAATGGATACAGATCCTTAGAAAATAGGCGACAGGTTTAGATAGAAGATTTGGATCGGCGCAGGCTCGGACCATCGAATGGCCTGTTTCTGTGCTGGAATGTTTTGTTCTAACATTATCAAAGACTAATCACACCCCGGTAATGGTCTCCTCCAGCCTCTTCTATCAGGCTAAAAGATATGAAAGCTTGAAAACACTGAGCAGCTGGATCATTAAAAGTTTCTTCCTGACTTTTATTAGACTGATGAATGTACTCTCTAATCTCAGATAATACTGCTCTTTTTCATGTTGATCTCGCCTAGCGCATGCGCTGTGCAGCGCAACCCACATGCCTCTCAGAC
Organism: Chiloscyllium punctatum; assembly: GCF_047496795.1. Taxonomy (NCBI): domain Eukaryota; kingdom Metazoa; phylum Chordata; class Chondrichthyes; order Orectolobiformes; family Hemiscylliidae; genus Chiloscyllium; species Chiloscyllium punctatum. The sequence goes on along the minus strand of NC_092751.1, from coordinate 15,005,728 downwards.
ATGTTTTATAGCCATCGTTCTGCACATCCTTGCTTACTATGATCTGCCTTTACACCTTGTTACAGGTCATCGTAAAGGCTCCTCTTCCTCCCCACAGCTCTCTCCGAGCTCTCTCTGGTCCTCACCCCCAGCACCTCCCATTCCCCATCGCCAGCTCACTGTGACCCTATCCTCAGCTCCCTGTGTGCTTTGTCTCTCACTATTTCTCTCACACTGTTTCCCTGTCTTTTCCTTTTCTCTGTCTTTTGTTTCTTTCTCTGAACTTACTATCTCCCCTTCTCCCTGTCCATGTGACTGTTTATTTCTTGTTTTGTTTCCTTTCTCTGTTTTACTGACTGTCATTCTGTTTCCCTTGCTGTGTTCTCTCTCTCCTTATATGTGTCTGTCTAGTTCTCCCTCGTTGTGATGGTGCTGGCGTCTCTATTCGTTTGAAGCATGTGATGGCTCTTTGGTTGGATGTTGGCAATAAAATAAACTCAATTGTGTTTTGGTGTCTTGGACATAATTTAAATTTATTGGTTAAATTTCAATTGTTGTCAAAACAGCAACCAGAACTTGGATCTCCATTGAACAACCAATTTGTACATCTAAATATTTTGGAACTGCCTTCTCCCAGTGCTCTGCATACTGGCAACTGAAAGCATTCTATTCATGTGCATTATAGTGTGACGGTAACAGCTCTTCCCAGGACCATAAGAAACTACAGACAGTTGTGTGCACAGCCCAGACTATCATGGAAGACAATCTCCCATCCATTTATACTTCTCATTGACAGTGAAAGGCTGGCAACATCAAATATCTCTCCAAAACTGGTAATGATCTCCTACAACCTCTTCCAAAAGTGAGGAGATACAGAGGCTTGAAAACATGGACCAGCATGCTCAGGAACACCTTCTTCCCCACCGTAGTTACACTAGCGAATTGAAGTCTCTAACTTTTCAAATAATATTAATCTTGCGAAAGTCGCTCTTGCTTTGCGCACCTCTTGTGCAACTGTCACCTTGTGTGCCTCACTCTGTCTAAGTGCCCTGTGAGGCTCAAGGTCTTCTCAAGCGCAATCAAATAAGTGAATTAATGCTGGCCCAGCCAGCGATACCTATATCCCATTAATAAATATAAGAAAATGACGACACTCAGGGAAGACAGACAGTTGGGATCAAATCGCTTTAAACATGATCTTAGATATATATTTTTTCCCTGAGTATCTGAAAGTAGAGTGTTCCTACAAAACCTTTCATAAGCTGATATAACGTAAAGTGAAATAGCATTAATTTATTGGGAAAATAAATCACCTTTCTTGGTATAAGTGAAAATCCTCTTCGGATTTCTTTTGGTTAGCGAAAACAGGACGTAATGGAGGATTTTCGGAAAGGGAAGTGGCAAAAAGCGAATTTTTGAAAAGCGGGGTATACATGTACATACATGGGCATGATATTCAGGAAGATGGGAAAAGTTAAAAATAAATGAGGTGAATCTCACATTTTATTTCCATCCCATCCCATCATCATTCCCTTTGTTAGCTCTTTTTCTTCTATCTCTCTCTTTCTCTATCGATTTAACTCACTACACCTGCCCTTCAAAGCAGAATTACCTGTCCCCAGCATTGTTCACACTATTTTCCAACTGGTTTCAGTTCAGGAAAGCTCCCAGCACTTTCTGATCTTTGCCTTGCATTTCTTATGCAATTTCAGATCTCCAACATCTTCTTTTATTTGGTTTAAGCTTCAAATGTGTTATTCCATGGGAAGTCGGCATCTCTGCCAAGGGCAGCATTTGTTAGTCATCACTAATTGCCCTGATTGTGAGGCCATTCCACAAGCCAATATAAAAGAAAGCACATTGATATGGGTCTGAAGTCACACTTAGCCCAGACCGGGTAGTAACATTAGACTTCTTTAAAGTCATCAGTGAAACAGCAAGATTTTCAGACAAAATCTGGGTTTTTTGGTTGTTTTTCGTGCAATGCACTTTATTCGAATTCTTACCATTTTTTATTGAAGTTCTGCCATCAGCTGTGGTCAGATTTGAAACAAATCGCTTGAAACAATGTCTTTCGTTGAATAAGCTTTCCTCCTGAATTACATCCAGCGACATTCCTACTCTAATACATTGTCCTAATCATTAATTAACGTCCGAGACAAGAACAATTTTGTGATTGAAATACTTGTAACTGGAAAAGTGGCCAGAAGAGAGCTTGAAATATAAAGTCTGAATTTTACCAACGTGCAGACAATGGTTTGTTCAGTCACAGCACTGACGCAGAGATGGAGACTGGGGATATTATGAGCTGGTAGTGGACAGGGTTCGTGACAGAGAGAACACGAGACATAGATCAATTAAGGGCCAAAAGGGATCTCAAGGTTGCCCACAGTTCTGTTCTCAAATGTTTGTAAGGGAGTGATCTGCATTTCAGATGAATGAAGACTGCAATTTGAATTGAAGATAATAGTTTCTTTCTTTGACAAATATAGATAACAGCAATTGCAATGAAGTTCAAAATTGTTTATGGGATTAATGAATGGACAGAGGTAGAAAACACCAACAATAGCGAGAATAGGTTAGTAACACACCCTCCACCCCGCCCAAAATAATTATCAGTACCTCTAATATCCGATATGGTAGAAATTCCCAACAGAGAAAAATGTTGAAAAGTCCCAAGGAAAGCCTCCCCTCCATTGGTTTAATTATCCAGTCCATTATTCTCAGATTCAGATCTGTCCTCTCCACGTCTGTGCAGCTGCTGATCTCTGTTACTGTTGGAGCTGATACATCTGCACCGACACTGGGATAGCGCACTGAGTGAAGCCCCTCACCAATAGGAGAGGGAAACCCTCCAGTGACACAGTTACAATGCATGGAGACTGATATCAATCACAGTCACTGAACAAACAGTTCTAGCTTTTAATACAGCACATTCAGTTCACAATATAACTGGACTGGACTGGATGCTCACATCGCTGGCTATTGGTCACATCTCCCATCACTAATTGCTCTAGTGAAGTCATTGTGTGGGAGAATGATGGATGTTTTCTTTTCGCAGGCTAGATGATTCTGCTCGGTTGTACGTTTGCAATGCTGTAACTATCTTACCCCGAATTTTCACCGCTCCACAAAAAAAGAAACACAATCAGGACGTTGTTACTGTGCTGATCTCTCCTCCACGGGAAGAAACGCCAGCCAATACACTGTCACTGGGGACAGTTGCTCTGCACATAGACAGGAAATGTGGACTTCTCTGAATGTTCCTCTCACTGCTCTAATAAAGAAACGTTGGAACTTTCATTCATATTATGCTTGAGTAATTAATTTATACAAATGGACAAACATTTTAATGCAGTTTTATTTGCTATAAAGCAGTAATTTTAATGCTTTTTCTCCTCAGTCCAAAACCAAAAGTCATTAAGACTTTTGAATTAATGAGTCACGTTTGGCTGGGAGATAGGGCAGAATGGGGGCAGTGGCTGTGGAGACTGCATGAGGGGTACGATGGTATTCCACATGCCATCAACACTCTTAACGTCAGATAGAATTAAATATATTTCACAACAAGGATATTTGATATTTTATATACACACCATTTAATCATTGGGAATACAGATTGAGTAGGGTCACCGCACCTGAAGCATTAACATTGATTTCTCTTCATAGCTACTGCCAGACCTGCTGAGCTTTCCCTCCAACGTCTGTTTTGGTTTGAGGTTGATCATATTGTTCATATCTTGCAGGATGTTTACAATTAAAAACAGATACTAAGAACAAAATGTGCAGGGCTATGGGGACAATACAGGAGAATAATAGTAGAGATATCACTCATCCAAACTGGAAGAGACAATGGGCTGAGCTTTCTCCACCTTTGTTGTAATAATTCTATGTTATGCATTGAAAACATTTGTAGAGTGGGGAGACAAGCTTGTTCAATGAAGGACACAGAGTGTTCCATCATCAATAATCTATCCGAATTATTTCATGAAGTTCAGCTACCTGTAAAATATATTTAAAAAAATAGATCTCCTGAGATTTATAGGATGTTCAGAATTGTTTTTACTTTCTATCTTGAATGAGGAAGCAGATTTCGGTTGTAATTCAGGTGTCACAGGAATACCAACTGTAAGAGAACGTGAAATGACCACATTGCCCAAATATTACCAACTTCACGTGTAGACTTGTCAAGAAACATGAAATATAGTGATAATGGTTGTTATCTTAGTTGCATGTTGAGTAATTTATTATGGATATTAAATGAGAAATTACAAAGTTCCTATGTTTGACAGGGCTCTAAATATCGATGACGTATTGTATTGTGAGATCTTGCGATGAAAATGTTCAAACAATATAGAAGTTGCTGCAACTGCTCAGTAGGTCTGGGAGCATCTGTGCCGAGAAATCAGAGTTAACGTTTCAGGTCCAGTGCCCCTCCCTCAGAACTGATGGTAATACGGAAAATGTTGGTTTATATGCAGAAAAGGCTGGATGGTGAGATTGGATGAGAAACCATCACTATTCAAGAAAATCAGGATCTGGAATTCATTCAAAATTAAGAAAGGATATCTTGTAATCTCTCTTCTATCGCTTGGTCCTTTTTCAGGTTGTACATGTACTATATATTTCTAAATCTCCATCAAGTGCAGACGACATGTTTTGTTTTTCTCCTCTATTGTGGTGTTTCAATATTTTTTATTATTTCCCAGTATGTATTTACTTCCAATTCAAGGTGGATATGAGAATATGGCTTGACCTTCTGCAGTGTCCCATAATATAGAATTTAAAAGAATATTTATCCCCATCACACCCGTTGAATTAAACAAACAATGCATGAGTCCACGTCCATCCTGCAGATGAAACATTTCGTCAGCTCTGGCTATTGCAGGGAATGTTACAAATAATAGTGCCACACAAAATGGCAATGTTCCAGCGAAAGATGCCAAACCCAGTTTATCCTAATTTATTTACAAGGTTTATAAATAAAACATGCAGAGGGGCGGAGTGTAAAAAGTGAATTCAACTCTGTGTCGAAAATGCTATTTGTGGCTCCCTCATAAAATGTGTTAATTACATCAGTCATAAATTCACCAAAATAGGGAAAGCAAGAAACTGGAATTGTCAAATAATCCTCTGAATAACATCTGGAGAACAGGAAGGAAATCACGGCTTGTTTGTGATATTCAGAAATGATGATTGTGAGAATGTGGAGGTGGGGAGCAGTGAAAAGATGATCAATGTTGTGGATGACACAAAGATGGGCTGGGGGTGGATCACAGTCAGGAGGGAAGTGTTAGGCTACAGGAGGATATAAACAAATTATTCAGATAGCCAGATCAATGGCCTGATGAAATTTAACACCGATAAATTGGGAAGATGCAAGTCAGAAGTAACGAGACAAGTACTCAAAAGTGAGTATGAAAGAGGAGGGCAAAATTTGCTCGTTTTTTCTTTGCAGCAGGAAAGGTTGAGGAGGGAATCTGGTACAGATGTACAAGAGCATAAGGGGTACGGAGAGGATGAACAGACAACAGCTGTTTTCCTTAGTCAAAGGATCAAAAAATAGGGGACACACTTTTAAAGAGAAAGGGAGGGGTTTGAGAGAGAATTTGTGGAATGTGTATCGAACTGAGAGGGTAGACTGAATCTGGAATTCGTTGTCTAGGAAGGTGGTTGAAGCAGGTAACCTCACAAACGTTTAAAAAACCTTTGGATGTGCACTTGCTGGCACAGGCGTGATGAGCCTGTTTTTCATTGCATGATTCTTTACAGTGGCAGCCATGAACACTCTGGTATATTCTGAAACAATAAGCAATGGCATTTGCTGCTTTGTTCCTTTGATGGTACTCAGTAAGTTTCTGTATTACAAAGTAGCAGCATCTCATGCAGCTTCAGCACTTACTCAACCAAAATCAGCACAACCATCTCTGGGAACATCCAGGGTAATTCACATACTCTGTGCAAGCATTGGCCAACAACAGTACTGACACTTTTCTAGCTATTTGTCACCATTATTATAGTTACAGCCATAATTTGAACACAGCTTTTCCTCCATTATAATAAACACCTCTAGCAATAAGGATGTTATTTCGCTGAAGCATAATAAATTATTTCCCAGGTATTCACTTTGACAAACAGCAAGTTTTCCTGTGTTTTTTTTCTGCGAGTTGTTTCTCACAGAATTCCCCACCCCACCCTCTTTCCACTTTATCAGTTTCTTGTGCACTGTCTCTCTGCTCTCACACACCTCACTCCCTCACATCCCCTACACTCTCCATCTATATTTATTAATCCCTGAAAAACTTGCGCCTAATCTCAATAATTTTATCAACACCCAACTCACAGTTTTAATTCCTTCTCTCAGCATGGTCATTAGACTGGCCGTGCCTGATGTCCTATTCACCTCGACCTTCTATTCAGTTCCTGATCTGCTGCTTTCGTTCTCACTCTCCTGGTTTATTCAAATCCATCTGACTTGCACTAGCAAACCTCTCCACAAGGATGTTGGTGCTTGTCCAGTTAATATACAACCTGTCTTTTTTGAACAGGTCCCCGCCTGTCTTGGAAGAGATCGCAATGAATCAACAATCTGAAACACCCACCCTTGAACGAGCTTGTTCAGAATGTGTTAAACTATACTGCCTTCCTCATCCATCCCTCTTTTCCACATGGCATGGGGAGTAATCCAGAGATTATAGAGGATGTTTTTTCTCTCTCTGTCTCTGCCTCTCTCTCCGTCTGTCTCTCTTGCCCTCTCGCTCTCTCGCACCCACCACCCCCCCAAAAAAACACACACATTCAGAAGACAGACAGACACCAAATTACTTTGCAGAAGAATACAAATAACCTTAAAATAATGGGAATGATAACTGGAATGAAGGATTTTATTAAAGGGAGGATGAGAGAAATTGCGCTTCTTCTGGATTTCAGTTTGCTCGCTGAGCTGGAGAGTTCATTTTCAGATGGTTCATCACTGTACGAGGGAACATTATCAGTGAGTCTCTGGTGAAGTGCTGGTATTATATCCCACTTGCTATTTATGTGTTTAGGTTTCCTTGAGTCAGTGATATAATTTCCAGTATTGGTGATTTTATGTCCGGTTCTTTTTCTCAGAGAGTATTAGATGGAATCAAAATCGATGTGTTTGTTGATAGAGTTCCGGTTGGAATGCTCTGCTTCTAGGAATTCTCGTGCGTGTTTCTGTTTGATTTGTACTAGCTGGACCCAGGTGAAATGGTGTACTTCCTCATCTGTATGTAAGGATACTAGTGATAGTGGGTCATGTCTTTTTTTCTGGATAGCTGCTGTTCATGTATCCAGGTGGCTAGTTTTCTGCCTGTTTTTCCAATGTAGTGCTTGTTACAGTTCTTGCAAGGCTTATTCTTCCTGGAGGAGAACAGACAAAGATGTGAACTTATTGCGGTGCTTAAAAGTATGAAATAAAGTTGTAGTGTAAAACAGGAATACTCTGTTTCCGTTAGTTGGCATTACAGCATCAAGGAGTTCTAATTCCAAGATTGTTAACAAAAGAACCAGGTTTGAGATAAGGAAAAACTTCTTTATTGAGAGAGTTGTTAGGATTTGGAATGAAAAGCCTGGGAGACTTGTGGATGAAGATGAAAAAGAGATCTGGATATGCTTTTGGAAATATGAATTTAACAGGCTGCAGAGATAAGGCTAGCAAATGGGAGGGGCTTTGGAGACATTCCTGGAGCTGATGCACACACTCTATCATGTGTCTGATGTGAATAAAAGTTAGTATACGATTATTTCCCATTGTAAATGCTCGCGCATATCTGATTATTTAGTGCAGCATAAGCATTTAAAATGCAAGTATTGCAAGACCATCTTCATTATATAGTCTAATTATTGATCAGAACATGAATATTTTAAATGTTGAGTTCCAATTACGAAAACAAATCTGTCGTTGCTTTGGCACAAGTCTCTTTGAAAAGGTCTGACTTTTCACTTACACGATAATATGTTTATCGTTTTTGTTCACTGTCTGCATTTCAAATTAAATAACATTTTTACTAAAAATTAAACATTTTCAAATTATTTTTCACTAACATTTGATAACACAAATCATTTGTTTAGTTGAATATTCACACTGCAAGTTGAATTATTGCCATTTCTAATTCGCTGGCAAATAGCTGAAGCTTGTACATTTCAGTGAGAAATTAAACTGATTGATTATGTATAAACGTATAAGAACGTTAATTCTATTTGATTATTCAATTGTTTGCTCACCCTGAACATGTAATCATTGAGAAGCCAACCGCGTTCAAAATGTTGGAGTGACAATGCATTGTTTTGAATCCTGACATTGTGTGTGTAATTCTGATCGCCAAAAGAATTAGATCCATGTTGTTTGTTCGATACAAAATAAAATGTACATTCTTTATTTCTGTGTTAGAAAATCTTGAAAGGAGTTTATATTTTTGATCCATAAATATAGAATCAACCTAATTCTTTTCAGAGATTATAGTTCAGTTGAATAATCATAGTTGATGTCTTATTTTTGCCTAATTCACTCAATTTAGCAAACATCTGATTAATACATGGGTCACCCAACAGATTATATCTGAAGAAAAGAGCAGCAAATGACAAGTCAAGAATCATGTTAATAACTGAACTTGGCGGAGCCTGCCTGGTGTAGCACACCGCACATACTGGCATTCAGGTGAATGGAACAATGAACAACATAACTGGAAGTATTGGGCTAACGCTCCTCCCCAGCTTCCTGATCTTACACATATCACTCCCTCACACATTCAACAATTGATAAGAATCCACAGGCTGGGTGTAACATAAAACACAGAACAGTAGAGCACATTGCAGACCCTTCGACTCTTGACGTCCTGCTGATCTTTTATCCTACTCGAAGATCAGACTAACTGACATACCCAGACATGCTGGTCCGGAGACAGGCACCGTGCGCAGTCAGCCATTCTTACTTCCTGTTCTTTTCTGATGTGCAGCTGCCTTGAAATATCTGTTCAAACCAAACAGATTGAATGAAATTCAAGCAGTCGAGACGACGCTCATGACTGTGTATTTCAATCAGGATTTAATGATGGATGAAATTCCAGAATAACATAATCAATGAATGAAAAACAGGGCAACACAAGAAGTAGCAGTTGAGTACGATATGTGGTTCCAAATAGGCCTCACGGTGTTACCGATAGATTATCAATCCAGACAATCAGCTCCTGTCCTTTGGACCCAGGTTCAAATCCCACCACTACAGATGGTGGAAATTACATTAAATAATTTTAAAATAACCCTGGAATTATTAATCTACCTATGAGAATAAAATCATTGCCGACATTTAGAAAAGTCCATCTGGATCATTAATATCCTTCAATGAAGGAATCTTCTGTCCTCACCTGGTCTGGCTGACATGCAAATCCAGACCCAAAGCAACGTCATAGCCTCCCAATCGCTCCCTGAAATGGTCCAGTGAGTCATTCACTTGTACCAATGGTTACAAAGTTTCAAAGAAATGAAACCGGCTGGACCACCTGGCATCAAACTGTGCACTGGAAAAGTCAACATTAGAAACATCATTATAGAACCTCCAAAGTCTTCCTTACTATCATCTAAGGGGTAGTGCCAAAACTGGGACAACTGCCTTACAGGCTATTCAAGCAACAACCTGACATAGTCATACTCACGGAATCATACCTTACAAAAATAACCCAGCCACCACCATCACCATCCCTGGATATGTCCTGCCCCAAAGGCAGGACCGATCCAGCAGAGGGGGCAGCTCAGTGAGATATAGTCGATAGGTCGTTGCTCTGGGAGTCTCCCGAATTGACTCCAGACCTAATGAAGTCCCATGGCTTCAGATTAAACATGGACAAAGAATTCTCTTACTGATTACCACGTAACGTCATCCCTCATCTGAATCAGTGCTCCTCTATGTTAAATAACACTTGGAGAAAGCACTGACTGAGGCAAGGGCGCAAAGTGTATTCTGGCCAGGAGATTTCAAAGTCGACCATCAGGAATGGTTCGGCAGCAGTACTATTGATCACGCTGGTCGGGTCCTAAAGGATATAGCTACTAGATTGGGTCTGCAGCAGGTGGCGAGACAAAGAACAAGAGGGAAAAAATCATACATGACCTCATCCTTACCAATCTACCAACTGCAGACGTATCTGTCCATGACAGTATCGGTAAAAGTCTCGTGGTCAGGTTCAGAATAAATTCTATTGTGTTGTGTGGCACTATCACCATGCTAAATGGCACTGATTTCGAAGAGATCTAGCAACTCAAGACTGAGCGCCCATAAGACACTGTGGATCATTAATAGCAGCAGCACTGTACTCCAGCACAAACTGTAATGTCACGACCCATCATATCCCCCCACTCAACCATTACCATCAAGACAGAGGATCAACTCTGGTTCAATGGAGAATGCAGGAGGGCATGCCACGAGCAGAACCAGGAATATACAAAGATAAAATGTTAATCTGCTGAAGCTTCCAAACAGAAATACTTGCGTGCCAAATAACATAAACAGCAAGGGACAGACAGAACTGAGCTATCCCACAATGAATGCATCAGATTTAAGCTCTGCAGTCCTCCTTATCTGATCATGGACAGTGGTGGATGATCAAACAACTCACTGGAGTAGGAGTCTCCACAACTATCCCCATCCTCAATGATGGAAGATCCCAGAACATCAGTGCAAAAGTTAAGGCTGAAGCTTTCGCAGCAATCTTCAGTCAGAAGTTTTGAGTGGATGATCCATTTCGGCCTCCTCCCGTGGTCCCCATCATTACAGATAGCAGTCTTCAGACAATTTGATTCACTGATATCAAGAAACGGTTAAAGGTACTGGATACTGCAATGGCTATAACCCTGATAACATGCCGACAACAGTCCTGAAGACTTGTACTCCAGAACTTCCTGCTTCCCTAGACAAGCTGTTCCAGTACAGTTACAAACAGACAATGGGGAAAACTGCTCAAGTATGTTCTGTACATAAAACGCAGGACAAATTCAACCCGACCCAATACCGCCTTATCAGTCTACTCTCCATCATCAGTAAACTGATGGAAGGTGTCATCAACAGTGTTATCAAGCAGCACCTGCTCAGGGACACCCATTTTGTGTTCCACCAGGGTCAGTCAGCTCCTGACCTCATCACAGCCTTGGTTCAAACATAGAAAAAGGAACTGAATTCCAGCCCTTGATATCAAGGCTGCATTCTGCCAAATGTGGCATCAGGGACCCCAAGCAAAAACGGTATCGCAGGCCAACACTGCATTATTGGAGTCATACATGACAGATAGGAAGATGGTCATTGTTGTTGGAGGTCAGTCATCTCAGCTCCAGAACATCTCTGCAGTAGTCCCTTAGGATAATGTTCGAGGTCCAAACATCTTCAGCAGCTTCAACATTGACCTTCCTTCCATCATAAGGTCGGGAGTGGGGATTATCCAGGCTTGGGCTGACAAGTTGCAAGTAACATTCATGCCACACAAATCCAGACCATGACCATCATGAATAAGAAACAACATAACCACTTGTTATTCAGCAGCATTATCATAGCTAAATTTCCCCACTATCAAAAACCTGGGGGGTATTATTGACCATAAGCTCAACTGGACTCGCCACAGATAAGAGCAGATCAGAGGCTAGGAATACTGCATGATTAACTCACCTTCTGACTTCCCAAAGCCTGTCCAACATTTACAAGGCACAAGTCAGGAATGAGATGTAAGAATCCTCACTTGCCTGACTGAGAGCAGCTCCAACAACACTAAAGAAGCTTGACACCATCCAGGACAAAGCAGCCCATTTGATTTGCACCACATCCACAAGCATTCACTCCCTTCACCACGGTCACTCAGGAACAGCAGTGCGTACGATCTACTAGACACAATGCAGAAATTCCACAAAGATCCTCAGAGAACTCCTTCCAATCTCACGAACACTTCTATGTAGAATGACAAGGGCAGTAGACTTTTGGAATACCACCAACTTCAAATTCCCCTCCAAACCAGTCAACATTCTGATTTGGAAATATATCGTTGTTCCTTCCCTGTTGCTGATTCGAAACACTAGAATTCCCTCCTTAATCACTAGTGGGTCAACGCACAGCACGTAGATTGCACCAGTTCGAGGAGGTAGCTCACCACCACCTTCTCAAGGGCAACTCGGGACGGGCAAGAAATGCTGGGCCCATCTAGTGTTGCCCACATCCAAAAATTATTTTTTTAAACAAATAGTTCCAAGTTGAGCATCTCGATGGGGCAGATTATCTGATTTGAACACGAACAGGAAAACAATGTTTCTAATATTGAATATTTTAGACTTTTTCTGTTATTGGAAAAGTGTTTCATATTCGATGACATATTGTTGCTGAGTGCTGTGATAAATTGCACCTTTTTAGTTAAAATCAACAATACTGGTGTAACAGGCTCAATCCTTCAAAATGATCAGTTTACAAATGACAATCATAGTAGAGACAATGTACTCCCGCCAGGTGAGACTCACAGATCGTAGCTTACATTCAACAGATTAATGGACTACTGGTTATACTGAATCCTCCCACCGTCTATATCACAGGGGTTACCACTGACCAGAACGTGAAGTCAAATCAAATTATAAATACAAGAGCAGATCAGAGACTTACAATTCTGCACTGTGCTGTTTAAGCATTGTCTCTCTGTCTCGTGGAAATATGTTCGACACACTGACGGTATCAATCTTTGCAGTAATCGATCAGTTTCAATCAGATGCCCCCCCCCGCCATTCTTCTAAGTTCCATCGAGTACACTCACTGCCGCTCATATGACAAGTCGTCATCCCTCAGCAGTTCAAATTATGCCAAATGCCGTCTGACCATTGCCCATTATATTCTAAACAGTATGTCTCCTTTCTTGTATTCTTGTTCTCTTGAAATGAATGCGAACATTGCATTTGCTTTCGTAACTGTCAACTGAACCTGCATATTAACCATAAGGGAGGATGAGTGCTTCAAAATCCTTTTGTGCTTCAGATTGAACGGATCCTATTATAACACAGTGTCTGCCTCTATTCCGCCTATTAAAGTGCATATTCTCACACGATTCCATAGTGTGTTCCATCAGCCACATGTTTTCCCACAGTCCAAAACTGTCCAAGTCTTTCTGCAGCCTCCCCACTTCCTCAATATCATCTTCCCAGCAAACCATCACTGCATCATCTTCAAACTTAGCAAAACTGCCCTCAGCTCCTTTGTCCAATTTGTCCATATATAATACATTTCCTGACTCCCTAAGGACTGTCCACCATCTACAAGGCACAACACTCAAGGTGCTTGACTCCATTCATGTTGAAGCAATGGCTTGAGTGGAATTACACCTGCAAAGTCTTCACTCCCTGCTCCACTGACTCTCAGTAGAAGCACACCCTGCCCTGTTTTGTGGTGAGTTTACTTCATTATTGTACACAATCCCAGTCTATTGATGGCATTCTGTCTGGACAAACTGTGTGTTGATGACGATGGAGCGAGGTGGAGGAAGCAATGTCTGTAATGAATGATTGTGTGACTACGAGGCTGAAAATTGCCCCGACAGCCCCGGATGTATCTGTGCCCGCTGTCACCGCTGCAGACATGATCAGTCTTCTTGAGAGTCAAGGCAAGAGAAGCGACAGACCTGGACGATGTTCCTGGCTGTGTACTCAAAGACTATGAGGACCAACTGGTAGAGGTATTCATATACAACTACAGCTTCTCCCTCTTACAAGCTGAAGTCCCAACCTGCTTCGAGAAGACCAACATCATCCTCGTAAGTGAGAAAGCACATGTAACGTGCCTTAATGACTACCGCCCAGTGGCTCTGATCTCAATAAACATGGAGTGATTTGAAAGGCTGGTTATGGCCCACATCAGCTCCAGTCTCCCAGCCTGACCTGATCCCTTATAATTTGCCTACTGATGTAACAGGTCCAGAACGGATGCCATACCCCAGTCCCTGCACTCATCGCTGGGACATCTTGACAACAAGGACACTTACACCAGACTCCTGCTCACTGACTAGAGCTCCACCTTCAACATCGTTATCCCCTCCAGACTGATCTCAAAATTCCGAGACCTTATTCGCGGCTCCACCCTCTGCAACTTGATCCACCGGTTTCAGACCCACAGACCACAATCTTTGAAGAGAGGTATCTGCACCTCGACCACAATCACACTCAACACTGGGTACCCCAAAGATGCATCCTCAGCCCCCTACTGTACTCCCTGTACACACACGGCTGTGTCCCTCAGCCCCCTACTGTACTCCCTGTACACACACAGCTGTGTCCCTCAGCCCCCTACTGGACTCCCTGTCCACACGCGGCTGTGTCCTCAGCCCCCTACTGTACTCCCTGTCCACACGCGGCTGTGTTGCCAAATTCCAAACAACGCCAGCTGCAAGTTCGCTGATGACATGCCCATGTAAATCCTGCTTTTCAAAAGTTCGCTTTTCCCCACTTCCCTTTCCAAATGACCTACATTAGGGCCTGTTTTCGCTAATCAAAACAAATCCAAAGAAGATTTTCACTTTTACGAAGATTGCCGTATTTGTTCCCATACAAATGAATGCTTCTTCACTTTACACCATATCGGCTTATGAAAGGAACACTGCACTTAAAATCGCAGAGCAGTTACCATGTCACACGAATAGAATGCTTTCAGTTGCCAGTATACAGAATAACAGTAAGAGATACAGCTCATTCTAAGCTGGAAGAGATAATGGGTTGAGTTTCCTCAAGCTTTGCTGTAATAATTGTGTGAAATGTATTGAAAGCCTATGGAGGGGGGAGAGAGAGGCTTGTTCAATAAAGGGAAACCTGTATATGTCTAAGACAATATTTAAAGTGATTTTATCTCCCTGTCTCTCTGCCCTGAACGGTGGTCATCTTCTTACATTTGTTAATGGGATATGGGTATCACTGGCTGGGCCAGCATTACTTCACTTTTCTAGCTGCTCTTGAGAAGACTGTGAGCCACTGTAGTCCACGTGTTTTATTTGATTTGATTTGATTTATTTTATTCAAATGTACAATGGAAAGCTTTGTTTTGTGAGTAGTGCAGGAACATGATAGTCGACAAAAAAACACAGCTCATGAGGTACTTCAACAGAGTGAGGCATATAAGGTTACAGCTGCACAGGAGATGCGCAAAACAGGATCGCTATTAGCAAGACGAGTATTATTTGAAGTTAGAGATGTCAATTCGTCAGTCTAATTACAGTAGGGAAGAAAGTGTTCCTGAGTATGCTGGTCCATGTTTTCAAGCCTCTCTATCTTCTTCCTGTTGGAAGAGGTTGTCGGAGATCATTACCGGTTTGGGAGAGATTTTTTTATGTTATCAGCCTTTCGGTGACAATAGAAGTATAAATGGATGGAAGGTTGCCTTCCGTGATGGTCTGTGCTGTGCACATAACTGTCTATAGTTTCTTATGGTCCTGGGCAGAGCAGTTATCATATCGCAAGAATAGAATGCTTTCAGTTGCCAGTATGCAGAATAACAGTAGAGATACAGCTCATTCTAAGCTGGAAGAGACAATGGGTTGTTTCCTCAACCTTTGCTGTAATAATTCTGTGATATGTATTGAAAGCCTATTGGGGGCGGGGGTGGGGGGTGGGGGGGGGTCAAGACAAGCTTGTTCAATAAAGGACACAGACTGTTCCATCAACAAATATCGATTCTTATTATGTCATGGAGTTCAGTTGCAATGAAAAGTGTTTTAATACAGTGGTTTTCTGAGATTTACAGGATATCCAGAAACATGTTTTTTTTTCTCTTTGAATCTTATACAAGAAACAGATTTCGGCCTTAAGACACGTGTCACAGACACACCAACTGTAATAGGACCACAGTGTCCAAATATAACCAAGGTCAGCATATGGACCTGTCAAGAAACATGAGATATAATGATATGCAAACATGAGATACAAACTGAAAATGGTGGAGAAACGAAATAAAAACATGAAGAAGTATCTGCAGAGAGAAACAGAGTTAACATATTGATTATGATGTGACATTTCTGAAAAGTCAAAGGTTAATTCTATGCATCTCTGCTCAAATTCTGCCAGATTTACTGAGTTTTGCTCCAGCTCTTTCGATTTCTTTTTCTTTCTGAACTGCGGCAAATTGTCTGATCTGAACGTTAACAGCAAAGCCCCTGTCTCACTTGGATCTCGAGTAATTTCTTATAGACATTAAATGAGAAATTACAAAGTTCCTATGTTTGACAAGGCTCTAAATATTGATGACGTATTGGATTGTGAAAACGTGCCATGAAAATGTTGAAACAAAAACAGAAGTTGCTTCTAAAGCTCAGTAGGTCTGGCAGCATCTGTGAAGAGAAATCACAGTTAACGTTTCAGGTTCAGTGACGCTTCATCAGAACTGATAGGAGCTAGGAAAATGTTGGTTGATATGCAGAAGGGGCTGGACAGCTGTTAATGGAGATTGTTAGTGGCTAAACATAGAGGGTGTGTAATGGAAGGCGATGTGAGAACTAGGTCTGGTGTATTCTTGGTCGGGGGCGAGGACATTGGGGAGTTCAGGGCCGAAAATAATTGAACTTGATTTTGAGTCTGAAGGGCTGTCGGGTCCTTACACGGTAAATGAGGCGTTGTTTTTCCAGTTTGCATAGACTTTTCCCGGAACACTGCAGCAAGCCTGACACAGAGATATTGGCCAGGGAACAGGATGCGGTATTAAACTGGCAGGGAACTGGAAGCTCAGGGTCATTTGTATAGGTACACTTTGGATGTTCAGTGAAGCTGTCACCCAGGCTACCGTTAGTTTCCCCAATGTAGAGAAGACCACATTGTGAGAAGCGAATCGAGTAGACGAATTGTGGAAAATGTCGGTAAGGTGCTGCTTCATTGGTACGGTGTGGTTGGGCCCTTGGATAGTGAGAAAGGAGGACAGAAGTGCGAACATGTTACACTTTCTGCAGGGGCAAGTGAAGTGGGCCTGTGGTGGGGGTGAGGGTGGGGTAATGGGAGTGAATAAAGAGTGAACCAGGGTATCCTGGTCCCTTCAGAAGGCGGACAATTTTGAGGAAGAAAATATGTATCTGGTGATGGCACCTTGCTGGTGGTGGGGGAAATGCAGCTGTTGATCCAGTTCATGCTGGTGGGATGGTAGGCCAGGACAAGAGGATTTCTCTCGCTGTTGCAGGAGGGTAGAGAGATGGTGAGAATAGAAATGTAAGACGTAGGTCAGACCTGGTTGAGGGCCCTCTCGAGAACAGTGCTGGCAAATTCTCAGTTGAGGAAGAAAGTGGAAATTTTGGAAATTGACATCATCAGAAGCAATGCGGTCGAGACAGAAAAATTGGTGGAATGGAATGGAGTATTAGCAAGAAACAGGTTGTAAGTATGTATACTCCAGGTAGCTGTGGGAGTCGGTTGGTTAATACTGGATATTAGTAGCCTGTCGATCCCCAGAAATGGAAACAGAGATGCCGAGGAAAGGAAGAGATGAATCAGATAAAGATAAGGTGAAAGTGAGGGAGGGATGTAAATTGGAAGTGAAATTGATGTTTTTTTTTTCTAATTCAGGACAAGAGAGAGAAGCAGAATCAATGGTATAATCTATGCATTGGAGAAAGAGTTGTGGATGGGTCTGGAATAGAAGTGGAACAGGGAATTGTCTATGTACCCCTTGAAGAAACAGGTATGACTGGAGCCCACGTGTGTATCCATGCACCCCCTCTGTGTGGCAGGAGTAGGCTGAAGCAATGGGTCTGCCCGGGCAGTTCTGTTTGTGGATTTTCAGGAGGAGATATAAGTGAGCTCTGCTATCAGAGGACCATCAGCTTGGGGACCGTTAGGTGGGGGCAAGTACGGTGTGAATGACCAGATGAAATGTGGACAATTATCATAGTTGATGCAATGGCCTGATGTGCCATGGTCGGGTCCAGCAGGTGATTATGAGGAGATAACTGAGAGCTGGCCCTCAGTCTCTGCAATGTAGAGGTCAGTCCACCAGACTACAGCAGCATCACCCTTACCAGCACAGGCTGAATAACAAAGTCAGGGTTGGAGCAAAGCACACGGCATACAGCCTGTTCAGAGGGTGATTTGTTGGATTGGGTGAGGGGATGCAGATAAATTAAGACTATCAATGTCACATCGAACATTCTCAATGAACAGATTGAGTTCAAGCAAACAGCAGGGGGAGAGGTCCAGGTGGAGGAAGAGTATTGGAGCTAGGCGAAGAGTCTCTGGAACAGGGAACAGAATCTTTGCCCAAAGAAATGGGCACCGAGGAGAAGATGATGGGAGAAGAGTTCAACGTCATGCCGTACCCGAAATTCATTAAAGTCGGGGCACATTGGGATAAGGCTGAGACCATTGTTAAGTACAGAACATTCAACATCAGAGTGTGGAAGGGTAGGAGGGAAGGTGAAGGTACGACAGGAGGTGCATTTGGGGGAGGGGATGCAATCAGAGTGCAAGGCACGGGTGGGGAGTCAGGTTCCAAGGGGTCATAGACATCTCTGTGTTATTGCATCTTGTGCGCCTCATATATCTGATAAGCATGGCGAATGAGCCAGAGAAAGAAATAGAATTGGGGAGTGGTGCAGCCTTGAGCCAATGAGATGTGATGCTGTTGCACAGATAAAATGTTGATATCACTGACACTGCAATCACATGATCAGTCCTCAGGAAGTAACTGAATGAAAATGAACGTAATCTTATTGTAATGCCCTGATTTCATTGGAGTGACACTCAATCAGCAAAGTCTTACTTTTCTGAGATTTTAGACAAAACTGTGAAAACATAATAAATGTTGATGCTATCAACAGGACAAAGTCATCCGTGGTTTTGGCAGGTATTAGCAAGGGCAGAGTTTATTTGTCATTCTCAAAAGCTCTGGGGAAGGTATCATCGTTCAGTGAGGAAATTACCAGGACAGAATTTCCTCCGATTCCCATTGACCCCTGTTTACTCAGGGTCCGTGATGCCACATGAATCAAATACTACTTTGATGCAAGGGAAGTTACTCTGATCTCACCTCAAAAGAGGTAAACCGTTAAAATAATAAAAAGCAGAAGTGTAAAACACGGCTTGTTTGAACAATGTGCTCACTGTACTCACAATATTTAAGGGAAAACTGATGCATGGACTTCTGATTTTGAGGAAAGGTTCATCCTATTTGTGATGAGGCTGTTTGGTTATGCACTGTGACACCGAGACAGAAAGATACTCCACTCTGGACCATGGGGAACAAAACCATCCTGTTCACGGTGCATCAGTGACAGACACACACTATTGTCTGTTCCGATTGGACATTGATCATCCCAATCTCAACATTCACTGATGATCAATAGCAGAACAGAAGCCAGCAGCTCCCATCCTCCCAGTTGGAAAGCAAAAAGGGAATGCGATGGTCAGATGAAGTGGGAGTAATTGGGGAATTGGTGTAACTTACGGTGGGAGTGACAGAAGGAGGGTGTAAAGGGAAATCATCAGTGGAAGAGCATGTAGCAGCAGAAGGGTTAGTGCAAGGGAAGTAGGAGTGTGAGGAAAGTGTAGGACGAAGGAGGAAGAATGACGGATGAAGTTTTAGTGACAAGGAAAATCTTTTTTTTGGGGAAGCGGGATTGGGTGCGAAAACATCACTGTTCAGGAAAATCGAGATCAGGTTTCCATTCAAAATTAAGAAAATATTTCATGTTCTTTCTTTTCTCACACTTTATTCTTGTTAAGATGATACATGTACTCTATCTTTCTGTATCAAGTGCAGAGGATTATTTTTTACTGTCTTGTGTGGTGTTTCAACATTTTTGATTTTTTTTACAGTATGTATTTGCTTCCAATTCAAGGTAGACATGAGAATATGATTTGATCTCCTTCAGTTTGTCCATAACATAGAATTTAATTGAGTATTTATCCTCATCACACGAGCTGATTTAAACAAACAATGAATTAGTCTGTGTCCATCCTGCAGATGAAAAATGTCTCCAGCTCTGGCTATTGCAGTGCCTCCAAAAGGTTAATGTTCCAGCGCAAGATGCCAAACCCTAGTTCATCCTAAATTACTTACAAGCTTTATGAATAAAACATGTAAAGTGTAAAAGGTGAATTCAACTCTGTGTCAAAACTGTTATTTCTGGCTTCCTCATAAAAGATGTTAACCAAATCATTCTGTAAATAGACCAAAATAAGAAAAAACCGAGACTGGAATTCTCAAATCTTCCTCTGAATAACATCTGGGAAACAGGAAGGAAATCACGGTTTGTTTGTGATATTCATAAATGACGATGGTGAGCATGTGGAAAATGGGGGAGGGGGGGCAGTGGAATGCTGACCAATGTTGTAGATGACACAAAGCTGAGCTGAGTGGCTCAGAATCAGGAGAATATAAATAGATTATTCAGATAGCCAGATCAATGGCCGATGAAATGTAACACTAATAAATGTGGGATGATGCATGTCAGAAGTAATAAGACAAGTGAGTACTCAAACTATGAATGGGGAAGGCTAAATTTGCTCGTTTTTTCTTTGAAGCAGGGAAGGTTGAGGAGGGAACCTGCGACAGGTAGACTGGAGTATAGGGGTATGGAGAAGATGAACAATCAGAAGCTGTTTCCCTTAGTCAAAGGGTCAAAAACAAAGGAATGCAGTTTTGAAGTGAAAGGCAGGGATTTGAGAGAGGATTTGTGGAATGTGTTTCGTACTGAGAGGGTGGTATGAATCTGGAATGCATTGTCTAGGAGGGTCCTTGAGAGAGGTAACCTCACAAACGTTTACAAAGCCTTTGGATGTGCACTTGCTGGCACAGATGTGATAGGCCTTTAATTCGTTTCATGATTCTATGCGTTGGCAGCCATGAATGCTCTGATATATTCTGAAGCAATAAGCAATGGCAGTTGCTGTTTTATTCCTTTGACTAGACTCAGTAAGTGGCGAGATCACAAAGCAGAATCATCTCATGGAGTTCCAGCATCCAAGCCATCTCTGAGAACATCCAGGGAAATTCAAATACTCAGTGCATTGTCTAACAACCGCACGAGCATTTTCCAGCTGTTTACCACCATTATTATAGCTACAGCAATGTCATGGACACAGATTTTCCTTCAATATAATGCAGACTTCGAGCTATGAGGGTGCTATTTCTCTGAAGCATAATAAATTACTCCCCAGATATTCACTTTAACAAACAGCAAGTTTTCATGTGTTTTGCTGCCAGTTATTTATCACAGAATTCCCCACTCCACTCCATCCCTTCAATATTTACCCTTTAATATTTTCTTGTGCTCTGTCTCCCTGATCTCCCACACGTCAATCCCTCACATCCCCCACACTCTCCATCCTCATTTGTGAATCCCTGATAAACCTGAGCCTCATCTCTATCATTTATTCCAACTTCCATCTCACAATGTGAACTGATAGGATTCCTTCCCTCAGCATGGTCATTAGACTGGACATGCCTGATGTGCTATTCATCTCGACCTTCTACTCAGTTTCTGACCCGCTGCTTTGGTTACCAAACTCCTGGTTTATTAGTTTAAATCCATTCGACATGCACTAGCAAAGCTCCCCAAAAGGATATTGTTGCTCCTCCAGTTAAGATGCAATCTGTCTTTTTTGTACAGGTCCCACCAGACTTGGAAAAATTCCCAATAATCCAAAAATCTGAAACCAGCAACCCTGAACTAGATTTTTACAACATGTTAAGCTATACCGCCATCCTAATCCTTACCTGTTTTCCATATGGCACGGGGAGTAATTCAGAGATTACAGAGGATTGTTCTGTCTCTCTCTCACACATACACATTCACACACACAATCAGACCGACACTACATTACTTTGCAGAAGAATACCAATAACCTTATAGTCAGAATGTTAACTGGAATGAAGGATTTAGTTAAAGAAAGGATGAGAGAAATTGTATTTCTTCTGGATGTCAGTTTGCTCGCTGAGTTGGAAAGTTCATTTTCCGATGGTTCATCACTATCCTAGTGAACATTATCAGTGAGTCTCCGGTGAAATGCTAGTGTTATGTCCCACTTTCTATTTAAGTGTTTAGGTTTCCTTGAGTCAGTGATGTAATTTCTAGTATTGGCGATTTCATGCCTGGTCCGTTTCCTCAGAGAGTGTTAGATGGAATCAAAATTGATGTGTTAGTTGATAGAGTTCCGGTTAGATTGCCATGCTTCTAGGAATTCTCGTGCGTGTCTCTGTTTGGCTTGTCCTAGATGGATGTGCAGACCCAGTCAAAA
Organism: Chiloscyllium punctatum; assembly: GCF_047496795.1. Taxonomy (NCBI): domain Eukaryota; kingdom Metazoa; phylum Chordata; class Chondrichthyes; order Orectolobiformes; family Hemiscylliidae; genus Chiloscyllium; species Chiloscyllium punctatum. Next base: position 14,983,510 of record NC_092751.1, on the reverse strand, counting down.
TGATATACTTCCTCATCCGTATATAAGGATCTAGTGATAGTGGGTCATGTCTTTTTTCTGGCTAGTTGTTGTTCATGCATCCAGGTGGCTCGTTTTCTGCCTGTTTTTCCAATGTAGTGTTTGTTACAGTTCTTGCAAGGCTTATTCTTCCTGGAGCAGAATAGACAAAGATGTGAACTTATCGCGGTGCTCAAAAGTATGAAGAAAGTTGCAGAGTAAAACAGGAAAACTCTGTTTCTGTTAGTTGGCATTACAGCATCAAGGAGTTCTAATTTCAAAATGGTCAGCAAAAGAGCTGGGACTGAGAAACATAAATACTTCTTTATTGAGAGAGTTCTTAGGATTTGGATTAGACTGACTGGGAGAGTTGTAGATGACGATTCAATAAAGAATTGGACATATATAATTGGAAATTATGAATTTAATGGGTTACAGAGATAGGGCTGGCAAATGGAAGGTGCTTGGGAAATATTACTGGAGCTGGTGCACACACAGTGGCCAATGGCCTCCTCCTCTACTTTAAAGGCTTGTACTCTATCATGTGTCTGATGCCAATAAAAGTCAGTATCGGATTTTTTTCCCGTTTTCAGTGCTCGCAAATATCTGATTATTTGGTGCAGGATAAACATTTAAAATGCAAATATTGCAAGGTCAGTCTCATTATGGAGTCTATTTATTACTAAGAACATGTATATTTTAAATGTTATGTTCTGATAACAAAAACAAATATATCATTGCTTTGGCATAAATCTCTTTGAAAAGCTCTGACTTTTCCCTCACATCATAAAATGTCCTTTTTTCACTGTCCACATTTCATATTAAGTATCATTCTTCCTAAAAATCGGCTGTTTTCAAATTATTCTTCGCTAAAATTTGATAACAAATCATTCACAGTGCATGTTGAATTATTGCCATTTCTCAATTGCTGGCTATTAGCTGAAGCTCGTACATTTCACTGAGAAATTTAACTGATTGATTATATATAGATGTATACGAGGGCTAATTCTATTTGATTGTCCAATCATTTACTCACTCCGAACATGTAATCATTCAGAAGCCGACCATTTTCAAAATGTTGGAGTGGCAATGCATTGTTTTGAATCTTGATATTGGATATATAATTCTGATCATAACAGTTACGTACCATTTTCTTTATTCAATATAAAATAAATTGTGCATTCTTTATTTTTGCGTTACAAAAAATTGATAGGAGTTTATACTTTACTCCCATAAATATAGAATCGACCTAATTGTTTTCAGAGATTATAGTTCAGTTGAATAATCATACTTCATATCTCATTTTTGCCCAATTCACGAAACATAGCTAACAGTTGATTATTGTTCGGGTCAGTAAACTCAACACCTTGCAATGAGCTACACTAAAAATGGCTTCCAAAAGATTTTGAATCATTTACACTGTTACTGGAATTCACAGTTGCCTGTGATGCTGAGTGATACACTGACCTGCTCCTAAATCTGTGCAAAGAGTTTCTAACCTGGGTCAGGGCAGTTAGTCAAACATTTCTTCACAACAAATAATTTGGAATCCACCCTGGGGAAGGTGGGAGCTCGCTAACAGACTATTACTGGTCTCAGTGTAGCTACAGATAATGTCCAAATTAGATATCAATGGCTGACCAGCAACCAGGTTTTAAAAAATCATCTTCAGTCAGAGCCTGGCCCAGTGGGCAGATGTGTCGACATGCAGTGTCAGAATCACACCGCACAACTTACTGATGGTGCTGACACCTGGCCTACCTCCCAGACTCCATACATCTGCACCCTGGACCGGATGCTGGGAATTAGACGTTAAAACGTTGACAGTCTGATGCACTATCTTGAGTCTCACAAAGAAACCTCTGAAACCATATCCAATAAATGTCACCTTCATTATCACCAGTATTAAAATGAAATTTTACATCTCTGTGGATGGCCAGAGATTAATACATGGTTCACCAAACAGAATATATCTGAAGAAAACAGCAGCAAATGGCAGGCCAAGAAGCACGTTAATAACTGAACTTGGCGGATTCTGTTTGGTGTGTGGTGACCTTCACATATTGTACTGGCACTTAGGTGACTGTAACAATGCACAACGTAAATGTAAGTTTTGACCTAACACCTCGTCAAAGCTTCCTGATCTCACACACATCACTCCCTCACACACTCAAGAATTGATGAGCACCTGCAAGCTTGGTGAAACAGGAATCATAGTACAGGCCCTTCAGCCCTTGGAGTCCTGCCGACATTTTATCCTGTTCTAAAATCAGACTAACCTACATACCTTTCATTATACGATCATTCATGTGCCTATCCACACACCCACACTCTCTGCGTAAAGAACCTACCTCGGACATCTCCCATAAATATTCCTCCAATTACCTTAAAATCGTGCCCCCTCATCATAGCCATTTCCGTCCCTGGGTGAAAGTTTCTGGCTATCCACTCTATCTATGCCTCTAATCATCTTGTCCACCTCTATCAAGTCATGTTCCATTCTTTTACGTTCCAATGAGAAAAAAACCTAGTTCCCTGAATTTTCTTTGCAAGACCTGCCCTCCAGTCCAAGCAGCGTCCTTATAAATTTCCTCAGTACACTCACCAATGCTTCCACATCTTTCATATAACGAGGCGACCAGGACGGATCGCAACATTCTAAGTGTGATCTCACCAGGGTTCCATAGAGCTGCAGCATAACCTCACTGCTTATACTCAACCCCCATGCTAATGAAAACATCATCCGGCTTCTTAAGAACCTTATACCTGGGTGGCAACTTTGAGGGAGTTAGGACATGGATCATCAGATCCCACTGTTTTTCCACAATGTATGAATCCTACATTTAACCGTGTATTATGCATTCAAATTTGATCTTCCAAACTGAATCGCTTCACAATTTTCCAGTTGAACTCCAACTGTATCTTATCAGCCCAGTTCAGCATCCTGTCAATGTCCTGTGCAAACTACAATAGCCCTCCACACTACCCACAATTCCATCATACTTTGTTAATTTGAAAAACTTACTCATCTACCTTCCCTCTTCCTCATCGAAGTCATTTATAAATATCACAAACAGCAGAGGCCCCAGAACAGATCCCAATGGATCACCAATGGTCACCGACCTCCAGACTGAATACTTGCCATTTACCATCCCCCTCTGTCTTCTATGGACCAGTCCATTCTGCATCAAGACAGGCCGGTTTCCCTGTATCTGATGCGTCCTTACTTTCTGAATGAACCTCCCATGGGGAAATTTACCAAACGCCTGATTAAAAACCATGTACTCCACATCCACTACTCTCGCTTCTTCAATGTGTTTGATCCCATCCTCAAATAATTCAGTGAGGTTTGTGAGGCATGACCTGCCCCTCACAAAGCCATGCTGACTATTTCTAACCAAACTATGATTTACAAGTAATCATAAATTCTGTCTCTCAGAATCCTCTCCAAAACTTTGCAAAATGCTGATGTAAACTGACTGGTCTGTAATTCTCTGGATTAACTTTATTCCACTTCCTGAACAAGGGAGTCACATTTGCCTCCCTCCAATCATCTGGCACGACTCCAATGGAGAGTGAGGACGCAAAGATCATCTCCAAAGGTGCAGTAATCTCTTCGCTCTATTCCTGTAGTATGCCAGGGTGGATCCTGTCTCGCCTAGGAGATTTATCTATCCCTATGTTTGTATTTCAATCAGTCTATACTTCACCTCACCATGTCTACTCACTGTCCAACTATCTGATTGACTGCTTTCCATTTCAGGGCTCTATACAGTGCTGCTTTCCTGAACACATATGGTTCCCTATAACCTGTTAATCATGGAATGGAAAACATGGGAAGGCACCAATGCCTTCCCGATGAAAGGCTGATGCCCAAAGCTTTGACTCTCTTGCTCCTCAAATGTCACCTGATATGTTGTGCTTTTCCAGCGCCACACTTTTCGACTCTGATCACCAGCATCACCAGGTCTCACTTTCTCCATTACAAAGGGCTGTCCCCTCTGCACACTGAGCAGGCAATTAATCAGCAGAAACTCGCTGTATTTAGAGCTGACCGTTCAGATCTGGAAAGTTGCATTTGATGAATACATTTACTGAAAACGAAATTACTATTCAACAAATATTCATTCAGTCCCAGAGTTACAGTTTTGTTTCATGAATTAGGCAGCTTGATAACGAGCAGTCAATGACTGAAGAACTCCGAAGTACAGAGTATTCTAGGTGATATATTCGAGGGTGGATGTGCTTTCCCTTAATGTTGGGTATGTTATCGGATAGACAGATGTGATAAGGGAACGCGGTGACACGTGGAATTGTGACATTTTTGCCATTACAGAGATGTGCTTGATGGAGGTCAGGGCTGACAACGCAATATTCTGTGGTACAAGAACTATAGACAGATCAGGAGATGGGTAAAGGAGGAGGTGGTGATGCATTATTAGTCATTATGGAGTCAGTTACTGCAGTAAGAAGGGAATTAAATCGGAAAGAGAAGCTTAAAGCAGGTACAAATTGAGCAGGTCAATGGAGGCAACTACCATATGTGTAGGGCTAAACTTAAAACGGAAGTAGAAGCGTAAATATGAGGCTTGAGAAAACATTAGCGGGTAGTATGAGCGGGTTGAGAGAGATAGGGAGTAGTATATGATTTGGGAGGGGCTTAGAGATATAGGGGGGTGAAGGGTTTGGAGTGGATTAGAGGGATAGGGAGGCATGCAGGGTTTGAGAGAGTTATGGAGTAGTATAGGGTTTGAAGGAGGTTGGAGAGATAGAGAAGGGTTACGGATTGGAGGGGGTTAGACGGATAGGGAAATGTGGAGGTTTAGTGGGTTTAGAGAGATAGGGAGGCGTGCAGGGTTTGAGAGAGATACGGAGTAGCATAGGGTTTGGAACAGGTTAGTGAGTTAGGGAAGGGTGTAGGGATTGGATGTGACTAGATAGATAGGGAAAGGGTTTGGTGGGGTTGAGTAAGTAGGGAGAAGTATAGGGTTTAGAGGGTTCAGAAATATAGGGAGGAGAGCAGGGTTTAGAATGGGTTAAGGAAATAGAGTGTGTTGTAGGGGCTAGAGAAGGTTGAAGAGATAAGGAAGGAAGTAGTGATTGGAGGAATTTAGAGAGCTAGGAAGGGGTGCAGTATTTGGAAAGGGTGAAGGAGATAGGGAGGGGTGTCGGGTTTGGAGGAAGTTAGAGAGATACAAAAGGGGTACAGTGCATGGAGGGTGTTCTAGAGATAGCAAAGGCAGTAGGGGCTGGAGGAAGTTATATAGATGGGATGGGTGGAAGGTTTGGAGGAGGTTATAGAGATAGAGAGGAACGTAGGGTTTGGGGAAGGAAAGATGGATAGCGAAGGGAGTAGGTTTGGAGGAGGTTTGAAGATCATTGTGTCAGATCAAACACTGACACAGAAACCACCTGCTAACTCTCCTCCCTCAGCCTCACGGTGTCAGATCAAACACTGACACAGAAACCTCCTGCTGACTCCCCTCCCTCAGCCTCACGGTGTCAGATCAAACACTGACACAGAAACCTCCTGCTGACCCCCCTCCCTCAGCCTCACGGGGTCAGATCAAACACTGACACAGAAACCTCCTGCTGACTCCCCTCCCTCAGCCTCACGGTGTCAGATCAAACACTGACACAGAAACCTCCTGCTGACCCCCCCCCCTCAGCCTCACGGGGTCAGATCAAACACTGACACGGAAACCTCCTGCTGACTCCCCTCCCTCAGCCTCACGGTGTCAGATCAAACACTGACACAGAAACCTCCTGCTGACTCCCCTCCCTCAGCCTCACGGTGTCAGATCAAACACTGACACAGAAACCTCCTGCTGACCCCCCCCCCCTCCCTCAGCCTCACGGTGTCAGATCAAACACTGACACAGAAACCTCCTGATGACTCCCCTGCCTGAGCTGGTGGATCAGTGTCCCTCTACATTGAACAACACTTGGTGGAAGGACTGGGAGACTGACAGAGCTGGCGGATGTATACTGGGTGGGCCATTTCAAAACCACCACCAAGAGCAACTCTGCAGCAGCGTTGCTGATCGAGGTGGTTGAGTTTAAAAGGACACAACTGCTTCACTGCGTCTGCACAGGGTCAGGGGGAACGACTGATAGGGAGAAACATCACCATCACCATCACAAACCTACCGGCTGTAGACACATTGTTCGATGACTGTATTGGGAATGGTGACTACCGCACACAGTATTTTTGGAGACATTTTCCACTTTTACATTGTGAGGACCCCTGTGTATATGTGACACCATCACTGTGCTCAACGGGGCTGATTTCCAACAGATTTTGGAATTTTGCACTGGCCTGTGTGAAGTGGTTCGGGTCATTACCAACAGCAGCAGAATTTTACTCCAGTATAATTTTCACTATTACTGCCTGGCATATACTTCACTTTATCCTGGCCGTCAAGCCAGGGATACACCCTTGATAAATGGAGAAAACAGGAAGGCCTGACTATAGTAGCACCAAATACACCTCAGAATGAGATGAAGTTACTAAATTGGGCCACTTACTCATCACATGGTATAAATAGCAAATGAGACACAGATGTAACCAGTGAATCAGACCTAGTCTCTACAATCCGGGTGAGTGGTGGTGGACAATCACACAACTCACTGGAGGAGAAGAATCCACCAATACCACCTTCCTGAATGATGGAAGGGCTTAGCACAACAATCGAAATCTAAGGCTGAAACATTCACAGCAATGTTCAGACAGAAATATCGATGGGATGATCTATTTTAGTCTTCTCCAGATGGCAGTCTTCAGCTAATCCGACTCACTTTGTGTGGTATCTGCAAACAGCTGGAGGGATTGGAGAATGCAAAGGCTGTGGGCCATGATAACATTCCATTCAGGCTGTTCCTGCTGGGATACAGCACTGGGACCTACCTGACAATGTTGGAAACTATCCGGGTGTGTTCTGTAGACACACAGACAAAACATCGGACAATCAGTGACTACCCCATTGCTCTAATCCTTGTCATTAATAAAGGAATGGCAGATGTCACCCACAGTGGGATCAAGCAGCACTTCCTCAGTACTAACCTGGTCACTAAAGCTCAGTTTGGGCTCTCATCCCTTGGGCTCATTGAAGCCTTGGTTTAATGATGTACAACAAGAGAACACACAGCTGAATTCGAGAGGTGAGGTGACAGTTACTGCACTTTTTACATGATCATAACTGCATTTGACCAAATGTCGTATCCAGGATTAACGGCAAACCTGGAGCAAATAGGAATCGTCTGCACTGGCATGAGCTATACCTGGTACAAAGGAAGGTGGCTGGGGCTGGTGGAGAGCAGCCATCTCAGCTTCAACCGCAGTTCCCCAGGGGCGGGGTTTCTGGGTACGCCTGTAGATCAGAAATGTAAAGGCAGGACACCATACTCCTACAGGATGATAAAGACAACTGGCGGTGGTTTAACTGGACAGTCATCATACCTCCAGCAAGGTAGAGATTGAGTAGGACAGTCCTTTAGTCACCCCAGGAATTGAACCCACACTGTTGGCAGTAATCTGCATTACAAACCAGCCGTCCAACTGATTGAGCCAACCAAATCCTCACACAACTTTGCGTGGCAGATATTGTAATATTATTCCATTCAGATATGTTGGTAAACACCTCTGGAGCAGGTGAAACTAGAAGCAAGCTTCCTAGCTCAGAGAGCGGGACAGCATCAGTGAGCTGTAAGAGTGCTCTCTGCCCCAGGCCCAATAATTTTCAGCTGCTTCGTAAATGACTGTAATATCACAAGTGGGGGTGTTTGCCAATGATTGGACAGTATTCAACACTATTCATGATTTACTCATATACTGAAGCAGTCCTTGTCCAAATGTAACAGAACCTGGAAATATGCAGGTGTGTGCTTAACAGTGACAATACCATTTCCATTACACATGTTCCAGACAACAATTACTTATATCAATGGAAAAGTGAGACACATCCCCTTACGTTCAATTCCGCCACCATCACTGAACGCACACCAAGCAATATCGCGAGGATTATCGTTAACCTGAACTGGACTGACCATATGATTTCATTACCTATTCCTGTGAAGGGCTTATGCTAAAACATTGACTTCTTCTCTACCTCTGATGCTGCCTGACCTGTTTTACTGTTCCAGCACCACATTTTGACGCATATAAATTCATTAGCTATAAGAATATGTCAGGGGCTACAAATTCTGCAGGAATAACTCACTTCAAAATTTCTGAAAGCCTGCCCCCTATTGCTAAGACACATGTTGAATGTGTGTGTTATTAAATACTTCCATTTGCCTGGGTGAGTGCAGCTTCACCCCTCATCCACTGACACTCAGTAGCAGCAATACCTGCCATCTACAGGGTGCTCTGCAGAAATTTACCAAGGCTCCTTACAAATTACCTCTGAACACTTGACCATCGAGAAGGATTAGGGAAGCAGATACACGAGACACCCACCATGTTAGCGTTCCATTCCAAGCCATCTACCATCCTGATTGGGAAGTATATTGCCGTTCCTTCAGTGTCACTGTTTCAAGTTCCCTATCGATCAATAAATGCAGTCCAAATCACATTTCATGAATAAATTAACATAAAAGTATTGTCTAGACCTGTTTAATGCTGGACACTGTGTTTTGGGTTTTGTGAGCTCAGGCTGCTTGGTCCAGGCAGTACATTGCTTGTTGTGAACAGTTGAAGGGATATGATGTTTGAAACAATCTGTCAGTCTCTCAGAGGCATGGCCTACATACCGAGCATCACAGACACTGGCATTCTCATCCCACATTACTGAGCTCTGAGATGGATAGAAGCAACTGAAAAAGTACTCATATCTGACTGGAACATGTTTAAACACACAGTGACATTGTTGCCACGAAAATGATTATGATGAACATTAGCAGGGAGAAAGTGAGGAATGCAGATGCTGGAGATCAGAGTCAAAAAGTGTGGTTCTGAAAAAAAAACTGTGACGTTCAGGCAGCATCTGAGGCGCAGGAGAATCGACTATTAGTTAACAATATTAATACAAGGGAAAGTAATTGTGTATTTTCAAAGTCCTTTTACTTAATAACAATTTGGTCTTGGGTGTGGCAATGAGACTCATTATTTCAATGCTACTTACGGTGAGTTTTCATCATATTGTTATTATAACAGTGTACTGAATAAATGGGTGAATTTTGTGCTTATTGGACAATCTAAAAGTTGGTATTATGAAAGGCTATCGGACCTTCAGTAAAGAGACTTTACTTAATGGCTGTTAATGGTTAGAACAATGCTGCAAACACTTACACAGAGATTTCCAGCTCAAGTCACACACAAGGTCGTTGGGCTGGGATCACGCTGGCCATCAATGGAGCTGCACAATTCTGTTTGGATACTGACATTGTGGAGCTAACATACACTGGATATGGTTTATGAGGGATACAATTCCATGTGTAGCAGGAGTCCATCACCTTTATAACACCTTCATTCAGGATCAGGGCCAAGGTGCAGAATTACAGAGTTTAGGTGGCACACGAGAAGAGATATACTTGCAAGACATGGCTGTTTATAGGTCGTTGTTATAAATATTAAACTGCGTCTGGACCAGCGCCATGTGCGAGTCCATTGACCAGTCTGTCCCACACACATCTCCCCATTGTTCAGGTATGTCTCGAACCAGTCTATTGTGGGGGATTGTGTGAGTAACTGCCCAGCTCCAGTTTGGGAGCTCTCTGGACAGATTTTGGAGATGGCCAGTATTTTGGAGGTCGTGGTGAGTCCAAATAACACTGTGTCTGAATTCAGGTTTTTCCTCAAAGTCATTTTCAACAGCTTTGCTGCCTGCGAGATGGTGTGTTCACTGATCTGAACATGAATCTGCTGTTTACTACAGTCACTGAATTGTGTAATAGTTAGGTGTGCGCTCTGGTATTTCAATTATTGTTCACTTCAATTGTTTTCAACTGAAAAACAATGATCTTTGGTCTATTTTAAAATATGTAAGAAATAAAGTGATGCTAACTCTTCATTACAGAAAATGTGAAAGTGACGTGTATATATTTCCCATGGACTAATCAAGCAACAGTCAGATATTGTCTGTAAAGCAGGATTCTGTGAACAGGACTATGTCCCAGGCAACATCACCACACTCTCTGGTAGGTTCTGTCCCACTGACAGGACACAGCCAAGCAGAGGGGGACAGCTCCTTGTATATAGTTGATGTAGGGTGGCATGGTGGCTCTATGGATAGCACTGCTGCCTGACAGCACCATGGTCCCAGGCTCGATTCCAGTCGCGAGCAACTGCCTGTGTGGAGTTTGCACATTCTCCCTGTGCTTGCGTGGGTTCCCTCCCACAGTCCAAAGATGTGCAACTCCGGTGAATTGGCCAGGGTAAACTGCCCATAGTGTTCAGTGCATTAGTCAGACGAGTGTATGTTGCTCTTCGGAGGGTCGGTGTGCACTGGTTGGGCCGAAGGGCCTGCCACCAATCTGCAGGGAATCCAGTCTAATGACAGTGCTCAGCATTGATGCTGGATCCTGTGTCTGCTAAACTGCTTTGTGGCAGGTTATGGTGGAATTAATAAAAGCGAAACATATAATTGACCACATCATCACTGATCTGCCTGCTGCAGATACACCTCTCCATTTCATATACTAGTAAGAACGGTCACTCCACAATGGGGAGCAAGGACTACCTTCGCATTTTGCAGACCCTCCTCACCATGATATGTAGCCCCTTGAGGACTGAATGGGACAGACTTTATACAGATTGGATAATTAATGATGATGCAGCCATGAGGGGCAGAGGGAAATCAGCAGCAGCAGAATCATACTCTGTACAGCTCATGCAGTCTGCAACTTCACAGCCAGACATAACTCCCACTGTACAGAAATCATCACGGCCCGACATACCTCACTTTGTACAGAAACCATAAAGGCCCAACATACCTCCCACTGTAAAGTAACCATCACAACCCAACATACCTTCCATATTGCGAGGGGCATGATAGCTCAGTTTTAGCACTGCTACCTTACAGTGCCAAGGTCCTGGGTTCGATTCTGGCCTTGGACGACTAATTGTGTGGAGTTTGCACATTCAGCCCGTGTCTGCACGGGTTTCCTTCCACAGTCCAAAGATGTGCTGGCCAGGGGAATTGGCCATACTAAATTTGTTCATCGTTTTCGTCAGAAGGAAATGGATGTGGGTGGTTTACTCTTCGGAGGGTTGATGTCGACTGGTTGGGCCGAAGGGCCTGTTTCCACACTGTAAGGAATCTAATCTACTCTCCAAGGTTCATGTGATGAATATGATGGAATAATCACTTGTCTGAATGAGTGCAGCTCCAACAGTATTCTAGTCTGGATTTACTAGCAACAGGCAACATACTTGTGTAGGGAATATCCTGTCTCGCAAACTTGATTGATTATTTTGAGGAAGTGACAAAATTGATTGATGAGGACATGGGGCTGGATGTTGGCCGTTTGGAACTTAGCAAGGCCTTTGATATGGTTCCTTATGGCAGGTTCATACAGAAGGTGAAGTGAAATGGGATCAGCGTTCAGTTCGTAAGATGGATAGAGAACTGCCTGATCATAGAAGACAGAGTAGTGGTGGGTCAGTGTTCTTGTGACTGGAGAGCTGTAAATAGATTGGTGGAATTGCAGATTTTGAGGATGATTGCCAGAGAATACAGCGGGATATACCTCAGCTGCAGACTTGGAGAGAGCAAACACAGATGCAACCTTATCTGGACAGTTGCAACGTGGTGTGTTTTAGAAGGTCTAATGCAGCAGAGAAGTATAAAGTGGATGGAAAAACTACTGATTGCATCAACATCCGCAGGGACCTAGGTGTACAGCTCCACAGTTCCCGGAAAGTGGTAACACGGGTGGAGAGGGTGATCAAGACGACTGACGGCAAACTTGCAGACAGGCATTGGAGTATGCAGTATGAAAATTAGCAGGTCATATTGCAGCTGGAGAGAAACTTAGTTCGGGCACATTTATAATATTGGGTACAGTACTGGTTGCCACATGAAGTTGAAGTATTGGTGAGGGTATGGAAAAGTTTTACCAGGATGGTGTCTGTTTTGGAGGGTATTAATCAGAAGGAGAAAATGAACATATATGGTTTGTTTCCACCTGGGCATCATTGGCTATGGGGATACCTGATAGATATTTACAAAACTGTCAGAGGTATAGATAGAAGGACAGTTAGAGGCTTTATCCCAGATTAGAAATATCAATTACTCCGGATCGTAGGTTTTAGGTAAAAGGGAGAAAGTTCAGGAGATGTGATAGGTAAGGTTTTTTTCTTGCTTTTGGACAGAGTGTGAAAGTGCCTGGAATGCACTGATAGAGGGAAAGAAGTCAATAAAGCAAGATTTAAGTGGGATCTTGACACAAGTATGAGTAAGAGGGAACAGAATGACATAGAGGCTATTGGAGCAAAAACTTTTGTTTTAACATTGGAAGGGCATCATGTGTCAGTGCGGGCTTGCTGGGCTGAAGGGCCTGTTCCTGTGCTGGACTGTTCTTTAAGTCAAGATTTGAGTGAGGGAGAGGCGAGATGCTCACTGATGAACAACAGCCACATTATTGTGGATCCCTCCCCCCAGTCATCAACTTGCAGCTTCATATCCTCCCCCATTGTGGGGAAAAAATAAAGAGAATTTGACATGAATTCAGAGCTGGTACCTGGTGACTCCATCTCGCCGCTCACTTCTGCAGACTTCTATCCTGGACACCAGCGTATGGGGGGACGCCACATGAACAGAAGCTGCATGTACTCCACACCCACCAATGCTGGTATCTGTCACATGCCAACCTCAACCTGCCATCCCAGCACATCTCTGACCCAGTGACAGCAAGTTCTGTACTTCAATGCTGCTGCTCAGGGTGTGCTGACAACTCTCATTGCAATGCTGCTGCAAGGACACTGTGCTCAGGGACACATACCCAGCTCATGGGCTGTCTCTCTGGGCTGTTCACTCCGTGCTTGTACACACTCAATGCTGCTGCAAGGACACTGTACTCAGGGACAACCACCCAGCTCATGGCCTGTCCCTCTGAGCTGCTCATTCCGTGTTTGTACACACTCACTTTGAGTTGACTTGAATGTTCACAGAATTATTGCCTTGTCTTACCCTGCCCTCAACAGAGTTTCCCCTCAACCAAGTTTACCAGGCTCACCCTCCTGCTGTATTGTCTTGGTCTTTAGCACTGGCACAAAATGAGGAAGCCTGATATCATTGTTCACAGTCAGTCACGGTGCCCAGCACAGTGAGTCAGGGGGAGTCTCAGATCCCAGCCCGGGAGCTTGGACACGGTCAGTCAGCCTCTTGTGGTTGTTAGGGTCAGGATCCTTCCCCTGTGAGGGGGTGAGGAGCTGAATGTTGGGCTATCTCATAACCCTCTTGGCTCTTTCTGCCCTATTGTGGGATAGTTCCTTCTGGAATGAGAGAATTAACAAGAGGTATTAGGGAGATGGAAGTGGTTGGTACAGCTGTTAGTGCTGGGACAGCTGAGGGAAAGGTGGGGAGGTGTCCTGAGTGAATGAGTGGGCAGCACAGACACCAGGCTGAGCTGGTGAGCGGGACAGAGAAGAGGTCAGATAGAAACAGAGAGAAGGTGCTGCATTCAGTGAGAGTCGGAGAACATGGGTCTTGTTGGGAGGTGGGTGCAGTAACAGAGAGAGAGAGAGAGAGAGAGAGAGAGAGACAAACACACACACACACACACACACACACACACACATGGGGTGGGAAAGGTCACAAACTGCAGATGGTGGCACTTACCCTGGTCACTGACGTCCTTCCTACACCGTTGGACATTCACCCAGAAGGTGGCACCTCACTGGCACACGGGTTAATCTCAGACAAGCTAGCAGGTCTGCTGCCATGGCTTCCCCCGCCAGCCATAGAGTCATAGAGATGTACAGCATGGAAACAACCCGTTCAAGTCGACAAGACATCCCAACCCAATCCAGTCCCACCAGCCAGCACCCAGCCCATATCCCTCCAAACCCTTTCTGTTCATATACCCATCCAAATGCCTCTTAAATGTTTCAATTGTACCAGCCTCCACCACATCCTCTGGCAGTTCATTCCATACATGCACCACCCTCTGCGTGAAAAGGTTGCCCCTCAGGTCTCTTTTATATCTTTCCCCTCTCACTCTAAACCTATGCCTTCTAGTTCTGGACTCCCCGACCCCAGGGAAAAAGACTTTGTCTATTTATCCTGGAGGAAGATAATGTCCCTGTCCTGCACCATGCCATCCACCAGAACCTCAGGGGCTCAGCCACAAAGTGGGGCCCTCAGTTTACCTACGTTTCCCAATCTACCCCCCTCCCTCCCTCCACAACCCCGCCGTCATGTCCAGGGCAGTTTCGGACTGACAATCCAAGAGTGTAATGACTTTTTAAAATGGCATCTGTAGCAGGGAATCCGGTGAATTCTGGGATATCTGGTCAGTGGGCAGTTTTAAAACCGATAACAAAGCGGAAAATAATCAGTGGGCTCGTATCAGATGAAAGAAGGGGCACAGAGGCAGGGAAAGTAGTTAATGAGGCAGATTCAGGATGTTGTTATGATGAGAACATTCACTTAGACTTACATAGAAAATAGAACACAGAACAATACGGCACAGAACAGGCCCTTCGCCCCACGATGTTGTGCCGAACATTTGTCCTAGCTTAAGCACACGTCCATGTACCTATCCAATTGCCGCTTAAAGGTCACCAATGATTTTGACTCTGCCATTCCCACGGCAGCGCATTCCATGCCCCCACCACTCTCTGGGAAAAGAACCTACCCCTGACATCCCCCCTTTACCTTCCACCCTGCACCTTAAATTTATGTCCCCTTGTAACACTCTGTTGTACCTGGGGAAAAAGTCTCTCTACTCTATCTATTCCCCTGATCATCTTACAAACCTGTATCAAGTCACCCCTCATCCTTCGCCGTTCCAATGAGAAAAAGGCCTAGCACTCTCAACCTATCCTCGTATGACCTATTCTCCATTCCAGGCAACATCCTGGTAAATCACCTTTGCACCCTCTCCAAAGCTTCCACATCTTTCCTAAAGTGAGGCGACCAGAATTGCATACAGTATTCCAAATGTAGCCTTACCAAGGTCCTGTACAGCTGCAACTTCACCTCATGATTCTTGAATTCAATTACTCTGCTAATGAACGCTAATACACCATAGACCTTCTTACAAGCTCTATCCACTTGTGGAGACAAACCCTCCATGAAACTGACAGAAATGAGATTGGCCAAGTCAAAAGATTCAGGCCATTTTCTTGTGCAGGTGTTGTCGTGCAAACTATTGTAAGTTATATACATAAAAAGAGAGAGGACCTATAAAGGAGATTAACATCCTTAAAAGAAGCTGGGGAGAAAAATCCTCTGCCATGTTTGCTCATTGTCCATCATTTTCGGTTCCTCACTGAGTAGAGGCAAAGTGTCAGAGACCTGTTGATATTGTAGCTTAGTTTAGAATGAAGCAAGGGGCTGACTGAATACTTACAGATCAGAATTCTGCGAGGCAGGAAGAATGGTCCATTAGTAAATCCCAGAGGAATCCAGGACTGTCAGCCTGAATTTCTGCAGGGAAAACTGTGTGTGATAAATCTGGCTGTTTGATTTTCATGCAGAGACTTGTACAGTTGACGTGACTTGCTCGATTTGATGAGCGAACACAGATCAGATGGAAGCTAGGAGGTCCAGTTGAATGTACCAGCAACCTGGAGAAGTGCAAGTCAAGTCATTTAGGGACAGCAATCAATAGAAAGAATACACAATAAATGAACATACTGTCAGTGTGGACAGGTCGTAGTATAAATAACTCCCTATTTCTCACTTTTTTTTGCTATGACAGAGGGTCAGGTAGACTCGAAATGCCAGCCTTTTCTCTCCTCACAGATGCTGCCAGACCTGCAGAGATTTTCCAGCATTTTCTCTTTTGGTTTCAGATTCTAGCATCCGCAGTAATTTGCTTTTACCCTGAAGGTAGCCGGGCTCGTCGATAATCTAGATAAGGCAGCAAATGGCAGCATTTCCTCTCTCAGTTCAAGTGCAGAATGTAAGAGCAGGAAACTTATACTAGAACTACATAAATAATTAGTTCGGTCACAGCTTGTGTGTTGCATGTAGTTCTGGTCACGATATCACATGGAAGGATGGAATTAGAATGGAGGGTGTACAGGAAGAATGTGAGGATTGCAGATGCTGGAAATTAGAGTCAAAGAGTGTGGTGTGGGAAAAGCACAGCAGGTCAATAGCAGAGCGCCAGGAGAATTGATATTTCGAGCATGTTTCACTCTTGGAAATGGTACTGAAGAGATTTGTAATCCTGGGAAAGTGATAATGCAGTTATGAGGAAAGGTTGAAGTGGAGGATGCTGAGAGGAGATTTGATTAACCTGCACATATTGTCAAGGGCCTGGATAGAGAGGGAGAGACTGTCTTGTTCTTATTGGAGAGCTGAGTTACCAGCAGCAAATATTTAATGTAATTGGTTGAAATATTTGAGAAATAGTGAGGAAAGTTGTTATTTCACCCAGAGTAAGGAAGGGATCTGGGAGTCATGCATGGATGCGGAGTCGAGGCAGAAACTCTGGAAATTTTTTAAAATGTGGCGAGATCTGAACCTGAAGTCATACAGTCTCTATGGTACCATAACAATGATTGTTTTTGAAAGGATGATGCTGGGTGGTACCTTCTTTTTAGTCATTGTAGAAATTTCCAATATTTAGACAATATCTAGAGAATCAATACAAAAGGATCGGGGAGAGGACAGAGAGGAGTAGTGTGTAAATTGATTAGCATCACAAAAATACTGATCGCAGCCTTTATATACAACGCTGCTTCACTGTGGTGGCCATTTTATCCTTCTTGTATAAATGCTGAAAGCCTTTGATTATCCAGTTCTCAGCCTTGGTCACATTGCTGCCATATCTGTCTTGTTTCATTCTATTTGTTCTACTGTTCCATTAGCTTTGTTGAAAAAAACAGGAAGGAATTTGGGGATGACAGCAAGTACCAGAAACCATGACGAATGTAAATTTGGGAAAAGTTTACAGAGATAGGAAGGCGTGCGAAGACAGTGGGATATTACAGAGATATGGATTGTTCTAGGGGCGGAAGGACATTACAAGGACAAAGATAGTTTTAAGTTTCGGTTGAAGTGAAAAGTGAGCTGGATCAGCCAGATCAATATTTTGTCTACCGTAAACTTGCAAAGAGAAACTCTCCACAAAACCTGATGAAAATAATTCCCGTGTCTGTATCAGAAAAAGAATAGAACAGATGTGGGAGATGGTGGGAGGGCTGAGTGGTGTTGGGAGAAGTGGTTATGGCACACAAGGCCTACAGATAGAGCCCACACTGTGACAGGTGAACTGATCTGTCCTACCATAGAGATTCGGGTCAATGATGCAGACTGAATTCACACCAGATGAAACAAGATTTGTTCTCATAAAATAATTTTCTATTGTAACTTATCAGGAAGTGAGAATTTGATCTTAACTGAGGCTCTGTTGAGTTGATCCTGGTCAAGTATTGCTACCTGGGAATTGCTGTCTTTCAGTAGTCACTTCTGTTGTAACAATGTAAATTCGGAGTCACATGCAGATATAGACACAGAATAGTTAAGTACATTCAGAACTGAACAAGCCCAGCGCATTAGATATTTATAGATACTCGCATCCATTCTGGAAATGAGTCCCACCATCAGTTCAGGGAAATCCCATGCAAATTCAACATCACCTCCTTACTCTTGCACTATCAATATTTATTCAGACAGGAACATTGTAGGCTTTGCCTGTGTTTCATGTCCTACAAACTTCATTGATCTTTGCACATCCTCTGTTCCTGTATTCCTGCCTATTTTATATTATCTTTTAATGTTCTTTTTGGAAATTTGCATTTCTCATATTTCAATGGGCCAAACTTCATCAATCACCTCTCTACTCTTTCTAAGAAGTTGGCGATGTAAGTTTAGAGCTCTATAATGTTTTCCTCACAGTTTACAATTTCTTTAAGTGCTGCGTCAACTGTAACCTTTGAATGGGTCCCTGTACACCAGATGTACAGAGTTCATACATATCAAAATGAATAATGTCCCCAAAACTGAATCCTGCAGAACTTCACTGAAAATCTTTCTCCAGCCTGATTTAAAAATCTAGTGACCATTCCTCTCGATTTCCTACTCATCAGTCAATTTTGTTTCCAAATTGATACAGTCCCTTTTATTCCATGAATGAATGGATGAATGAATGATTTACTGTCACACATATCGACGGAAAAAAATCGTGAAACACGTTTGTTGCCTGTGCCACAAAGATAGTCCTCATTAATTTTGAACCTTTCTAGTGACAGAGTTTCCTCCTCTGTCACCATGGCCTGGGTGGGTTCGGCCACTTTGGTAAAGACAGAGATGAAGTATTCAGCTCACACTCAGCCATTCCCCTTCTTCTCAGTATAAATCCTCTCTCAAGTGTGGAATCAGCCTTCTCCAACTTTTCGCACGCTCCCTGAGAGGTGTGACAACTTTATGTTGGCTCTCCGCTCCCTTATAAATCCCTCCGCTCTACCATCTCTACCCTAAACCTTCAGCATTTCTCCTGGTTCACAATATTGTTCTCTATCTGACAGCTATTCAATTGTTCTTCTTCACCTTAACCTTTTGCTCCATTGCCATCGATGGAGCATTGGGTTTGCTTACCCTGATTTCCAGTGTGAGGAACTATTCCTCGAACTGACGCAAGCCATTGATGGAGCCCATTGTTCAATTTTTATTTTTCTGACTAACTTAGTGTTCCGACCAAACTTTCCCAGATTCATTCTTACCACAGTGAAGGCAGCTCCCAGTCGATTAATTTTTATCAGAATAAGTCAATGCACAGCATTCTGTGCTATCATCCTGAGCGTTACAATAAAATGATCATCGTACCTGAAAATATTCCCACCTGATACTGGATCCACTTTTCCCACCACTTTTCCAAGGTTCAACAGTACATGGTTCCTTGGGGTGGGCACATATTCCTGCAGTAAGCTCTCTTCCATGCAATCCGTCACTGCCCAGACACGGTCAGTATCCCAGCCTGTATCTGAAAAATGCAAGTTTCTCAACACTATCACGTTGCCAGCTCTGTATCCTTTTCACAAGTTGGCAGCCCACAGACAGTCCCTTACAGCGTAACCTTATAGTTTTTTTTAACTAAAGCTCCAGCCAAATTCATTCTGAACTTGAAAGCATCAACTTAATCTCAGACTCATTAACTAACACTATCCTGAACCAATACTTCTACACTTCATCCTTTGCTTTCCTTTATATCATTTTTGAATATGTTATACTTTGGGCTCCACACATCAGGAAGGATGCATTGGACCTGGAGCAGGTCCAGAGGAAGTTCACAAGAAAAATCCAAGGAATGAAAGGCTTAACAGATGAGGAATGTTTGAGGGCTCTGGGACTATACGTGATGGAGTTTAGAAGGACAAGGGGAGATCTGATTGAAACTTACAGAATACTGAATGGCTTGGACAGAGTGGATGTTGGGAAGATGTTTCCATTTACAGGAGAGACGAGTAACCAAGGGCACAGCCTTCGAGTAAAGGGAAAACCTTTTAGATCAGAGATAAGGGGAAACTTCTTCAGCCCGAGCGTGGGGAATCTGTGGAACTCATTGCCACAGAAGGCTATGGATTCATGGTCATTGAGTAGATTTAAAACACAGATAGAAACATTCTTGATTGCCATGAGATCAAAGGGGGAAAGAAGGAAAACGGGCTTGAAAAACCGAACAGTCAAATGTGAATGGTGGAGCAGACTTGATGGACACAGTGACATTCTTGATACCACGATCCTGGAATTACATTGACAGTCACAGAAACACTGACACCTTCTTCAATTTCCTGACTGCTCTGTGACTATTGCCCCTCCTTCCTTCTCCCTCCCCTCCTGTACAGTCAGGCTGCTTATGGTGCCACAGATAAAGCTCTGACTGCATTCCTCTGAGCAGCCCACAGCACGCATCTTCATCAGCTTCCAAACTGGGAAAATGATCGAGGAGGGAGCCTCACCTCCCCTCCCCCCCAGGGTAATCCTGTATTCCCTGACCGTATCTCTTGACTGATCACCCATTCCCTTCCTTCTTACAGGCCGTTATGACAGCAGTGTGATCCCCTCCCTGTATGTGCTATCCACCTAACTGTCAGTGTCATAGATGTATCACAGAATCTCCAGTCACCAACTGAGCTGCATGACCCGGTGTTCATCTCGAACACCAGCAGGGGCTATGACTTCCCAATATAACAGAAAACATTTCCCATTTGACCAACCTGCACTACCACAACATAAGCTGAAATGTGTTTAGTCTTACTCAATGAATTACGTTGGATAAAGTTAATATCAGAGGTATACGTTTCACATGTATTCGTTTATTGGCCTGTAGCTGACTGAGATTATTTATTATACTGATTCAGACTTTCAATTATTACTGATATTTCAGCCTTCAGCCCTAATTCCATGAAAGAAAATGCCATTTTGCAGCAAGTTACAGCAAGTAACGGTTTATTATCAGCAAATGAACTTCCATTTTTTTCTGTGAAGACCTCACAGGGTCACCATCTCGGTGACTCCCAGGGACGTGTAATCCTCCAGCTCCCACTCCACTCTGCTCCCTCACAGCGTCACTGTCTCTGTGCCTCCCAGGTACGTGTAATCCTCCAGCTCCCACTCCACTCTGCTCCCTCACAGCGTCACTGTCTCTGTGCCTCCCAGGTACGTGTAATCCTCCAGCTCCCACTCCACTCTGCTCCCTCACAGCGTCACTGTCTCTGTGCCTCCCAGGTACGTGTAATCCTCCAGCTCCCACTCCACTATGCTCCCTCACAGCGTCGCCGTCTCTGTGCCTCCCAGGGACGTGTAATCCTCCAGCTCCCACTCCACTCTGCTCCCTCGGAGTGTCACCGTCTCTGTGACTCCCAGGTACGTGTAATCCTCCAGCTCCCAATCCACTCTGCTCCCTCACAGGGTCACCATCTCGGTGCCTCCCAGGTACGTGTAATCCACCAGTTCCCACTCCACTCTGCTCCCTCAGAGTGTCACGATCTCTGTGACTCCCAGTATGACTAGGCCTCGATTTTCAGTGCTGATTTATTTCCTCACACTTTGGTGCCTCTAACTCCCAAGTGTGAGTGAGCCTCAAGCTCCTGCTCAAAATTCCTCCATCACACGGTCACTCCCTCTGTGACTCAGTGCTGATTTTGCGCCTCCTGCTCTGCTGTTTCTCCAACTCCAAGTCCCAGTCGGCCTCAATCCTCACTGCTGATTTATATTCTCCAGCTCTGTGTTGCTCGGTCTCAGGTTCTCTCCCTTTGTGACTCCCAGGTAATTGTACTCCTCAAGCCTGAGCTGAGATTTATAATATCCCATTCCGCACTGCTCCTTCACAGGATTGCTTTTGGCCTGCAAGACAGTGAAAAAGAGGAGGATTAGCACGGCCAGAGGTTGTTAAAGTGATTGAGCGAGCTGTAGGGGATGGAACGCGCTCTCTGGAGTAAGCAGACGTTCAGTGCCGAAAGCAGGTTACTGGAAGATACAGGGAGATTTGCAGTAACTGAATAAGGCAAAGCAAATAGAGAGTTTTTGGTGCGTTTTTGACGGATCTTTGTCGAGTCTAAAGGGTTTTTTGTGAACTGCTTAGAGAGATAGAAAGACTTCAACGAATGCAAATTGACAGCCAGGAAGCGTTGTAAGGTACTGGACACTGCTGGATGTTACAGAGTTAGAAGACTTATAATAACTGGGGGGATATAGATCATTGGAGTACTGGTGGTATTCAAGGACCCCCAGGATATGATTAGTTGCAGCGAACGGGAGCATTCCGAAAAGATGGGATTGTAGGGGCTGGACGAGGTGAGATGGATAAGGAGGGTGAAAAGTATGGATTAAACACATCCAGCCACTGCAACTCATAGAGAGTTAAGGAGGGGAACCTGTGTTGTAATTTGTAACAGTGATATAGAGGGATACAGATACCGAGAGGTTACAAATTTTAATGGAAGAGTTGAATGCTGCTCAGAACTTTAAACAGTAATAAAAAAACAATTTGCCAGATCAACAGCGCAGACGGGAATGGAGGAGGTGAGATATTGTGAGGAACTATCAGAGTTGTACATAGAGGAGTGTGTCATCCATAAAGGGAGAGCTGCATTG
Source organism: Chiloscyllium punctatum (assembly GCF_047496795.1). Taxonomy (NCBI): domain Eukaryota; kingdom Metazoa; phylum Chordata; class Chondrichthyes; order Orectolobiformes; family Hemiscylliidae; genus Chiloscyllium; species Chiloscyllium punctatum. The sequence continues at coordinate 14,961,302 of NC_092751.1, read as the reverse complement.
TCTGTACGCAGTTACAGTGGCACATGTGGGATATGTTACAGACATGAGGAGTGTTGGAGCGCCTGCTGGAAATGACACAGATAACAACAGTTCCAACGACTGGTGCAGTCACTCAAGAAGGCAGCTCACCACCATCTTCTCAAGGACAACTCAAAATCAATACAAAAAATGCTGACTCAGCCAACAATGCACATGTCCATGAATGAAGGAAGGAAGGAATTTGTAGAAAAATCAACAAGCAGCACTGAGGTCACTCAGGAAGGCGCTTTCAGCAGCCCTTCACAAACCCGGAACCACTATTCCCTGGAAGAAGAGGATCTGCAGGAGCACAGGAACACCAGAATTTCCAAGGTGCCCGCCAAGTCACGTTCCATCCTCCCAGCAATGTGTCTGTCCCTACACCCAAAGGATTGCAATGGGTCAGGAAGACAGTTGACCACCACCTTCTCCACGGAATTACAGATGGGAAGGAAATGATGGCCGAGCAAGTGATGACCACGGTACATCATTGAATTTTAAAAAAGGGAAACTCACAGACTCTTTGCTTCATCTATACAACCCACATTCCCAGCTAATTTTGTGTCACCATCAAATGTGGAACATTAGATTTTATCCGACCATGAAATCCATTTGAATTTAGTTGTATGTCGAGCACTAATCCATTTTCTTCCACTTAGTTTTCTGTCTATTACAAAATTCCCAATCCATGCCAGTACATTCCCTCCAATCCCACATTTGCCAATTTTGCTTATCCACCTCTTCAGTGGGACCTTGTTAAAAGGTTTCTGAAAGTCCGAATAAACCATTCCTCTGTTTTATCTACTCTGCTGTCTAGAGCCAGACAGGAAAACAAAGCCAGCAGTGATTATGAAATGACATCTCGCTTTCAGAACAACATGCTGGCACTGTCAGAGGACAGAGAGCAGAAAAAAGGAGTCAGCCAGTGACAAGTGGAGTTCTACAGGGGGAAGCGTTGGGACCACACTGTACACGCTACACATTAACAGTCTGGACAAAGGATGTGAGGGGGTACGGGAAATAGTTTTCTCTGAAACATCCCAGGGATGAAATGCTTACTATATCAGGAGCAGCTGGAGATTCTGGGTCTACACTCGATGAAGTTTAGGCAGCGGTGGCAGAATCTGATTCAAACGTACAGAATACTGAGGGACCTGGATAGAGTGGACGTGGGGAAGATGGTTCCATCATTCGGAGAGACTCGGGCCCAAAGAGAGAGCTTCAGAGTGAAGGGACGCCCCTTTAGAATGGAGATGTGGAGCAATTTATTCGGCCAGAGTGCGATAATCTGGAAAGCTCACTGCGTATGGGGGGGGGGGGGGGGGGAGGTGGGGGCTGTAGATCAGAAGCAATTCAGTGTATTAACTCAGAGATAGATAGGTTCTTGTCAGGGGTGTTGCGCTGGAAAAGAACAGCAGGTCAGGCAGCATCCGAGGAGCAGTCGAATCGACATTTCTGGCAAAAGCCCTTAATCAGGAAAGGACTGATGAAGGGCTTTTGCCCGAAACATTGATTCTCCTTCTCCTCGGATGCTGCCTGACCTGCTGTCCTTTTCCAGCACCACACTCTGAACTCTAACCTCCAGCATCTGCAGCCCTCACTTTCGCCTGATAGATAGGTTCTTAATGAGTAAGGGGATGAAGGATGCCAGGGAGTATGAGATATAAACAATTCCACCATCATCGAATAGTGGAATAGACTCGATGGTCCAAGTGACCTCCTTCAATATCTGATCACAGAAACCCGACAGTGTGGACAACGTTCCATGGCCACCTCTCCTAACCTGCACATCTTTGGACTGTGGGAGGAAACAGGGATACCTGGAGGAAACCCACACAGACACAGGGAGATCTCCACACTGCCAATCGCCCGAGGCTGGAATCGAAGCCTGATTCCTGTTGCAGTGAGGCAACAGTGCTAACCACTGAGCCACCGCGCTGCCTCCGTCCCATCGGGATGGGCTTACGGGACGTGCTTATTCATCTGCTTTTGAATTGTGCAGTTATCATTTCTCCCATATCGTTTTCCATATATTCCAACACTTTCCTGATTATTACCATCACCTCTTGGTTTAAGATAGACTGCAGAAAGCTACATCACAAAGTAACTTGGAAATTCTCAAGTGTAAATCTCAGAGCAGTAGTTTACAGGGTCACTGTACAGTTTAGCATGTACAGTGTGGTCCCAACGCTGCCCCCTGTGGAACTCCACTTGTCACTGGCTGACTCCTTTATATCTGCTGTCTGTCTTCTTACAGTGCCAGCATGTTGTTCTGAAAGCAAGATGTCATTTCATAATCACTGCTGGCTTTGTTTTCCTGTCTGGCTGTAGAAAGGGCAACTGGAATGTTGGGGTTGACTCCAAAGGGAATGGAGAATAACAGTAGGGAACGCTTGTAATAACTATAGAGGGTTCCAGTCAGCTCACAATGAAAATACTGTGAACAGGTTTGGTTCCCTATCTAGAGGGAAATGGCCTTGCATTGGAGGCAGCCCAGAGAAGGTTCAACAGACTGTCCCTCAAAATGGAGGGATATGATGAGAAAAGCTGGAGAAGGTTGAATTTGAACTCATGAGAATTTAGAAAATTAGACAAATCTACTGTAACATCGAAGATTCTTTGGTCTTCTTACCTGATCTGTACTGAGAACTTGCTTCCCTGAGAAAGGATCTGTAATCGGAGATAAAGGCGAATGTAGGCACTCGGGAAGCTTACAAAGAAAAGCAGGGTTGTAGAGACTGGAGGATGTTACAGAGTTGGGGTGGTTTGAGGTCACTGCTGGTAGTTAGAGATCAGACAGATTGTTGGGATGAAAAATGTCACAGAGAGGTACAGAGTTATCAGTCCTGAAGGAGTTACAAAGATAGGGAGGGTGGTATTTGGAGCTGTAGGGAGGGTTGTAGGGCCTCAGCAATACACCGATAAGGATGTTCATTGGCTGTGCAGGCGTTGACTGAGTTAGGAAGGTTCGCAGGCGTTGGATCAGTTCAGAGCCAGGGTAAATTGTAAGGATTGGAGGAGCCACAGATACTAAGGTTTGTAAAGCTGCAGGAGTTCAGACAGTTATTGAGGACTATGAAAATAGGTTTGCAGCATTCCCATCCATTACACACAGATGTGGAATGCTGTTATGGGGGAGGTTGGAGAAATCGAGGAGGTTGTAGATGTTGGAAGATAGTACAAAGACAGTTACAAAGCTGTAGTATTTGAGGAGGTTACAGGGGCAGGATGCATTGAGGGATTGGAAGCTGCTTCAGGTATTAAACATGCTGCATGGAATCAATAACCTTACATCGATCGGGGGATTGGAAGGTCTGGAGATAAAGAACGAGAATTGCAGGGATTGAAGAATATCACAGAGATGGGGAGTAACATGAGTTTGAGGAGTTATAACATGAGATGAGCTGTATTCAATGGAGTCAGGGAAGTTACAGGGAGATCTGAAGGGACTACAGGTGATCAAAAGGACAGTGAGGCTTCTCAGTGCAGGATGGGGTCTTTTACGTAGACAGGGAGTATTTTATGTAATGTTGCTATTTACAGAGACTGAGAGATTTGTATAGAATTGAGACACTAACAGAGGTACGGAAGGCTGCAGTGGATGATATCAGATGAAGAGTTTCAGGAGGTTACATCAATGGGAAGGCTGGAGAGTGTGGCAGAGCGTACAGACACAGGAACAGCAATAAGGTCTGGAGACACTTACACAGATAGAGAGCATTGCACAAACTGGAGGAGGTTCATGCTGTAGGGAGGGTTGTAGGGGAGGGTGATGTTTACACAGACGGGAGGGGGAAGAACAGGAGAAGGTGATGGAGATGAGTAGATGGATGGAGATACTGGAGGAGCTTACATTGACAGGGTGGGAATATATATATATATATATATATATATATATACACACACAGAGAGAGAGAGAGAGAGAGAGAGAGAGAGAGAGCGTTTCAGGTTCAGGGAGATTTTTGGGAAAGAAATACGGAACGCAAAGGGAGAGTTGCCAAGTCAGACAAAGAGAGAGTGTTTGAGGTGCTGGAGGGAGAGGAGGAGCAAACAGAGATGTGGATTGTTGCTGTGGCTGGAGAAGTACTCTGAGTACAGAGAGACCTTCAGGGCCTGGAGCAGGTTATTGAGACAATGGTCTCCACAGTCTGTGAGGACTGGAGTACGCCTGACAGATGGAGAGTGATATTGCTGCTGGAGTAGTTACAGAGCCGGTCTGACAGATGGGGAGTGATATAGCTGCTGGAGCAGGTGACCGATTTAAGGAGGGCTCTGGAGGCTGGTGTAGATTGCAGAGACATGGAGGACTGATGAATGTCAGAACTTCATACTGACAGGGAGGTCTATGGTTGCATGAAAAGGTAACAGAGACAGTGAAGGTTTCAGTGTTGGAAGTGGATTCAGTGTGTGGGATAACGTCGCAGAGGTAAGCGCCGCCATAGTGATTGGAGGAACACACAAATGGAGGGATGCGATAGGATATGATATTCCAGAGATTGGGAGTGTTCCAGCGGATAAAGGAAATTACAAAGATAGATGGGGTTATCAGGCTGCAGGAGGAATCAGAATGGGAGGGATAGTGGGGATAGTGGGGACTGACAGAGATACAGAGCCAGGGAGTGCTACACAGAAACATAGGAAAGAGGCGCAGTTGTCGGCCATTCTGCCCCACCAGGAGAAGGTCAGCTCTGCAGATGCTGGAGATCAGAATCAAGAGTGTGTGGCTGCCTGATCCACTATGCTTTTCCAGCATCCGAGGATCAGGAACATAGATGTTTCGGGCCGGAGCCCTTAATCAGGAATGTGTAGTAAGGAAAGGATGGTGTACAGAGATAGGGAGGAACTGGCAGAATTTACTGCGATAGTGAGGTTTGTCTTGATGGTTTTTGCGATTGGATGAAGTCAGTAATACAGACTGGTGTAGACACTGGATGGTTCTTCAGACAGAAGGAGGTTACAGAAAGTGAGAACTGTAGAGACTGGGCTTGGATACAGCAACAAAGAGGATGTTTCATGTACATGGATGGTTTTAGTGACCTCGTGGTTACAGAGATAGGAAGGCTGGTAGTGACGACAGGGGTAGAGTTATGGAGCAGTGTCGTGATGGGAGAAGGTCACAGCGATAGAGGAGATTGCAGACATTGGGAGGGTTATTGTGGCTTCAGGACACTGTACACAGAAAGGGCTACCGGGATAGGATGAGGTTACACAGGCAGGAAATGCTGGAGGGACTGGAGGAGTTTATACAGATAGGGAGGTCTGTAAGGATGGTGGATGAATTAGAGGCCGTGTTGTGGTCTAGGATGGGAGGCAGGAATGTTATAGGGATTGAAGGTTACAGTGATATCATGTGCTGTAGGGGCTGGAGGAGGGTACACAAAGGGTCGAGGCTGGAGGATGTTACAGAGACAGGTGGGCTGGAGGTATAGTGGAAGATTACAGAAAGAGAGATTATTGTAATGATGGGAGGAGGAGATTCCTGAGATTTGGCATGTCATCCAGTCTGGAGCATTTTACAGTGGCAGGGAGATAGTCAGCATTGAAGTAGGTTTTAAATTTGCAGAGGGATTGGAGGGAGGGGGTGAAGTTACAGAGATAGAAACTGTTCTCAGAGTTAGAAGCATTCAAGGCACCAGCTCAGATGAGTTGGACTGAAGGGTCTGTTTCCTTGCTATATGACTCTGTTGTTACAATAGAAAATGTTGGAGTGTAAATAGAGAACATAAAGATCCCAGGCTTCAATAGCACCTTCTCGTGGTCGGCCTGCTTTCCCCTCCATTGTCCTGATGCTCACTAAGACAGCATAGGCCTGGATTGATAACTGTGACACTCCCGATGCTGTCTCAGACAGGCTCAGTACAGCAGGGCTGAAAGTAATCCTCGCACAAAGGGTGGGGATTGAGCCTGGGAGCTTTATGCTCTGTGTTCACCCTTCAGCACTGTATTACGTCATGTCTTGAAGGTCGATGTTTCAAGCTATTTAAACGCTCTCTGCTCTGTGCCCTGTGAATGATCTTACCTCGTTGCAGGATTTATTGAGGACTCCAGATCTCCCTGCCCTTTGTCTCTCTGGTTGACCTACCATCTTCAATGTGGTGGTGGATGAGACACCCAGCAGTTGGGAAGTCTATTGGGTCAGGAGCTTCCTGCGTACCTACAGGAGAGAGAGAATTAGACAGAATGGAAAATTAGACTGATGCAGTGAGGGTTACACAGGGAGAATGGTACCGAGTGCCACAGAGATCTGGAAAATCCCAGTATCCATCCCTGGCATGTGCTGCTGCGTCTCTCTGGAATGGGGAATTCTGTTGGCTCAGGATCTGGAGTAGCTGCAAGAGTGAGAGACACTAACAGAGGCAGCAATTAGACCCAGACAGTGAGGGATACCACATGGAGAGATACTGAGTGATATCACCAGAGTGCAGGAATGATTTCAGGATCAAGCAATGGTCATGTTGAAAGGTTTTTGATTCTTCGTGCAGTAGGATCAGTACTCAGTGACGGTTGAGCTACGAGTGGGAGAGGTGATTGCCTCGTGTTATTCTCACTAGACAGACGCAGAGCAAGGAGGTTGACTCTGAACTGCCCCCTGAAATGATCCAGCAAGCCACCCAGCTCAAGGGCAGCTCGGGGTGGGAAATACACGCTGGCCAGCCAGAGACGGCAACATCCCACTAGTGGATTAAAAACAACTCTGCTGGGAGCAGTGTCCTGGCCAGTCATGTCGGTAGGTATATGGACAGGGCTTTAAACTGACAGAGAGGATGCAGGGACAGGGTTCAGGTGAAAGGAGCTTTCCAAATCTAAATAGAAAAGGTGAAGCATCGGAACACCATGTAATGTGGCTGAAAACAAGCAGAAAGGAACAGGAAGGGACAGAGTTTAACTAAAACTGTACATCAGTGAATTAGGCTGTGACAAAAAGTTCTGGGAAAAAGTCAATTACAATGTTCTTTCTTTGGAATGGACAAAGTCTCTGCAATAAAGTAATAGACTTGTGACACAGAGATAAATTATATTTAGTCACCAGAAAGATGTGGTTACAGGAGAAACAAAAGGTGGGACATAAACATTCAATTCCACACATCCTTGAGGGGTCTCAGGGAATACAGGATGGGTAACCCTGACAGTAATGGATAACAAAGGCATGAGAGAGAACGCATTTGGCCTCAGATGATGCAGCTGAATCAGCCTGAATGCAGTTTCTGGGTAACACGTGTCAAAACCATAAGCAGGAGAATGTTTCTCAGGCTGCCTTACAACATTTCATTGTTCAACACTGTTACACATTCCAATGAATTCCTGTATAATGCAAAGGCACTGCGATAAGTTTGGGAGACTTCAGTCTTTGTCAAAAGTGATATTCTCCAAACTCATCTTGGAATGTTTTTGTCAGCATTTCTTTCAATAACACATTGTGCAAATGCCAGGGATGTGACTATCTCAGATCCACCGTTGGGTGATGACGCTGAGTGAAAGAGTAATGTCTCACTGAGATATCCTCTGGGAAATTGTAGTGTAGTGGAATTCAGTGAGATGATGGATTGTTAAAGTGACCATAAAGCACACCCTACAATCACAACCAAAGTCATTTATATGTGTTTGGGAGGAGAACTGACCAAGGTAAACAGGGGAAGCAGTGAAGTGTGTGGCTGGAAATGGACTGTGGAAAACATTTACAGTCATAGAGATGTACAGCACAGAAACAGAACCTTCGGTCCAACTGATCTACGACACCCACATATCCTAACATCATCTCGTCTTATTTGCCATCACTTGGCCCAAATCCCTCTCAATCCTTCCTGTTCGTGTACATATCCAGATGCCTTTTAAATGCAAGAATTGTACCAGCCTCCACCACTTCCTCTAGCAGTTCATTCCATACACACATCACCCTCTGCCTGTAAAAGTTGTCCTTTAGATTCCTTTTATATCTTTCCCCTCTCATTCTGAACCTCGGCTGTCCAGTTCTGGGCTCCACTACTTCAGGGAAAAGACCTTTTCTGTTAAAGCTATCCATACCTCTCTTGTAAACCTCTGTATGGTCTCCCCTCAGCCTCAAATAGCCCCAGCCCATTCAACCTCTCCCTGTAACTCAAATCTTCCAATCCTGGCAACATTCCTGTAAATCTTTTCTGAACGCTTTCGACTTACACAACATCCTTCCGATAGGGAGGAAACAAGAATTGCATGCAATATTCCAAAAGTGGTTTATCCAATGTCCTGAACAGCCAGAACATGACCTCCCAACTCCTCTACTTAATGCTCTGATCAGTAAATGCAACCATACCAAACACCTCCTTCACAATCCTATCTACCTGCAACTCCACTTTCACGGAGCTATGAACCTGCATTCCAAAGTTTCTTTGTTGAGCAACACTCCCTAGAAATATACCATTAAGTGTGTAAGTCCTGCTGAGATTTGCTTTCCCAAAACGCAGTACTTCACATTTATCTAAATTAAACTCCAGCTGCCACACCTCAGCCCATTGGCCCATCTGGTACAGATCCCGTTGTAACCGGAGGTAACATTCTTCACTATCCACAACACCTGCAATTTTGGTGTCATCTGCAAACTTACTGAAAACACCTTCTATGTTCACATCCAAATCATTTATATAAATAACAAAAAGTCGTGAATCCAGCACCAATCCTTGTGGCACTCCACTGGTCACAGGCCTCCAGTCTGAAAAACAACCCTCCACCACCACCCTCTGTCTTCTAGCTTTGAGCCAGTTCTGTATCCAAATGGCTGGTTTTTCCTGTATTTCATGAGATCTAACCTTGCTCACCAAACTCCCATGTGAAAACTTTTCGAACACCTTATTGAAGTCCATATTGCTCACACTGACCGCACTGCCCTTGTCAATCCTTTTTGTTATTTCTTCAAAAACCTCAAACAATTTCTTGAGACATGATTTCCCATGCACAAAGCAATGCTGACTATCCCTAATTAGAAACTTCCTTTCCAAATACATGCAAATCCTGTCCCTCATGATACCCTCCTTCAACGTGCCCACCACTGACGTCAGGCTTAAATAGTGGCACCATGTTAGCCAACCTCCAGCACTTCTGGTACCTCACCTGTGACTATCGATGATTAAAATATTTCAGCACGGGGCACAGCAATCACTTCCCTAGCTTCCCACAGAGTTCTAGGGTACACCTGATCAGGTCCTGGCAAGGTCCTATGAAGTATTCCTGAATCAAGAGACCTTGGAGTGCGGGTTCATAGCTCTTTGAAAGTAGAGTCGCAGGTAGATAGGATGGCAAAGAAGGCATTTGGTGTGCCTTCGTATATTGGTCAGAGTACGGAGTACAGGAGTTGGGAGGTCATTCTGCGGCTGTACTGGGCATTGGTTAGGCCACTGTTGAAATATTGCATGCAATTCTGGTCTCTCTTCCTATCGGAAAGATGATGTGAAAGATTTACAAGGATGTTGCCGTGGATGGAGGATTTGAGCTACAGGGAGAGGCTGAAAAGACTGGGGCTGGTTTCCCTGGAGCGTCGGAGGCTGAGCTTATAGAGTTTTACAAAATTATGAGGGGCATGTACAGGATAAATAGACAAAGTGTTTTCCCAAGGGTCGGGGCGTCCAGAACTAGAGGGTATGGGTTTTGGGTGAGAGGGGAAAGATATAAAAGAGACCTAAGCGGCAACGTTTTCACACAGAGGATGGTACGGGCATGGAATGAGCTGTCATAGGAAGTTGTGGAGGCTGGTACATTTGCAACATTTAAGAGGCATTTGGATAGGTATATGAATAGGAAGGGTTTGGAGTGATATGGGCCGGGTGCTGGCAGGTGGGACTAGATTCGGTTGGGATATCTGGTTGGCATAGACGGGTTGGACCGAATGATCTTTTTCCAGGCTGTACATCTCTATGATTCTATGACCTGATAATGTCCTGGGGATTTATCCACCTTTATGCATTTCAAGACATCCAGCACCATCTCCTTTGTAATATGGACATTTTGAAAGTTGACACCATCTATGTCCTTACATTCTACATCTTCCATGTCCTCCCCACAGTAAACACTGATATAAAATACTTGTTTAGTATCTCCCCCATCTCCTGCAGCTCCACGTGCAGGCTGCCTTGCTGATCTTCAAGGGGTCCTATTCTCTCCCTAGTTACCATTTTGTATTTTATGTTTTTATAAAAACCCTTGGGATTCTCATTAACAATACTTATCCAAGCTATCTGGTGCCCCCTTTACACCCTCCTGATTTCCCGCTTGAGTAAATTCCTACTGCCTTTATACTCTTCTCAGGATTCAGACTCTCTCCTGAGATATGTTTACTTCTTTTTTTTCACTGAAACCTCAATTTCTCTCCATATCCAGTATTCCGTACCCCTATCAGTTTTTCCTTTCACCCTAACAGGAATACTCTTCACTGTCTCTGGACTGCTGTTTTCATTTTTAAAGGTTTCTCAATTCCCAATGATCAACGTTTCATTCTCTCAAAATGGCAACTCCCCAATTCCTGCATCTCGCGAAACCGCCGCTTGACAATAATGACAAAATAAAGAACTTTCCAAAGGAAGGCATCGATGAGGTGAGCTCTGGACAGGAACATAGATCTGGAGGTTACCAGATGCACAGAGAGTGGTTTCTACCAGAGTAGCACCAGGTCAGTGTCAGGCACACAGACAGAATGGGCAAATAGATTCACATCTGAACTCACATCTCCCAGCCTGGGAACCTGAAGCTGTGCATAGCTATTCTGGAGAGTTATGCAGATATCAGGAGTATTGCTGTGGCAAATAGGTTTCAGTAATTTTGAGGGAAGATACTAATAAAGAAGGTGACAGAGTAAGGAGGATTGTCGGAACTTGAAGAGGTTTCCCAGTTTATGAGTGTTGGAGGGATTGGAACAGGTTACCAAGATAGGGAGGGTTTAAGATTGAACGATTCCGCAGAAAGCCTTTACAGGGAGAAATGAAGGATTCGTGACAGTGTGGAGGAACAGAAGAATCTTGGGGTCCACGTCCATTGATCCCTCAAAGCTGGTACTCAAGCTGATAGCCTTGTTCAGAAGGCATGTGATGTGTTGGCTTTCATTAGCAGGGGGATTGAATTTAAGAGCTATGAGGTTATGCTGCAGCTTTATCGAGCCCTGGTTAGACAACACTTGGGTTATTGCGTTCAATTCTGGTTGCCTCATTATCATAAAAATGTGGAAGCTTTAGACAGGGTGCAGAGGAGATTTATCACGATGCTGCCTGGACTGGAGGGGAGAGCTTACGAAGAACATTTGAGGGAGTTATGGCTTTTCTCATTGGAATGAAAAAGGATGAGAGGTGATTTCATAGACGTGAATGAGATGATTTGAGGCTTAGATAGAGAGGATAACCACATACTTTTCCCATTGCAAAAATGGAAATGATGAGGTGGCATAAGTTGGAGGTGATTGGAGGAATGTTTATAGGAGATGTCAGGGGTGGGCTCTTTACACATCGTGAAGCGGGTGCGTGGAATGCATTGCCAACAGTGGTAGCAGAGTCCAATACACTAGGGACATTTAAGCAATTCTTAGATATGCAAACGGATGATAGTAAAATGTAGGGTTTGTAGGATAAAAGGTCATCACAACATTGAGGCCGAAGGGCCTGGGCTGTACTGTACTGTTCTACGTTCTAAATAGGGAGGGTCACAATGGCACAAAGAGGTTTCAGAAAGCTGGAGAGGATGGGATCTGAATGAAGAGACACAAATAGGAAGGGTTGCCAGGATTGTCGAGGGTAACAGACACAGTAATGATCTGATCTGGAGCAGATGGCCCAGACTGGGAGGGGAGTGAGGACTGGAGGTAGTTTCACAGGGAGGGAGGACAGTAGAGCCACAAGAGGGTTCAGAGCTTTAGGGCCTGCAGGAGGTCATGGAGATGGGCAGGTTGGGAGGGATGAAGCAGTTTACAGGCACAAGGATGTTGGTAGGATGGGATGGTTGGAGACAGTTTCACAGATAAGGAAGTTTAAACCTCCTGCAGTTTAGACAAAGTGGGAAGGTTTGTAGGGGAGGGTGGCATTTACACAGATAGAGGTGTAAGAGCTGGAGAAGGTTATGGAGATGAGTAGATTGATGGAGAGACTGGAGGAGCTTGCATTGACAGGGTGGGAGATAGCCACAGGGGGATGTTACACAGATAGTGAGTCTTATCGGAACTGGATCAGGAGAGTAACAGGCATTGAAGTGAGTTCTACAGATCCTGACTGCAGCAGGGACCTGAGAGGATTGAAGGGTCTCCATAGATTGATCATGTCTTTCAGATTTTAAAAAGATATGGATTAATTAAACCCAATGTATGCTGTTTTCTTTTTCCTGAACAGAGCCACAATATCCCTCAGCAGACAGGGAGCACTAACCCTGCCAGCTCTTCCCTTCACCCTAACAGGGATATACTGGCCCTGGATTCTTGAGATCACACTTTTAAAACCCTCCCGTTTGCCAATCATTCCTTTTCCTTCAAACAAACTCACCCAATTGATGGTAATCGTGATGTGGAGGAGCCGTTGTTGGACTGGGGTGGACAATGTTAAAAATCACACAACACCAGCTTACAGTCCAACAGGTTAATTTGGAGGCACTAGGTTTCAGAGCACTGCTTCATCAGGTGGGTGTGGAACACAGTCGTACGGCACAGAATTTATAACAACAGGATAGCAGTGTCATGGAATGTAATATCAAACACATTTAGTTTCTGCCTTTCACCTTTTAGGATTTTCACCTGTGCTTCGAAAGCTGGTGCTTTGAAATAAACCTATTGGACTATAACCTGGTGTTCTGTGATTTTTAATTCACCCAATCCTGCCTAATGGCCGCAAACTCAGCCCTGGTCCAGTTTCGTCTGTGGCCATGTCTGATCCTTTTCCATAACTCTGTTCTAACGAAGACAGTTGTGATCACTGGACCTGAAGTGCTCTCTGACTGACACTTCAGTCACTCTCCAGACCTCGTTTTCTGAGGGGAGGTCCAGTGCTGCTACCGCCTGAGTAGAGTTAGGCCTTGTTAGATTTACATCTTGGTTTGGGAAAATTTCTTGGACACATTTGACAAATTGCACTCCGTACAGGCCTTTTACTCTGTGAACGGCCCAGTCCATCCAGGGGAAGCTAACATCTCCAACCAATACTACATTATTATTTCTATAGGTACCTGCACTCTCTCTACACATGTGCTCCTCTAGTATCCGCTGGCTCTTTGGGAATCTAGAACACTGTCCCAACAGAGTCCATCCCCTTTTTGTTTCTAACTTCTAACCATATGGCCTCATTTGATGATCCCTTAAAAGTATCCCTTCGAATCACTGTTGTTCTGCACTCCCTTATCAAAAGTGCAACTCACCCATGTCACTCACTCTGTCAGACCTGTAGCTTCTGTATCCTGGAACAGTGATCTGCCAGTCCTGCCCTTCTCTCAGCCATGTTTCTGTTATGGCTGTAATATCCCAGTCCCCAAAGCCAATCCATGCTCTGAGATCGTCTGCCTTATCAGTCAGGCCTCGTGTGTTGAAATAAATGCACGTTAAACCAGTAGTCTTTTCCCTCCCTTGACTGTGCGCCAGGATATCCAGAATAGGGAACTTGTTCTCGGTGGCTGACGTATTTTTCCCCTGACTGGCCAATGGTAACTCTCTTACTCAGAGTCCCTGCCAACCTAGTTGAAACCCTCCCCAGGTAACACGAACAAATCTACCTCGCAGTGATCTTGGTGCCCCTCTGTGTTAAGTCAAACCTGTTCCCCCTTGTACAGGTCACTTCCACCCTAGAAGAGATCTCAATGATCCAAACATTACTCCCTCCCCCAGCTCCTCAGCCATACATCTATCTGGCCTATCTTTCCATTTCAGTCCTCAACGGGCAGGTGGCACTAGGAATAATCTGTAGATCACTTCCCTTGAGGTCATCCTTTTAAACCTCTCACCTAAATCCTGATACTCATTTCACAGGACCCCATCCCATTGTCTACCACTGTCATGTGCACCGATGTGCACAATGACCAATGGCTACTAACCCTCCCCCTTCAGAATGTTCATTAACCGCACAGAGACATTCTTAACCCTGGTACCCGGAAGGCAGCACACTATCCTGGGATGTCTTCTGCAGCCAAAGAATCTCCTGTCTGCCCCCCCTCACAACTGAGTCTCCTATCAGTATCACGCTCATTAGAGAGGATCTGGCAAATGTGGACTGGGAGGACTTTCTGCAGTTGGGTCTATATTTGGAAAGTGGGAGTATGTTAAAGTGATACAGTTAGAATTCAGGGCCAGTGTGTTCCTGACGAGGGAATAGCAAAGGCAGAAAGTCCAGCGATATCGTGAGATTGATAAAGAAAATACAGTGTAATAAAACCAGGCGAAGCCATCCAAAAGTTTAGGGACTGAGAGGGGGTCTTTAGAAGTGAGGGGAAAACAATGGCCATAAAATATCCTTGTCAGATACTATAAAGGAAAACCCACAAGGTATTTTATCAGTATAGATAGAATAAGAGGATTACTGGGGAAAGAGTGAGGCCTGATAGAAACCAAAGGGACAATCCTTGCATGGAGCCAGAAGAAGTAGGTGAGGTCTTCAATGAATACTTCCCATCTGTATTCACACAGGAGAAAGACTTTGTAGCCAGGGATTTCAGTTGGGATGGTGAGGCTCTAGAACATATTAAGATCGATAAAGGGGAGATATTAAATGTTTTCACAGGCATAAAGCTGGAGAAATCCCCAGTGCCCAATAAAATGTATCCAAGGCTGCTATGGGATGTAAGGGAGGAGATTGTTGGGACACTGGTGGATATATTTAATACTTTGCTGGCCACAGGTAAAGTGCCGAATGACTGGAGGATATCTAATGTGGGTCCTTTGTTCAAGAGCAGCAGGGGTGGCGAGAGGGAAAGGACGCGTGGTGGTGGGTTTTGATTGCATGAAACATCATAGCAATACTTAGAGAGGACATTCCTGTGGGATCACCCACTGTGTTGGAGGAACTGTGAAATAAGAATGGGTCATCACTTTGATACGAGTGTATTGACCCTGAATAATCCATGGCAGACCGAGGAACAAATATGTCGGGAGATCTCAAATATCAATCATAATAATAAGACTGTGATGGTAGGGGTTTTTAAACTTTCCACTATTCAATGTTAGGAACAGAGAAATTTCGTAATTGCGTTCCAGAAAACTCCCAAACAGTATGTAAATGGACCAACTGGAGAAAGGTGCAAAACCTGACCTCCCCTTGGGAAACAAGATAGGGAAAGGGACTGAGGTGTTAGTGGGGACGCATTTTGCTAAAGTGACCACAGTCCTATTAGGTTTGAAAACAGCTATGGAAAAGGACAGGCCTGGTCCACAAGTTCAAGTTATAAAGTGGAGCCAGTCCAATTTTGGTCGTGTCAGCCAGGAACTTTCAAAAGGTGATTGGGCAGTCTATTTGCAGGGAAAAGGAAATATGGCAAGTGAGAATATTTTAAAAGTGAGATAACTTGAGCGATCAGCGCCAGCATGTTCCTATTTGGGTGCAGGTCAATGCTGACAGCATTTGGAAACACTGGCTGTCTATTGAGGGTCTGGTCAAGGAAAAGGGGGCACATGTCAGGTATAGCCAGCTGGATCAAGGGAATCCCTGAGGAGAACAGGGGCTGTAGGAGTATACTTTTGGTGGAAATCAGGAATGCAGAAAGGGAACATGAAATAACTTTGACAGAGAAGGATAAGGAGAATCCAAAAGTGATTGCATAAATATATTAAGAGCAAAAGAGTAACTCGAGACGAAATATGGGCCCTTAAAGATCAATGAGGCTATCAATGTGTGGAACTGTAGAATATGGCTAAGACCCTAAACACATTTTGCACTCAAGAACTTGCTGTGGAAAAAGACTGGGCAACTCAGGGAACAAGAGTAATACGTTAGACCAAAATTGGAGTTCTCTGTAATTCCAGTATCCCCGCTACAGGAATGATGTTGTGAAACTTGAATGGGCTCAGAAAAGATTGATAAGATGTTGCCAGGGTTGTTGCTGAATAAGCTGGGGTTATTTTCCCTGGAGCATCAAAGACTAAGGGGTGACCCTACAGAGGTTCATATAAACATGAAGGGCATGGATTGGGTAAACAGTCAAGGTCTTTTCCCAGGGGTTGGGAAAACGAGAGGGCATAGGTTTGAGGTTAGAGGAGAAAGGTTTAAAAGGGACCGAAGGGATAGCTTTTTCATGCATACAGTGATGTGGGTATGGAACAAGAGGAGGGAGAAAGTAACAGAGACTGATACTATGACAACATTTAAAGGGTATCTGGATGGGTATATGAATAGTCAGATTTAGCGGTATATGGGTCAAATGCTGATTAATTGGGATGGATTTGTTTAGGTCTTCTGGTCAGCCGAGACGAGTTGGGGACTGAAGGGTCTGTTTCCATGCTGTACGTCTCTACAACTTGAAAACAGTGCATGTTATCGAAGAGGTGGTGCTGGAGATTTTAAAATACAAAGGTATGGAATGCCCCAGGACCTGATTATGTGTATCACAGGACATTGTGGAATGCTAGGGAAGAAATTGTGGAGCCCCGAGCAAAGGTACTTGTACCATTGACAACCATGTGTGATTGGCTGGAAGGCTGGAGGTTGGAATCATGGACAGTGAAGGAGGGTTTTTGAGATTACAAAGGGATCTTGATGAAATGGGTGAATGGGCTGAAAAACTGCAGTTGGAATTCAATCTGAATAAATCCGAGGTAATGCATTTGGTAAAACAAACAAGGGTAGAGCTTATACAATTAATGTTCAGGCCTCCGTTAGTGTTTTAGAGCAGAGGGACCTCCGGGTTCAGGTACATAACTCTTGAAGTTTGCATCACAGGATGGAATAGACGGTTCTTGGTACGTTTGACTATTGCTCAGTCCATTGAGTGGAGGATTTGGGACGTCATGTTGAGATTTTACAGACACTGGTGAGGCCTGTTCTGCAATACTCCATCCAGTTCTGATCGCCCAGTTACAGGGAGGATATTATTAAGCTGCAGGGCATTCAGAAGAGATTTACCAGGATGTTGCTGGGTTTGGAAGGCTTGAGTTCTGAAAAATGGCTTGGATAGGCTGAGTCTTTTTTTCACTGGAACCTGGAGAATGAGAGATGACCTTATGGAAGTTTATGAAAAAGATGAGGGATATAGATAGAGTTAATGGCATTTGCCTTTTCCCAGAATGAGGGAGTCTCAAGAAGACGGGACACATTTTTAAGGCTAGAGGACAGAGATGTTACAAACAAAAGGATATAAGAGGCAAATTCTTATGCAGAGGGTGGTTTGAGCGTTGGATGAACTTCCTGAGGAAGGGGTGGATGTAGATACACTTTCAACATTTAAAAGACATTTGGATAAGTGCATGAATGGGAATGGTTTGGAGGGATATGGGCCAGCAACAGGCAGCTGGGACGAGTTTACTTTGAGATTATGGTTTGTTTCAACTGAAGAGTCAGTTTCTACGCTGTACGACTATGACAAGAATATAGTTTTGTTCCATTATTTAAGAAAGGCTGTGATGGAAAACCATGGAACTAAAGACCAATTAGCCCAATATCAGTGGTGGGTAAGTTGTGGAGTGACTCTGCCAGACAGGAGTCACATGTATTTAAAAAGGCAAGGATTGATGAAAGATAGTCAGCACGGCTTTGTGCAGACAAAGTCAGGTTTCACTAACTTGATTGTTGTTAAAGTGGTGACCATACATTGTCTACACTAACGTCAAAAGGGTCTTTGACAGGATTTAGCATGATATACTGGTTTGTAAGGTTAGATCACATGGGACCAGGGAGGGCTAGCCGTCTGTACACAAAATCGGCTTGACAGTAGGAGACAGGGGTGATGGGAGAGGGTTGTTGTTCGGACTGGAGGCCTGTGACCAGCGGGGTGCTATAATGATTAGGGCTGGAACCACTGATGTGCATCATCTAAATAAATGATTTGGTTGAGAATATAAGAGTCATTGTTCCTAAGTTTGTAGATGATGCAATTAATTTTATAGAGGGCGGCGAATACAGTTACCAAAGGGGATCTTGACCAACTGGGCCAGTAGACCAAGGAATGAAAGGTAAAGTTTAAAATCAGGTGTTGGATCTTGTTAAGACAAACCAGGGAGAATGATCACAGTTAATGGTAGAGCCCTGGGCAGTGTTGTCGAACAGAGAGAGTCCAAGGGGTGCAGTTACACTATTCCTTGGAAGTGGTTTCACAGATGGACAGGGTGGGGAAAGCGGCATTTGGCACACTTACCTTTATGGATCAGAGCATTGAGTACATAGGTTGGAGACCTTTGTAACATTGTCCTCAATATTTCCCTTGGGCAGAGGAGGCTACGGGTTGATCTTATAAAGGTTTATAAAACCATGCGCTTGATGAGGAAGGTGAATAGCCAAGGGTAGGTGAGTCCAAAAGTAGAAGCATAAACGTGAGGCGAGAGAGCAAAGAGGGAGCTGAGGTGCAACATTATCCACATAGGAAGGTGCATAGATGGAAAGGAATGCCAGGGCCACATGGGAGAAACCAGAACAATTACAACATGGAAAAGACATTTGGGCAGGAACATGGAGAGGAGAAGGTTTGAAGGGATATGGGCCAGACGCAGGCAAATGAGTCTCGTTCAGTTTGGGAAACCTGGCCAGCATGGACTAATCGGACTGAGGTTGTGTTTCCATGCTGCATGACTCTGTATCAAGTTACTGGTAGAGGAGACTCTCCAGTAAGGCATGTTTTAGACACTGAAGCAAGTTCCAGCGATAGGGATGGTAGTCTGGAATGCAGCTCATTTCAAATATGGGGAGGGACTATTGGGAATGGAGGAGGTTACAGAGATGGGAACTAATGTAGGAGTTACAAATTATTGAGGAGATTGGTCCATCAGACATGCCTCAGGCGACTGACTGTGTGGAGTTTGCACATTCTCCCCGTGTCTGCGTGGGTTTCCTCCGGGCGCTCCGGTTTCCTCCCACAGTCCAAAGATGTGCAGGTCAGGTGAATTGGCCATGCTAAATTGCCCGAGGTGTTAGGTGAAGGGGTAAGTGTAGGGGTAAGGGTGGGTTGCACTTCGGTGGGTTGGTGTGGACTTGTTGGGCTGAAGGGCCCGTTTCCACACTGTAAGTAATCTAACCTAATCTAATGCCATAGATACAGTGTTGGAGAGGGAACACAGAACAGAAAGATCTCAGGCAGCATTCCACACTCTTGTGGGAGCCTGCTTTCCCCTCTGTTGTACGAATGCTCACTAAGACAGCACAGGTCTGGATTGATAACGCTGAATTCCCGATGCTGTCTCAGTGCAACGTAAGTTAAAGTAGGAGTGGTGATTGAACCTGGGGTGTGTGTGAACTGTGCTTCCCCTCCAACACTGTAACTATGTCATGTCTTGTTTGCCGATGTTTGGAGCCCTCTCATTGCTCTCTGCGCTGTGCACTGTGAGTGACCTTACCTCACTGCAGGATTTATTGAAGGCTCCAGATCTCCCTGCCCTTTGTTGCTCTGGCTGACCGACCATTTTCAATGAGACACCCAGCAGCTGGGAAGTCTATTGTGTCAGGAACTTCCCGAGTAACTACTGGAGACAGAGAAATAGACAGAATGGGAAATTAGACTGATGCAGTGAGGGTTACACATGGAGCATGGCCCTGAGTCCCACAGAAATCTGGAAAATCCAAGTCTCCATCCCTGGCTTGTGCTGCCTCGTCTCTCTGGAGTGGAGAGTTATGTTGGCTCACGACCTGGAGTAGCTGCAAAGGCTCTGTGCCTCCGCATTTTAATACCTCAGCAGGGAGACTGTCTGCTCCAGCAGCCTTGTTGTTCTTGAACTGGCATTAAATCCTAATGCAAAATATTTGTTCAGTATCTCACCCATCAGCAGTGATTCCACACAGACAGCCACATTGACCTTTCAAGGGCCCTATTCTCTCCCGAGCTAATTCTTAGCCCTTGTTGAATCTTGTCAAAATGCTTCTGGAATTTCAAATATTCCTCTAGCGCTACTAGCCTCCCCCAGATTTAACTATTCTGCCATTTATGGTCACACCAAAATATAGAATGCAACAAATTTAAAAATATTCCCCTTTTATAACATCATGCCTCTCCCATTGTTTCTAAGCATCCAGTTATCGTTTTTTGCCATATCCTTTATAATACATTCCAGCACGTCCCCGACTTACTGTCAGGCTGACACCGTTTGGTTTCAGACTGACCGCGTAAAGGATTATGGGAATCCTTGTGGAGCATTCTGTAAAAGGTAGTTTACAGTGTCAGCAGGTAATAGAGAAGGCAGATCAAATGCTGCCATTTATTACAGAGGGAATGGAGTCTAAATATAGGGAGGTCTAGTTAAAACGATGCAAGGTACAACTCAAACCACACCTAGATTGTAATGAATAGTATGCGTGCCCTAAGAAAAGATATTCTTGTATTGGAGGCAGGCCAGGGAAAGTTCTTTTGGCTGATACTGGAGATGGCGGGATTTTCCAATGAGAAGAGGTGGAGTCGATTCACCTTGAACCTAATAGGTGTTTTGAAGAATAGGAGATAAATTGAATGAAACATCCAGGATTCTGAGGGGTTTTGACAGGGTAGATGCCATGAAGTTAGAAACTCGAACAGTACAACAGAGTAATAGGCCCTTCGGCCCACCATGGCTGTGTTGACCATGATGCTATTCTAAACTAATCCCATCTGCCTGCACATGGGCGATATCCCTTTATTCTAGGCCTGTTCATGTTTCTGTCTAAATGCCACTTCAAAACTTTACTCTCATTGCCACCTCTCCCACTTCCTGAGCAGCTTCCACCCTCTCAGTAAAGACAACTGGTCTCATTCATCTCACTTAAAACTTCTCACTCTCACCTTAAACTGAGGTGCCCTAGTATTTGAGATTTCAACACTGGAAGAAGGATTCCAACTATCCACACAATCCATGTCTCCTAATGCTATATATCTGTACCAGGTCACACCTCAGGCGACAATACTCTCGCAAGACAATCCAACTGTGTCTAAACTCCTGACAGTAAACACATTCTCATCCAGGCAATATTCTGCCAAACCTCTGTTGTAACCTCCCCAAAACCTCCACATCCTTCTATAGTGTGGCGATGAGACCGACACACAACATGGCCGAATGAAGTTTCATTCAGTCAGAACATGACATGCAAATATCTGAACTTAATACTTAATATTGGTCAATACTGCGACCAATGACAGGAAGCATGCCATACGCCTCCTTTACAACCACATTCTGCTGTGTTGTTATTTTCAGGTAGCTACGGATTTGCATCCAATGTCGCCTGTTTTATCAATGTTTCCAATCAGTCAATTGGTGTAATTCTCTCTTCCATTTGACTTCATAAATGCATCACTTCACACTTGTCCCGATGAAATTCGATTTGCCCTTTCTCTGCCCAACGTTCCAGCTGATCTACACACTGCTGCAACCTTTAACACTCTTCCTCACTATCCACAATTCCCCTAACTATCCCTTTCCAAATGTTGTCTGCAAAATTACCACTCAAACTGCTGGCCTTTTCATCTGAATCACAGATATAAATTACACACAGACATCGCAGCACTGATCCTTGTGAAACAGCATTGGCCACAGACGTCCAATCAGAAATTGATCACTCCACATGCCTCTATCTACTATCACCAAGAAAATATTGTATCCAACTTACCAATGACCATTGATTCCATGGATTGTGATTTGATCTTCCAGATTTCCCTTGCTATTTGGAAGCTGTCGATTCAAAATGACTCTATATTTTAATTCCAGATTAAATTGGCTGTCTCAATAATACACTGACTGCATCCTTTCTTCACAACAAAACGGGACCTTGTTTGGTTTTTTTTTACTGATCCTGCCTAAATCCATACAACCCCTCAATAATCACATCCCAGCCATGATCGTTCTGCAGCCACATCTCCACAATAACAGTTCGATCATACCTGTTCTCTTCAGTTACTGCTGTCATTCCATCTGCCTTGTTGCAAATGCATGGCGCGTGTCACCGAGAGGGGGCCTTTGAGGGATGGTTAGAGGTCACAGAGTGGGAGAGATGTTTGGGGACGCGACAAAGTTGCAGTGTTAAGCATAGCTACAGTTGCTAGCGAACGTTCACAGGAGAAAACATTTTATTGTTTGAAGGAAGTTAGAGAGATAAAGTGTCTTTGATTAGATTCCAGAGCTAGAGACGTGTATAGGGTTGTGGATCGTTGCGTGGACTATACTGATCAGGGTGTACAAACATTCGCATGATTCCAGGATGTGGTACATTTAGCAACAGTTGTGGGATCTGGAGAATATCACAGTGATAGGGAGGATGGTATGGACTGGAAAATATTACAGGGAAAGGGAGGGTGGTATGGATTGGAGAATGTTGCAAGCACATGGAAGATGATATAGACAGGAGAATGTTGCACGGATAGGGAGGAAATTGTGGACTGAATAAACTTGAAAGGAGAGATGATTTTATGCTCTGGAATGTACTTCAGAGAGAGTGAGTGCTGTGCATGCTGCAAGTTACGACAGGGAGAGGGAAGCTTGTAGAGACTCGACGAGAGAGTCACAGAGAGGCTTGTGAGAGACCAGATGCACTTATGAGCATAGGATGTGCTACAGCGAGCAGAGCCTTCTGAAGATATAAACGAGGATACAATGGCCACAAAGCAGTCACACCAATACATAGGTATATAGGAACTGAAGGAATTGAAATGATTACATAGATTGAGAGTGTTGTATGCAGTGGAGGAGATTAAACTGATAGGGATGGTTTTAGAGACTCCACAACATTGGCAAATAATGGGGGTTGCAATGGTGAGAGCAGGTTTCAGCACATTGGAAGATATAGACCTGAAGGAGCTTTCACAGATAGCGATGGCTTTCGGGTCTGGTGGGGGCTGCAAAGTAAAGGGGATTATAAAGACTGGAGGTATTTACATTGAGAGGGAGAGTATTAGTGATTGGCAGAATTCACAAAACGGGTCTGCAGGACACGACAGAAATGAAAAGGGTTGTATCAACTTGATGGTGCACACAGGCAGGAAAGCTTGTTGGGGGGGGGGTGGTTGGAGCAGCTCAACATGATAGGGAGGGGCATGGAGACTGGAGATGTTGCAGAAAGATTAATATTTAATGCTTTAGAACTCTACATAAGTCTGTCCTGGTTCCTTCTTTATGTTTCTGAACCGCTGTCGATACGCCTCTGGTACTAATCCATAAGCACTTAAAATACCCTGTTTGATATGTGCATCATCTCTTGACCACTCAGGAGACAGCGCTGCAAATACCTCACTGGCTCTGCCTAACAGCTTAGACTGAACTAGTTTTACCCACAAGACCTCGGACCACTCTATCTGACTATCCAATTTTTCAAATGAAATACAGAGGTCCTTGAAAGTAGAGTCACAGGTCGATAGGATAGCAAATAAGGCACTTGGTATGCATTCCTTTATTGGTCAGAGTATTGAGCACAGGAGTTGGGAGGTCATGTTGCGGCTGTACAGGACATTGTTAGGCTACTTTTGGAATACCATGTACAATTCTGGTCTCCTTCCTATCGGAAGGATATTGTGAAACTTGAATGGGTTCAGAAAAGATTTCAAATGATTTTGCCGTGGGTGGAGGATTTGAGCTACAGGGAAAGGTTGAACGGGGTGGGGCTGCTTTCCCTGGAGCGTCAGAGGTTGAGGGGTGACCTTATAGAGGTTTATAAAATCATGAGGGGCATGGATAGGATAAATAGACAAAGTATTTTCCCTGGGGTCGGGTGTCCAGAACTAGAGGACATAGGTTTAGGGTGAGAGGGGAAAGATATAAAAGAGACCTAAGGATCATTTTTTTCACACTGGGGGTGGTACGTGTTTGGAATGAGCTGCCAGAAGAAGTGGTGGATGCTAGTACAATTGCAACACTTAAAAGACATCTGGATGGGTACATGAATAGGAGGGGTTTAGAGGGAGATGGGCCAGGTGCTGATTGGTGCGACTGGACTGTCAAGGACAAGTTCGACCAAAGGGCCTGTTTCCATGCTGTACATCTCTATGATTCTCTGACTTTAATTGCCAAAGTTTCAAATCACTGCAGGCAGTTAAGAGACTGAGATAGAATTGTAAGGTCTTTTGGAGGTTCCACAGTTCGGGAGGATTGCAGGGACCTGATGATGTTGTACATGGAAGTAGAGTTATAGGGACTGAAGCTGGGAACAGAGAGAAAGAGACGCTCAGGGGATTACAGAGATATGGTGGCCAGTGGTCTCTGGTGGAAGTTCCATGTAGAGGGATGGTTTTTGGAACTGTTGGACTTTAGAAAGATAGGTAGATTTGGAGGGGCTGGAGGGGTTTACAGATGCATGGAGAAATGTAGTGACTGGAACATACGGAGATGGTGAGGGCTGGAGGAGATCCAATAATTTGGTTGGACTGTAGGAGCTGGAGGGGTTCTTACAGACAAGGAGGATTGTAGGAATGTGGGGAGTTTTCGGAGATAGAGGGTAGGAGAATTCTCAGTAACTAGTGGTTTGGAGACTGGGGGAGGTTTCAGAATGATGGAGGGACAGAGCAAAAGGAAGTGGTCGCAAAAATTATAGAACATAAACAGGTCACTTCGGTGCTGTGCCACTGAGGGTCATCAATAGGACATTCTTCCTCATTAAAATGTACAGATCATCAGGGGAATGGACAGGTGGATGCTGAAAGGATGCTTCCTTCTCCTTATGGGAGAGAGGCAGACAACGAGACTCTGTTTGACAAAGATGGAGAACAGGGACTTGTCTTTTTCTCCCAATGGCCCAAACTTACTTCAGGTTTGTTCCCACACAGCTCAAAGAAAAGCAATGCGATAACAAAGAGCAAGGTTGTTTGGGACTGCAGGAGATATGAGACGAAGGTCAGGTTGGAAGGGCTGGAGGGAGTGGGAGAGAAGGGAGATGTTCAACAGCAAGAAGGGTTTATAGGGAGTAGACAGTGCCAGGACTGGAGAACATGTCAAGCTCACTCATGAGAGGGGGATAACGATATGGCACAAGGTCAAACACAGCAGGAGGATCCCAAGCTCCTTACCTGTCATTTACTCAGGGAGCTGCTCTCACCCAGTCTGGTGCCAAGCTCCACATGCAAGCAGCATGAGGTTTCCCCATTCCTGGTGCTCAGAGCCCAGAGAACTCACCCCTGAACCAGTCGGTGAAGTATTTACACAGTTGTACATTTCCAGAAACATTGTGTCCTAGTCGACATAAACTGGTAAATTCACATTCTACCAAGCAAAGACCATCTGCACTCAGATTCCCTGGTGATACAGTCCTCTGAGTGATAGTCTGCAGAGAATAACAGAATCCACGAATCCCCATTGCATGGGTCAGGGTCAATGACAAAATTTGCATTCTTTCAAAAATGACATCTCCTCAATTCCTGCATCTCACAAAACTGCCATTTAAAAATATTAAAATAAAGAACATTCCAAATTAAGGCTTTGATGAGGTGACATCTGGTCAGTAACATAGATCTCGAGGTTACAGAGAGTGCTTTCTACCAAAGCACCACCAGGTCAGTAACAGGCACACAGACAGAACGGGCAAATAGATTCATAACGGAATTCACATCTCCCAGCCTGCCAATTTGAAGCTGTGCGCAGCCATTCCGGTAAAGATCTCTAGAAACAGGACATCAGAACCAGGAGACTGGAGGTTGGCTATCGTGTTGCTACTATTTAAGGAAGGCAGTAAAGAAAATCCAGGAAACTATAGATTATTGAGCCTGACATCGATGTGCAAGTTGTTGGAGGGAATCGTAAGGGATAGGATGTACATGTATTTGGAAAGGAAAGGACTGATTAGGGATAGTCAACCTTGCTTTGTAAGTGGGAAATAATGTCTCTCAAACTTGATTGAGATTTTTGACGAAGTAACATAGAGGATTGATGAGAGCAGAACAGTGGATGTGATCTATATGGACTTCAGTCAGGCGTTCAACAAGGTTCCCCATGGGAGACTGGTTAGCAAGGTTACATCTCACGGAATACAAGGAGAACTAGCCAATTGGTACAGAACTGGCTCAAAGGTAGACGACCGAGGCTGATGGGGGAGGGTTGGTTTTCAAACTGGAGGCCTGTGACCAGTGGAGTGACAGAAGGATCAGTGCTGGGTCCAATACTTAGCATTGTCTACATAAATGATTTGGATGTGAGCATAAGAGGTATTGTTTGTAAGTGTTCAGTTGACAACAAAATTAGAGGTGTAGTGGTCAGTGAAAAATGTTACATCCGATAACAATGGGATCTTGATCAGATGGGCAAATGGATTGAGAAGTGGCAGATGGAGATTAATTCAGATATATGCGAGGTGCTGCATTTTGCAAAAGCAAATCTTTGCTGGACTTACACTCTTAGTCGTAAGGTCTGACGAAGTGTTGCTGAACATAGAGATATTAGAGTGCAGGTTCAGAGCTCCTTGAACGCAGAGTCGGAGGTAGGTAGGATAGTGAAGAAGGCATTTGGTATGCTTTCTTTTATTGGTCAGAGTATTGAGCACAGGAGTTGGCAGATCATGTTGTGGCTGTACAGGACATTGGTTAGGACACTTTTGGAATATTGTGGGCAATTCTGGTCACCTTCCTATCGGAAGCATGTCGTGAAACTTGAAACGGCTCAGAAACTTTTTACAAGAAGGTTGCCAGGATTGGAGGGTTTGAGCTATAGAGAGAGGCTGAACAGGCTGGGACTGTTTTTCCCAGAGCGTTGAAGGCTGAGGGGTGACCTTACACAGGTTTATAAAATCATGAGGGGCATGGAGAGGGTGGAGACACAAAGTCTTTACCCTTGGGTGTGGGAGTCCAGAACTGTAGGGCATAGGTTTCTGGTTAGAGGAGAAAGATATAAAAGAGACTTAAGGGTATTTTTTTCACGCAGAGGGTGGTACGTGTATGGAATGAGCTGCCAGAGGAAGTGGTGGAGGTTGATACAAAGACATCCAGATAGATATAGGAATAGGAAGAGTTTGCAAGAATATGGACCAGATGCTGGTAGGTGGGACTAGATTGGGTTGGGATATCTGGTTGGCATGGACGGGTTGGACCGAAGGGTCTGTTTCCATGCTGTACATCTCTTTGACTCAAAGAGGGGCTGAATGGTTCAATCAGAAATGATCTGTAGTTCAAATCATAATATCCTTCAGGTTCCACAACCCATTCTTGGTTCCATCTTGCAGGCTCTGTGAATCCCGCTTCCTCTACAGTCCTACAGGACCAACGTCTTTTCCTACATTAGTACCATCCTCCAGGTTCTGCAGCCCTTCCTACCTCTGTAACATGGCCCGGGTTCTAAAACTCTTCCTTCCTCTGCACTGTTCCCCAGAAAGGGCACTGGAGGCCGGTGGCATTTACAGAGTTAGGGAGGAATCTCGGGACTGGAGGATTTTGCAGACATTAGGAATATAGGGACATGAGGAGGTTTCACAGTATAAGAGTATTGTAGGGACTGGAGAAAGTTACAAAGATAGGGATGGTTTCAGATTGGAGGATTCTTAGAAAAAAAATCTTTACATGGTTAAAGGCAGGATCCTTAGCAGTGTGCACAAAAAGAGGGTTCCTGTGTCCCTGAAGTTACTACTCAAGTAGAGAGGGTGTTAAGAAGGCGTATGCTGTGTTGGCTTTCATTAGCAGGGGATTGAGTTTAAGAGATCCAGGTTTTGCTGCAGTTCTATAGAGCCCCAGTTACACCACACTTGGAATACTCTGAACAGTTCTGTTCACCTCATTATAGGAAGGATGTGGAAGCTTTAAAGACAGTGCAGAGGATGCTTAGCAAAATGCTGCCGCGACTGGAGGGCATGTCCATTGAAGTTAGGTTGTAGAAGCTCAGGCTTTTCTGATCGGAGTGAAGAAGGAAGAATGGTAATATGATAGAGGTGTGCAAGGTAATGAGAGGTATCGATTGCGTGGATAACCAGAGACAACTTCCTATGGCAAAATGGCTATCAAAAGTGGACATATGTTTAAGGTAATTGGCAGAAGATTTAGCTTAGATGTCAGAGGTAAGTTATTTCACAGAGTGTGGTGGGTGCGTGGAATGGACTGCCAGCCGTGGTAGTAGATTCAGACACATTATGGACATCTAAGCAACTCTTGCATAAGCACAGCGATTATAGTAAAACGTAGGGTATGTAGGTTAGTTTAGTCTTAAGAGTAGGATAAAAGGTCATCACAATATCGAGGGCTGAAGGGCTTGTACTGGGCTGTCCTATTCTATGTTCTAAATAGCGAGGGTTTTATGATGGCAGGAAAAAGTTTTGGGAAGCTGGAGAGGATGGGGTCTGAATGAAGAAACACAAAGAGGAGGCGTTGCTAAGGTCGTATGAAGTAACAGAGACAGAGGGTTTTTGGGGACTGGAGGTGGTTTCACAAGGAGGAAGGTGCATAGAGCCACAGGAGGTTACAGAAATCTGGAGAGCTGTAGGCCCTACAGGGATTTCATGGAGCTGGGGAGGTTGGGAGGAATGGAGCAGGTTACAGGGATAAGGATGTTGGTAGGATGGGGTGTTTTACACAGACAGGAATGTTTCAGGTGAATGGAGCTGAGTACAGATATAAAGTGGGTTGTACAGATTGGAAAAACAAAAAGACATATGGAGGGTAGTCATCACTGAAGATGTTTATAGATACAGGAAGGCTTAGCTTCTGCAGGTTATTTCGACATGGAGGGTGTGGAATCATACAGATTTTCCAGTGAAAAAAACGCAATTTTGGTTGGAGACAGTTTCACAGATTAGGGAGCATTAGTAACCTCCTCCAGTTTGGTCAGAGTGGGAAGGGTTGTAGGGGAGGGTGATGTTTACACATGTAAGAGTTGGAGAAGATTATGGAAATGAGTAGATGGATGGAGACACTGGAGGAGCTGACATTGACAGGGTGGGTGCTGGCAATGAAAAGATATCACATCGATAGTGGGTCTGGTAGGAACTGTATTGAAAGAGTCACAGACATTGGAATGACTTCTGCAGATTGGGAGTGTTACAGGAACTGATTGTAGGGTCTCCACAGAATGATCGTGTCTTTAAGAATAGAAGAGTTTATGTAGATATGGATAGCTTAAACCCATTGCATGCAGTCCTCATTTCAAGACAAGAGCTTTATTATCCCTCATCAGCTAAGAATCCCTAACCCTACCAGCTTTTCCCTTTATCCCAATGGGGCATACTAGCTCTGGATTCTTGATATCACACTTTGTAAAGCCTCCCATTTGCCAGTTGTTCCTTTTCCTTCAAACAGACTCACCCAATCGATTGGAATCATAATGTGGAGGTGCCGGTGTCGGACTGGGGGTGTACTAAGTTTTAAAAAATCACCCTACATTCGGTTCCAGTCCAACTGGTTTATTTGAAAGCACGAGCTTTCCGAGCACTGTTTGTTCATCAGGTGGTTGAGGAGCACAATCCTAAGACAGAGAATTTATAGCAACAGGATGGGTGTAACATGGAATATAATAGCAAACAAATTTAGTTTAAGCCTTTCATCTGTTACAGTGATCACCAGCGCTTCCAAAGCGAGTTGGACTCCAACCGGCTGTTATGCAATTTAAAATACACGGCATTGTTGCTGGCCAGCTCCTGCCTAATGGTCCCAAACCGGGCCCTGTTCCAGTTTTCCTCTTCAATTGTGGACCTCTCCTATCTTTTTCCATAACTATGTTAAAACGAAGACAACTGTGGGCACTGGACTCAAAGTGCTCTCCGAATGACACTTCAGTCACTTGCCTGACCTAGTTTTCTGAGGGAAGGCCTCGTGTTGCACCTACCTGAGTAGAGTAGGGCCCTCTGCATTTTGATTTAGGAACCTTTCTTGGACACATTTGAAAAATTGCTCTCCTTCCAGGTCTTTTATACTCTGGCTGGTCCAGTCAATACAGGGAAAATTAAAACCTTCAGCCTGCACTTCTCTATTATTCCGATAGTTATCTGCAATCTCTCTACACAGCTGCTCCTCTGGTATCTGTTAGGTCTAAAACAGTCTACAATACAGTCCCAACAAAGTGACCACACCTCTTCTTTCTAACTTCTAACCATGTGACCTCATTTGATGACCACTTAAGAACATCCTCTCTGAACACTATGGCTATGTCTTCCCTTATCAAGAGGACAAGTCTCTCCCTTCACCCCCCCCCCCCCCCCCCCCCACATACATGTCCTTCTATCACTCCTATAGTTTCTTTACCATGGAACAGTGAGCTGCCAGTCCTGCCCTTCTCTCAGCCATGTTTCTGATGTGGCTATAATATCCTAGTCCCCAGAGCTAATCCATGCTCTGAGCCCATCTGCCTTACCAGTCAGGCCTCGTGCGTTGAAATTAATGCCCTTTAAACCAGAAGTCTTTTCCCTGCCTTGACTGTGTCCCTGGTTATCCTGAATAGGAAACTTGGTCTCGATGGCTGAAGTATTTTCCCCTGACAGGTCGATGGTCCCTCTCTTATTCAGAGTCCCTACCCCCTGCCAAACTAGTTTACACCCTCCCGGGTAACGTGAACAAATCACCCCACAGGTATGCTGGTGCCCCTCTGCTTCAAGTCTAACCTGTCCCTCTAGCCCAGAAGAGGTCCCAATGATCCAAGAACTGACAAGCCTGCCCACCTTAAGAACTCCTCAATCACATATCCGTCTGGCCTATCTTTCTATTTCTATCCTCACTGGCATTCAGTAGGGGAGTTATCGGGAGAGGTCTCCTGAGGTCTTGCTTTTTAACTTCTTACCAAACTGAGTGGGGTTCTTCCGGGTGCTCCGGTTTCCTCCTACAACCCAAAGATGTACAGGTTAGGCGAATTGGCCATGCAAAATCGCCCATAGTGTCAGGTGCGTTAGTCAAGGGTAAGTATAGGGGAGGGGAATGCGTCTGGGTGAGTTACTCTTTCGTGGGTCGGTGTGGACTTGTTGGGCCAAAGGGCCTGTTTCTATAATGTAGCAAATCTAATCCATTCAAACTACCTGTGCACATTTCATAAGACCCCATCCCTTTGTGCCAATTGTAAAATGACCTCTGGCTGTTCATGCTCCCCATTCAAAATGTTCTGCATCTGCTCAGAGATATTCTTGACCCTGGTACCGGGAGGGGGCAGACCATCCTGGGGTCGCTTCTGCAGCCACACAGTCTCCTGCTTGTACCCCTCACAACGGAGTCACCTATCAGTATCAATATGATCAGTATCTCCTATCGGTATCATTGGACAGAGACTGTGAGGACCGATCTGCAGTTGGATTTATATTCAGAAAGTGGGAGTATTTTAAAGTGATACAGTGAGAATTCAGGGCCAGCGTGTCCCTGTCAAGAGGACAGTAAGGCCACATGTCCAGCAAAAACTGATTCAGCGATATTGTCAGTTTCATAAAGAAACTACAATGCAATAAAAACAGGTGAAGCTCTTCAAAATTTCATCCAGTTAAAGGGGATTGTCGAAAATGAAAGGCAAACAATAGACAAGAAATATATTTAGCGGATATGATTAAGGAAACGCCACAAGGTATTTTATCAGCTTGTTAGAGTAAGAGGATTACTGAGGAAAGAGTGAGGCCTATTAGAAACCAAAGGGACAATCGGTACATGGAGCCAGAGGAAATTGGTGAGGTCTTCAATGAATACTTCCCATCTGTATCCACACAGGAGAAAGACATTGTAGCCGGGGATTTAAGTGGAATGGTGTGGTCCCAGAACATGTTAAGATCAATAAGGAGGAGGTATTAAATGTTTTCACAGGCATAAAAGGTGGAGAAATCCCCAGTGCCCAATGAAATGTGTCTCAGGCTGCTGTGGAAGGTGAAAGATCAGATTGCTGGGGCCCTGGCAGAGAAATGTAATACTTTGCTGGCCACAAGTGAAATTCAAGAAGGGCAGCAGGGATAGGCCAGGTATTTAGAGTGTATAGCCCAACATCAGTGTGAGGGAAATTATTGGAAACAATTATGAGGGTCAATTTGAATCAATAATTCGAAAGGTAGAGATCGATTAGGGATACTCAGTATGGATTTGGTAGGAGAAGATCCTGTCTGATGAATTCAGCTAATTTTTTTTTGAAATTACAATTAAAAATATTGATGAGTGCAGTGCAGATGATGTGGGTTCCATGGAGTTCATTAAGGTCTTTGACAAGGTCCCACATGGAGGGCTCTTCCAAATGGGAAGAGACCATGGGATCCAAAGCATCTTGGAAATTGGATCCAAAATTGGTGGAGGATTGGTTTTGTGATTGAAAGCCTTTGCCCAGAGGGTGTACCACAGAGATCTGTGCAGGAACCGTTACTGTTTATTATGTACATTCATGAGTTGGATGTGAAAGCAGAAGGTATCATTATCAGGTTTGCAGATGACATGAAAGGGGAGGGTGTTGTCCACAGTGAGAGGGACGGTCTCAGGCTACAGTCTGAAGGTTGAGGCTGGGACAGAATTTCAAGAGAGTCATTTCAAATGACACGGCAGGCAAGAGCACAGCAGGCGATGAGGGAAAACTGATGTATTAAGCTGCATTTACTTTGATATAAAATGCCTGACAGGAAAGGCAGATGAATGCACGGCATGGATAGGAACATGGGACTGGGATATCACAGGAATTACAGAGGTACAGCTGAGGGAAGGATAGACCAAGCAACTTAATGTTCTGGGGTACAGATGCTACAGGAAGAACAGAAGGAGAGGCATTGGAGGAGGAGGAAGAGGAGCGAATGTTTTGATCAATGAAAACATCACTGCAGAATTTAGAGAGGATATTCCTGGCGATCACACGGTGAAGCTGTAATAGTGCAAATGTGTCCTCGGTTTGATATGACTGTACTACACGCCCTCAGCAGTCAGCAGGAATTTGAGCAACAGATATGTGGGAGATGTCAGATATTTGGTCCACAAGACGTGCCATAGTTACAGTGTTGGAGGGACAGCACAGTACAGAAAGTTCCCAGTCAGCATTACAACCCTATCATGGGAAGCCTGCTTTCCCCTCTGTTGTACTGATGCTCGCTAAGACAGCACAGGCCTGGATTGATAACTGTGACACCCTCGGTGCCAACTTAGTACAACAAAACTTACAGTCGAGGTAGTGACTGAGCCTGGGTACGACTTCAATGTGGTGATGGACGATACACCTAGCAGTTGGGAAGTCTATTGAGTCAGGAACTTCCTGAGTACCTACAGGAGACAGAGAGATAGACAGAATGGGATATTAGACTGATGCAGTCAGGGTTACATGTGGAGAATGGCACTGAGTTCCACAGAGATCTGGAAAATCCCAGTCTCCATCTATGGCCAGTGCTGCTGTGTCCCTCTGGAGTGGAGAATTCCGTTGGCTCAGGATCTGCAGGAGATGCAAAAGTGAGAGGCGCTGACAGAGGCAGCAATTAGACCTCACAGTGAAGGATACCACATGGAGGGAGACTGAGTGATAGCACTAGAGTGCAGGAAGATGGCAGGATCGCACAATTGTGTCGGAAGAACAGGTTTTGCTTCATGATGCACTGGTATAACTGGTCAGGAATGAGCAACCAGTGAGCAGGCGAAGTGATGGCCTAGTGGTATTATTGCTAGAGCATGTATCCCAAATCTCAGCTAATGTTCAGGGGAGGCAGGTTTGAATACCACCATTTGAAATGGTGGCATTTTAAATGAATAAACTTTTTAAAAATTGGAATTAACAATCCATAAATAAGTATTGATAAAAATCCAAACACTTGACCTTCAGAGAAAGACAACAGTTCACTCTCATGTGGTCTGCAGGACATCCCCACAGCAAAGTGTTTGCCTCTCAATTACCCTGTGAAATGGGCGAGCCAACTGCTTAGCTCAAGGGCAGCAAGGGATGGGCAATAAAGGCTAGTCAGCCAGAGACAACCACATCCCATACCTGATTTTTAAAAAAAATCCATTCAGATTGGTCCCAGCAAAGTTCCAGTGGAACAATGTCCTGGCCAATCACATTGGTAGATTTATGGACAGAGCTTTAAACTGACAGAGAGGATGCAGGGATAGGCTTCAGGTGAAAGGAGCTTTCCAAATCCAAAGAGAAAACGTGAAGCATCAGAGCAGCATGGGAATGTGACTGAAGACAACAGAAAGGAACAGGATGGGACAAAGTTTAACTAAAACCGTAGATCAGCAAATCCATTTGTGACAGGAAACTGTGGGAACGAGTAAATTATGTTTTTTTTATTAATGGGGAAAGTCTCTGCAACAAGGTAGATGGATTTGTGACACAGAGATAAAAGGGATTTAGACACAGAGAGATGTGGTTACAGGGCGAACAAAAGGTGGAACAGAAATATTTAATGGTTCACAACCTTGCGAAAACACAAGCAAAATGGGCACCGCTAACAATAATGGAGACCAAAGGCATTACAGAGAAAGCATTTGGTCTCAGATCATGAGGTAGAATCAGTCTGAATGTAAACTCTGAATATTACTTGCCAGGGACACAAGCAGCAGAACAGTTTTAGACCACCGAACAGTATTTCATTGCCCATCACTGCAATAAGCAGGAATTCAATGGAATTTTTAATAAAGGCACTGTGAAAATTTAGTGAAACGTCAATATTCGCATAATCTGGAACAATCACACTGACAAGAGTGATATTGGAAGGGGAGTTCAGAGAATTTTTTTTCAGTGTTTCTTTGATTAACACATTGTGCAACTGGCTAGTGACATAACTATCGCAGAGTGACAGTTGTGTGATGACACTTCGAGAATGAGTAATGTCACCTGGAGAGACCCTCTGGGAAATTATGATAAAGTGCAGTTTAAAGAAATATAAAGTATTAAAGTGAATCACAGAAAGGACAAACTACAATTAGAAACAAAAATAGACAATGACATGAGTTTGAGAGGAGAACTGACCAAGGTAAACAGGCTGAACAGACTGAAACATGTGTCTGTAAATGAACAGTGGAAAACATTTGAAGGAACAGATTAAAACACTCAAAAGGTCATTCCACTGAAACAGACCAAACCTCAGCAAGAAATCCCCACCGGTCCCTCACTCAGGACAAAATGGATCATATTAGATTAACAGGCTGAGAAGATCACCACAAAGTACTTAAAATTCTGAAATGAGAGAGTGTTTTAGGAGTAAGTTTTGAAGGGATTGTAATGGGTCACCAAGCAGGGGGATGGCAGTGGGAAGGGGAATCATTGTCAGGGTTTAATGACACGATAGGAACAGGGAGAGGTGAAGGTGCTGGAGGTGGTGAGAGTGTTACAGGGAGTGGTCAGGACCTGAACGGTGTTATAAAGCCAGTAAGGATTGCTGCAGCTGTGAGGTGTGTCAGAGGTAAGGAGGGACTTATGTATTTTTATTTATTCTTTCACGGGATGTGGGTGTCACTGCCTAGACCAGCATTCTGTGACCCCATGCTAATTACCCAGAGATTTCTGGGGCCCGGGAATTTCATACTTTGCTGGCTACAGGTGAAGTGGTGAATGACTGGAGAATAGCTAATGTGGTTCCTTTGTTCAAGAAGGGCAGCAGGGATAGGCCAGGTAATTACAGAGCAGATAGTCTGACAGCAGGGGGAGGGAAATTATTTGAAACAATTGTGAGGATGAATCAACACTTGCAAAGGTAAGGATCAACTCGGTTTAGTCATCACGGATTTGGCAGAGGAAGACACTGGCAGAGGAAGATACTGTCTGAGGGATTCAGTTCGGTTTTTTTTAAATGGTGCTTAAGTATATTGATGAGGGCAGTGCAGATGATGTGGTTTACACGGACTTGAATAAGTCCTTAAACAAGATCCAACATGGAAGGCTGGTCCAAAAGGACCAGCCTTCCTGGTTCCAAGGCAAGTTGGCAAATTGGATGCAAAATTGGTGGATAGCATACTTTCACCAGTGGATGTACCACAGGGATCTGTGCAGGAACCATTGCTGGTTATTCTGTCAAACAGTAACTTTGAAGTGAAAGCAGAAGGTATCAAGAGTAGGTTTGCAGATGACATGAAAGGTGAGGGTGTTGTTCACAGTGAGGAGGATGGTCTCCGTCCGCAGTCCGATGTCGATCGGATGATAATCTAAGCAGAATTTAGTTCTGATTGAAGTGAGGTAATACTCTGTGGGAGGTACGATAAGCGAAGAACAGAAATAATGAACGGTAGGTCCTTGTGGAGTACTGAGGAATACAGGGACCTTGGTGGACAAGTCCATAGATCACTGAAGGTGTCAGCACAGGGAGACAGGGTGGGAAAGGCATCTCAACTCGTTACGGGAGGGGGACACATATCCTGGTGGGTGAATTGTTAGAGCTGCTTGAGAGGATATAACCGAGTCTGGCAGGGTGTTGGACCTTAAACAGTCGTAAGGCCGGAAAGAAGATTGAGGCTGCTACCCAAGTTAAAGAGAGCGATTTCAAAAGACAAGGCAGGCAGGAACATAACAGGAAATGGGGGAAAACTGATGATTAAACTGCATTTATTTCAATGCAAGGGGCCTGACAGCTAAGGAAGATGAACTCAGGGCATTGACTGGAACATCAGACTGGGAGATTATAGTTATCACAGAAACACAGCTGAGGGAGGGTCAGGACTGGCAACTCATTGTTTCAAGGTAGAGGGACTGCAGGAAGCATCGAAGGGGAGGCACGAGAGGTTGTGTGGTGGTGGGTTTTGATTGCATGAATCATCACAGCAGTACTTAGAGAGGATGTTCCTGTGGGATCGCCCAGCGAAGCTATGTTAGTCTAACTTAGAAATAAGAATGGGTCACCACTCTGACACAACCTTACTGCTGACGCCTAATAATCAGTGGGAGACTGAGGAACAAATATGAGAAACTGAGGAGCTCAAAAATGGTCTGAGGAGAGCTAGGAGGGGGCACGAGAGAACACAAAGGGATTTTACACTTATGTGAGGAATAAAAGAATGGTCAAAGAAAGAGTAGGGCCGATCAGGGATAGCATAGGGAACTTGTGTGTGGAGTCTGAGGAGGTAGGGGAAGCCCTAAATGAGTTTTTTGCTTCTGTCTTTATGAAAGAAACCAACTTTGTAGTGAATGAAACCTTTGAAGAACAGGTGTGCATGCTGGAATGAATAGAGATAGAGGAAGCTGATGTGCTGAAAATTTTGTCAAACATTCAGATTGACAAGTTGCCAGGCCCGGACCAGATTTGTCCTCGGCTGCTTTGGGAAATGAGAAATGCAATTGCTTCCCCACTTGCGAAGATCTTTGCATCCTCGCTCTCCACTGGGGTCGTACCTGAGGACTGGAGAGAGGCAAATGTAATTCCTCTCTTCAAGAAAGGAAATAGGGAAATCCCCGGCAATTACAGACCAGTAAGTCTCACGTCTGTCGTCTGCATCGTGTTAGAAAATATTCTGAGGGATAGGATTTAAGACCATCTGGAAGAGCATGGCTTGATTAAATGCAGTCAAGACGGCTTTGTGAGGGGCAGGTCATGCCTCACAAACCTTATCGAGTTCTTTGAGGATGTGACTAGAAAGGTTGATGAGGGTCGAGCTGTGGTTGTGGTGTATATGAACTTCAGCAAGGCATTTGATAAGGTTCCCCATGGTAGGCTCATTCAGAAGGTCAGGAGGAATGGGATTCAGGGGAACATAGCTGTCTGGATACAGAACTGGCTGGCCAACAGAAGACAGCGAGTAGTAGTAGAAGGAAAATATTCTGCCTGGAAGTCTGTGGTGAGTGGTGTTCCACAGGGATCTGTCCTTGGGCCTCTACTGTTTGTAATTTTTATTAATGAAATGGATGAGGGGATTGAAGGATTGGTCAGCAAGTTTGCAGACGACACAAAGATTGGAGCTGTCATTCACAGTATAGAGGGCTGTTGTAGGCTGTAGCGGGACATTAACAGGATGCAGAGATGGGCTGAGAGGTGGCAGATGAAGTTCAACCTGGATAAATGCGAAGTGATGCATTTTGGAAGATCAAGTTTGAAAGCTGAGTACAGGATTAAGGATAGGATTCTTGGCAGTGTGGAGGAACAGAGGCATCTTGGTATGCAGGCAGATAGATCCCTTAAAATGGCCACCCAAGTGGACAGGGTTGTTAAGAAAGCATATGGTGTTTTGGCTTTCATTAACAGGGGTTTTGAGTGTAAGTGTCGTGAGATCTTGTTGCAGCTCTAAAAAACTTTGGTTAGAACGCACTTGGAATACAGCGTTCATTTCTGTTCGCCCTATTATAGGAAAGATGTGGATGCTTTGGAGCGGGTTCAGAGGAGGTTTACCAGGATGCTGCCTGGACTGGAGGGCTTATCTTATGAAGAGAGGTTGACTGAGCTCGGACTTTTTTCATTGGGGAAAAGGAGGAGGGGAGGGGACCTAATTGAGGTATACAAGACAATGAGAGGCATAGATAGAGTCGATAGCCAGAGACTATTTCCCAGGGCAGAAAAGACCAACATGGGGGGTCATAGATTGAAGCTGGTTGGAGGACGTATACAGGGGATGTCAGAGGCGGGTTCTTTACACAGAGAGTTGTGAGAGCATGGAATGCGTTGCCAGCAGCAGTTGTGGAAGCGGGGTCATTGGGGACATTTAAGAGACTACTGGACATTCATATATGGTCACAGAAATTTAAGGGTGCATACATGAGGATCAGTGGTCAGCACAACATCGTGGGCTGAAGGGCCTGTTCTATGCTGTAGTGTTCTATGTTCTGAATATGTCGGGAGATCTCAAATACCAACCATAATAATAGGGCTGTTATGGTTGGGGTTTTTGAACTTTCCAAATCTAGACTGGGACTGCCAGTGTTCAGTGTTTGCAAGGGAGGAATTTGGTAATTGTGTTCCAGAAACTCCCAATCAATACGTAAATGGCCTGAAAAGAGAAACGGCAAAACCTGACCTCCCCTTGGGAAATAAGGTAGGGAAAGGCACTGAGGCGTTAGTGGGAAAGCATTTAGCCAAAGTGACCACAGTTCTATTAGTTTCCAATAGCTAGGGAAAGGTACAGACCTGGTCCACAATTTCAAGTTATAAAATGGGGCCAGATCAATCTTGATAGTCTTAATCAGGAACTTTCAAAAGGTGATTGGGGAGTCTATTTACAGGGAAAGGGAAGTCTGGCAAGTTAGAATATTTTAAAAGTGAGATAAATTGAACGATCAGTGCCAGCATGTTCCTGTTTGTGTGCAGCTCAATGCTGACAGCATTAGGAAACACTGACTGTCTACTGAGGGTCTGGTCAAGGAAAAGGGAGCACATGTCAGGTATAGCCAGCTGGATCAAGGGAATCCTTGAGGATCACAGGGGCTGTAGGAATACACTTCGGGTGGAAATCAGGAATACAGAAAGGGTACATGAAATAACCTCGGCAGAGAAGGATAAGGAGTATCCAAAAGTAATTGTATAAATATATTGAGTAAAAGAGTAACTCGAGGCAAAATAAGGGCCCTTAAAGATCAATGATGCAATTGATGTGTGGAACTGTAGGTTATTTGCTAAGACCATAAACAACTTTTTCACTCCAGAACTTACTGTGGACAAAGACTGGGGAACTCAGGGAACAAGAGTAATACGTTAGACCACAATTGGAGTTCTCTGCAATTCCAGGCTCCCTGCTCTAGGAATGACGTTGTGAAACTGGAAAGTGCTCAGAAAAGATTTACAAGATGTTGCCAGGGTTGTTGCTGAATAAGCTGGGGTTATTTTCCCTGGAGCATCGGAGACTGAGGGGTGACCTGACAGAGGTTTATATAAACATGAGGAGTATGGATTGGGTAAACAGTCAAGGTCTTTTCCCTGGGGTTCAAGAGTCCAAACCTAGAGGGCATAAGTTTAAGTTTAGAGGGCAAAGATTTAAACGGGACCGAAGGAACAGTTTTTTCATGCATAAGGTGATGCGTGTATGAAATGAACTGAGAGAGAATGTAACAGATACTGATATTATAACAACATTTAAAAGGTATCTGGATGGGAATATGAATTGTAATGGTTTAGTGGTACATGGGCCAAATGCTGGTAAATGAGATGGATTTATTTAGATCTTCTGGTCAGCATGGACGTGTGGGACCGAAGGGTCTATTTCCATGCTGTACATCTCTATGATTGAAAAGAGTGCATGTTATAGAAGAGGTGGTGCTGGAAGCTTTATGACACAAAAGGTATGGAAAGACCCAGAACCTGATTAACTGTAAGACAGGCGATGCTAGGGAAGAAGTTTTGGAGCCCCGAGTAAAGGTATTTGTACCATTGACAGCCACGTGAGATGGGCTGGAAGTTTGGAGGGTGGAATAGTGGACAGTGAAGGAGGTTTTCTAAGACTACAAAAGGGACCTTGATGAGTGAATGGGCTGATAAACTGTAGAAGGAATTCAATTTGAATAAATGCAACCTGATAAATTTTGTAAAACAAACAAGGGTAGAGCTTATACAATTAATGTTAGGGCCTCGGTTAGTGTTTTAGAGCAGAGCGACCTCTGGGTATATAATTCTTGAAGTTTGCATTACAGGATGGATAAGGCAGTGCTTGGCATGATTGACTATTGCTCAGTCCATTGAGTGTAGGATTTGGGACGTCATGTTGAGATAGTACCGATATTGGTGAGGCCTCTTCTGCAACACTCTGTCCAGTTCTGGTCACCCAGTTATCGGGAGGATATTATTCAGCTGCAAGGGGTTCAGAAGAGATATACCAGGATGTCGCTGGGTATGGAAGGCTTGAGTTATGAAAAATGGCAGGATATGCTGAATCGTTTTTCACAGGAGCCTGGAGATTAAGAAGTGACCTTATAGAAGTTTATAAGATAATGAGAGATATAGATAGAGTTAACGGTAGCTGCATTTTCCCCAAGTTGGGGGAGTCTCAAGAGAAGGGACCACATTTTTAAGGTTAGAGGAGAGAGATCTTCAAAAGAATGCCATGAGGGTCAAATTGTTACACAGAGGGCGGTTTGAGTGTGGAATGATGTTCTTGAGGAATGGGTGGATGTGGGTACAATAACAACATTTTTCAGACATTTTGATAAGTACGTGAATAGGAAATGTTTGGAGGGATATGGGCCAGCAACAGGCAGCTGGGATGGGTTTAGTTTGAGATTATGTTTTCTACAAACGGTAGGGTCTGTTTCCATGCTGTACAACTATGACAAGAATATAGTTTTGGTCCATTTTTTTGAGAAACGCTGTGATTTTTTGAGAAATGCTAGGGAACTAAAGACCAATAAGCCAGATGTCCGTGATGGGTAGGTTGTGGAAGTGATTCTGCCAGGCAGGAGTTACATGCATTTGCAAAGGCAAGGATTGATGAAAGCTAGTCAGCACAAAGTCAGGTCTCTTTAACTTTGTGCGTACAAAGTCAGGTCTCACTAACTTGAATGCTTTTGTTGAAGTGGTGACCATACATTGTCTACACTAAAGTCAGCAGGACCTTTGACAGGGTTTAGCATGATATACTGGTTCAGAAGGTTAGATCACATGGTATCAGGGAGAGCTAGCCAATTGGATACAAAATTGGCTTGATAGTTGGAGACAGAGGGTGGTGGAAGGGGATTGTTGTTCAGACTGGAGGCCTGTGAACAGCGGAGTGCTATAAGGATCGGGGCTGGGTCCACTGATATGTATCATCTACATAAACGATTTGGTTGAGAATATAGGAGTCATTGTTAGTAAGTTTGCAGATGATCAAATTAATAGCATCGTGTGCAGTGAATATGATTATCAAAGGGGCTCTTGAACAACGGGGCCAGTGGATCAAGGAATGAAAGATGCAGTTGACGTATGGTGTTG
Organism: Chiloscyllium punctatum; assembly: GCF_047496795.1. Lineage (NCBI taxonomy): Eukaryota > Metazoa > Chordata > Chondrichthyes > Orectolobiformes > Hemiscylliidae > Chiloscyllium > Chiloscyllium punctatum. Next base: position 14,919,573 of record NC_092751.1, on the reverse strand, counting down.
GGTTTTGTTGAGCCAAACCAGGGAGGACTAACACAGTTAATGGTTTGGCCCTGGACAGTGTTGTCGAGCAGAGCAAGACCAAGGGGTGCAGTTACATTGTTCCTTGGAAGTGACATTGCAGTTGGACAGGGCGGTGAAAGCAATATTTGACGCACTTTCCTTCATTGTCCAGAGCTTTAATATGATTTGGAGACATTTGTAACATTGTCCTAAATATTTGCCTTAGGCAGAGGAGGCTACGGATTGACCTTATAAAGATTTATAAAACCATGCAGGGCCTCAGTAAGGTGAAAAGCCAAGGGTAGGTGAGTCCAAAACTAGAGGGTATAAACAGGAGGTGAGAGAGCAAGGATTGAAAGAGGGAGCTGCGGGGCAACATTATCCACAGAGGATGGTGCACAGATGAAACGGGCCGCCAGAGGAAATGGGAGAAACGTGTACAATTACAACATGGAAAAGACATTTGGGTTGATACATGGAGAGGAGAAGATTTGAAGCGATAAGGGCCAAACACATGCAAACGCGACACATTTAGTATAAGAATCATGGTCAGCATTGATGAGTTGGAGTGAAGGTTCTGTTTCCGTGCTACATGACTCTGTATCCAGTTAAAGAGGAGGAGACTACTGAGATAAGACATGTTGTAGACATTGAAGCAAGTTTCAGCGATAGGGATGGTAGGCTGGAATGCAGTACGCTTCAAATTAGTGAAGTGACTATAAGGAAGGGAGGAGGTTACAAAGATAGCAACTATTATAGGATTTTTAAAAATATTGAAGACATTGGTCACCAAGATATAACATAGATTCAGTGTTGCAGTGTGGTTATTCTTAGTACAACAGACCTTACACTATGGACAGGGATTGAGCCTGGGGTATGTCTATACTGTGCTCCCCCTCCAGCACTGTATCTATGTCATGTCTTGTTAGCCGATGTTTGGAGCCCTCTCATTGCTCTCTGCTCTGTGCGCTGTGAGTGATCTTACCTTCCTGCAGGATTTATTTAAGGCTCCAGATCACCCTGCCCTATGTCTCTCTGGCTGACCAACCATCTTCAATGTGATGATTGACGAGACACCCAGCAGTTGGGAAGTCTATTGAGTCAGGACCTTCCTGAGTACATGTAGGAGACAAAGAGATAGACAGAATGGGAAATTAGACTGATGCTGTGAGGGTTACACATGGAAAATGGCACTGTGTCCCAAAGAGATCTGAAAAATCTCAGTTTCCGTCCCTGGTTTGTACTGCTGCTTCTCTCTGGAGTGGAGAATTCTGTTGGCTCAGGATCTAGAGATCCTGAATGAGAGACACTGACAGAGGCAGCAAATAGACCCAGACAGTGAGGGATACCACATGGAGAGAGACTGAGTGATATCACCAGAGTTCAGGAAGGTATCAAGATCAAACAATTGTGTCGGAAGAACGGGTTTAGCTTCATGATGCACTGGTGTCAGGGTTCAGGGATGGGCAACCATTGACCAGGTGAGGTGATGGCCGAGTGGTATTACTACAGCACGTATCCAAAACCTCAGCTAATGTACAGGGGAGAAAGGTTTGAATCCCACCATCAGAAATGGTGGAATTTGAAATCAATAATTTTAAAAATAGTAATTAACAATCTACATGTAAGTATGAGACCATTGCTAATGTACAAAAAAAACTCAACACCTGTCCTTCAGGGATGGACATCTGCCCATCCTCACATGGTCTGCACGACATTACCACAGCAAAGTGTTTGCCTCTCAATTACTCTCTGAAATGGCTGAGCAAGCTACTCAGCTCAATGGCAGCTCGGGCTGGGCAAGAAAGGCTGGTCAGCCAGAGACACCCACATCCCATACCTGATTTTTAAAAAAATAATCCATTAGGATGGACCCACTGGAACCGTGCTGGGATCAGTGTCCTGGCCAATCATGTCAGTAGGTTTATGGACAGGGCTTTAAACTGACAGAGAGGATGCAGGGACAGGGCTCAGGTGAAAGAAGCTTTCCAAGTCCAAAGAGAAAAGGTGAAGCATCAGAACAGCATGGGAATTTGGCCGAAGACAAGCAGAAAGGAACCGAAAGGGACAGAGTTTAACTAAACCTGTACATCAGCGAATAGGTATGTGACAGGACATTGTGGGAAAGAGTAAATTATGTCTTTTCTTTGGCATGGACAAGGTCTCTGCAATAAGGTAGATGGGTTTGTGACACAGAGAACAAAGAAAGTTAGACACCAGGGAGAAATGGTTACAGGGCGAACAAAAGGTGAACATAAGTATTAAATCGCTCACAACCTTGCGGAAACTCAGGCAAAATGTCCAACGAGAACTATAATGGATAACAAAGGCATTACAGAGATAGCATTTGGCCGCAGATCATGAAGTAAAGTCGCAATGTAAATTCTGGCTACTACTTGCCAAGGACAGAAACAGCAGAACAGTTTTAGCCACCGAACTGCATTTCATTGCACATCACTGCATTAAACAGGAATTAATTGGAATTTTTTAACAAAGCTATTGTGATAATCTTGGGAAACTTCAATATTCGCATAATCTGGGACAATCACACTGTATCACAGTCTGTCAGTGATTGTGACAGTGTTTCAAAGAATGTCAGAGAGTGTCACAGTGTGTCTTATAGAGTGTCAGAGTGTGTCACAGTGCATCTCAAAATCTCAGAGAGCGTCACAGTTTCTCAGAGAGTGTCACAGTGTGTTTCAGATAGAGTCAGACTGTATCCCAGTGTGTCTCCGAGAATGTCAGACAGGATCAGAGAGTGTCACAGTGTGTCTCAAAGTGTCAGAGAGTGTCAGAGAATGTCACGGTGTGTCACAGTCTGTCAGAGAGTGTCACAGTGTGTCTCAGAGAGTGTCAGATAAGATCAGAGAGTGTCACAGTGCGTCTCAGAGAGTGTCTCAGTGTGTCACAGTCTGTCAGAGGGTGTTACATTGTGTCTCAGAGAGTGTCAGACAGCATCACAGTGTGTGCCAGAGATTTAGAGAGAGTCTGAATGTGTCAAAACCTGTCAATGTCACAGTGTGTCACAGTCTGTCAGAGAGTGTCATAGTGCTTTTCAGAGAGTTTCAGAGAGTGTCACAGCGTGTCTCAGAGAGTGTCAGATAGGATCAGAGAGTGTCACAGTGTGTCTCAGAGTGTGTCAGATAGGATCAGAGAGTGTCACAGTGCATCTCAAATTGTCAGAGAGTGTCCCGGTGTGTCGCAGATAGTGTCAGAGTGTGTCACAGTCTGTCAGAGATTGTCACAGTGTGTTTCAAAGAATGTCAGCGAGTGTCACAGTGTGTGTCAGAGTGTGTCAGAGTGTGTCACAGTGCATCTCAAAGTTTCGGCGAGAGTCAAAGTGTCACAGTGTATCTCAGAGAGTGTCAGATAGTATCAGAGAGTGTCATAGTACGTCTCAAAGTGTCAGCGAGTCTCAGTCAGTGTCACAGTGTGTCTAAGATAGTGTCGGAGAGTGTCACAGTGCTTTTCAGAGAGTGTTAGAGAGTGTCACAGTGTGTCTCAGAGTGTGTTGGATAGGATCAGAGAGTGTCACAGTGTGTCTCAGAGTGTGTCAGATAGGATCAGAGAGTGTTACAGTGCATCTCAAATTGTCAGAGAGGGTCCCAGTGTGTCGCAGATAGTGTCAGAGTGTGTCATAGTTTGTCAGGGAGTGTAATAATGGGTTTCAAAGAATGTCAGAGAGTAACACAGTGTGTGTCAGAGTGTGACAGAGTGTGTCACAGTCTGTCAGAGAGTGTCACAGTGTGTCTCAAATTGTCCGAGAGGGTCCCGGTGTGTCGCAGAAAGTTTCAGAGTGTGTCACAGTCTGTCAGAGATTGTCACAGTGTGTTTCAAAGAATGTCAGTAAGTGTCACAGTGTGTGTCAGAGAGTATCACAATGCGTCTCAAATTGTCAGATAGGGGCCCAGTGCGTCTCAGAGAGTGTCACTTTATATCACAGTCTCTATGAGAGTATCGCAGTGTGTTTCTGAGAGATTGAAAGAGTGTCACAGCATGTCTCCGAAAGTGTCAGAAGGATCTGAGAGTGCATAGTGCGTCTCAAAGTGTCAGCGAGAGTCAGAGAGTGTCACAGTGTGTCTAAGAGAGTGTCGGAGAGTGTCACAGTGCTTTTCAGAGAGTATCAGAGAGTGCTACAGTGTGTCTCAGAGTGTGTTGGATAGGATCAGAGAGTATTACAGTGCATCTCAAATTGTGAGAGAGGGTCCCAGTGTGTCGGGGTGTGTCACAGTCAGTCAGAGAGTGTCACAGTGTGTCTCAGAGTGTGTTGGTTAGGATCAGAGAGTGTCACAGTGCGTCTCAAATTGTCAGAGAGGGTCCCAGTGAGTCGCAGAGTGTGTTGGAGAGTGTCACAGTCTGTCAGAGAGTATACCAGTGTGTTTCAAAGAATGTCAGGGAGTGTCACAGTGCATCTCAAAATCTCAGGGGGCGTCCCAGTGTGTCTCAGAGAGTGTCACAGTTTGTCATAGTTTCTCAGAGAGAGTCACAGTGTGCTTCCGAGATAGTCAAAGAATGTCACAGTGCATCTCGAAATGTCAGAGAGAGTCAGAGATTGTTACAGTTTGTCTGAGAGAGTGTCACATAGGATCAGAAAGTGTCACAGTGCGTCTCAAAGTGTCAGAGAGTGTCACAGTCTGTCAGAGAGTGTCACAGTGCTTTTCAGAGAGTTTTCTGAGAGTGTCACAGTGTGTCTCCGAGAGTGTCGGATAGGATCAGAGAGTGTTACAGTGCATCTCAAATTGTCAGAGGGTCCCATTGTGTCGCAGATAGTGTCAGAGTGTGTCACAGTTTGTCAGGGAGTGTAATAATCTGTTTCAAAGAATGTCAGAGAGTATAACAGTGTGTGTCAGAGTGTGTCAGTGTGTGTCACAGTCTGTCAGAGTGTGTCACAGTGTGTCTCAAATTGTCAGAGAGGGTCCCAGTGTGTCTCTCCCATTCTCTCTCCCCACTCTGCCACCCCTCTCTTCCACCCCTCTGTTTCCCCCCTCTCTCACCCCATCTTTCTCCACAACTCTCTCTCCCCCACTCTCTCTCCCCCACTCTCTTCTCCACCCCCTCTCTCTACACCCCTCTCCCCTCTCTCTCCCCCTCTCTTACCCGCCTTTCTCTTCCCCGTCTCTTCCCCCTCCCTCTCACCTCTCCCGCCAAATCTCTCTCCCCGCTCTCTCCCCAAATCTCCCCAAATCTCTCTCCCCCCTCTTTCGCCCCCTTCTCTCTTGACTCCTCACTTTTGACCCCCTCTCTCGCCCTCTCTCTTGCACCCCTCTCGCCCATCTCTCGCCTGCCGTCTCGCTCCCCTCTCTCGCCCCCATCTCTCGCCCCCTCTCTCTCCCCCTCTCTCTCATCCCCATCTCTCCCCATCTCATTCCCTCTTGCCCCCACTCTCGCCCCCTCTCTTGCCCCTCTCTCACTCCCACTCTCGCCCCCTCTCTCGCCCCCCTCTCTCTCCACCTGTCTCTGCATCCTCTCTCGACTCTCCTCTCTCTTCACCCTCTATTTAAATCCTTCTGTCTGTCTCGCCCCCCCCGCACCCATCTCTCGTCCACCTCTCTCGCGCTCATCTCTTCCTGTTCTCTCTCCCCCTCTCTCAGCCCCACTCTCGCCCCTAGTCTCGCCCCCACACTCGCCCGCTCTCTTGTCCCGACTCTCGTTCACACTCTCTCTCCCTCTCTCTCACCTCCCTCTAACCCTCTCTCGCCCCTCTCTCTCCCTTTCTCTCTCTTCCCCTTCTATCTACCCTCTCTCTCCACCTCTCTCTTCACCCTCTCTTTAACTCCGACTGTCCCTTTCATCCCTCTCTCTACCCTCCCTTCCGAATTCTCTCTCTCTTCCCTCCCTCTCTCTCCCCTCTCCAACTGCTCTCCATCTGACCTCTCTGCATCTCCCCCTCTCTGCCCCCTCTTTCCCCCTCTCCCCCTCTTCCTCCTCTCTCCCCCACTCTCTCCCCCCCTCCCCCTTCCTCCGCTCTCCTCCACTCGCTCTCCCACTCTCTTCCCCTCTCTCTCCCCTCTTCAACTCCCATTTCCAACTCTGCAGTCCATCTCCTGTCTCTCCATCTCCCCCCTCCCTCCCCCGCGCTCTCCCCCTCTCTCGCCACCCACTCTTGACCCCTCTCCCGCCCACTCTCTCACCCCCTTCCTTGACACATCCCACGCACCCTCCCTTGCCCCCTTCCTCGTTCCCTCCCTCTACCCTCCTGTCCCTGTCCCATTTCTGTCCCCCTCGCACTCTCCCCCTCACTCTGTCCAGCTCACTCTCTCCCCTCTCTCTCCTCTGTTTCCCTCCTCTCTCTCTCTACTGCCTCTCTCTCTTCGCCGTCTCTCCACGACTCTCTCTCTACACCCCCTCTCTCTCCCCCTCTCCCCTCTCTCTCCCTCTCCCCCTCCCTCTCCCCCTCTCTCTCCCACTCTCTCTCCCCCTCTCTCTACCCCCTCTCTCTACCCCTTCTCGCTCCACGCCTCTCTCTAATCCCTCTCTCCTCCTCCCCTCCCCCTCACTCCCTCTCTCTATCTCCCCCTCTCTTCCCCCTCTCTCTACCCCCTCTCTCCATGCATCTCTCTCCCCTCTCTCTCTCTCTCACCCCCTCTCTCTACCCCTTACTCTCTCTCTCCCCCTCTCTAACTCTTCACTATCTTTCTCCCCCAACTGTCACTGAACTCTCTCCCCCTCTCTCCCTCTCTTACCCCTTCCCTCTTTCACTGAATCCCTCACTCACATCCCTCTCACTCCCCCCTCTCTCACTCCTCTCTCTCCCCGTCTCTCCCCCACTCTCTCCAGCTCCCTCTTCCCCTCTCTCTTTCCCTCCCGTCTCCCCCTCTCTCGCATCCCTCTCGCCCCCCCGTCTCGCTCCACTCTCTCGCCCCCCTCTCTCTGCCCCTCTCTCTCTGTCCCCTTCTCTTTGTCCCTCCTCTGTCTGTCCCCCTCTCTCTTTCCCCCTATCTCTGTCCCCTTTCTCTCTCTATCCCCCTCTCTCTGAACTCCCTTCTCCATCCACACTTCTCTCTGTCCCCCCTCTCTCTGTCCCCATCCCTCTCTTTCCCCCATCTCTATCTGCCCCCCCTCTCTCTGTCCCAACGTCTCCGTTCCCCCTCTCTCTGTCCCTCTCTCTCTGTCCCCCTCTCTGTGTCACCGCTTTCTCTGCCCCCCTCTGTCCCCCCTCTCTGTCCCACACTCTCTCTATGCCCTGCCTCTGTACATCACTCTCTGTCCCCTCTCACTGTCCCCACTCTCTCTGTCCTCCCTCTCTCTGTCCCCCCTCACTCTGTCCCCGTCTCTCTCTGTCCCCTTCTCTCTGACCCCCTCTCTGTCTCTATCCCCTTGCTCGCGCTCTCTGCCCCTCTCTCTCTGTCCCCCTTCCCTGTCCCCCTCTATCTCTGTCCCCCACTTTCTCTGTCCCACCCCGCTCTCTGTCCCCCCTCGCTGTACACCCCTCTCTCTGTCCCACTGTCTCTGTCCCCCTCTTTCTGATCCCCACCTCTGTCCCCCCACTCTGTACTCCCACTCTTTGTCCCCGCATTCTCTGTCCCCACACTCTCTGACCCCTTCTATCTACCCCCTCTCTCTGTACCCCTCACTTTGTGCCCCTCTCTCTCTGTCCCCCCTCTGTCTGTCCCTCCTCTGTCTGCCCCACTCTGTCTTCCCCCTCTCTCTGTCGCCCCCTCTCTCTGTCCCCCTCTCTCTGTCCCGCCCCCTCTGTGCCCCCTCTCTGTAACCCCCTCTCTCTGTCCCCCCCTCCGTCTCCCCTCTCTCTGTCCCCCCCTCTGTCCCGCCCCCTCCGTCTCCCCTCTCTCTGTCCCCCTCTCTCTATCCCCCACTCTGTTCCCCACTCTGTCCTCCCACTCTGTACCCCCACTCTGCACCCCCAGTCTCTGTCCCCCCACTCTCTGCCCCTTCTATCTGACCCCTTCTATCTCCCCATCTCTCAGTCCCCCCTCTCTCTGTCCCCCTCTCTATGTCCCGCTCCCTCAGTCACCCCTCTGTCTCTTTGTCCCCCATCTCTGTCCCCCTGTCTCTGCCCCCCTGTTTCTGTCTCCCACAGTGTCCCCCCACTCTGTGCTCCCACTATCTCTCCCTCTCTCTGTCCTCCTCTCTCTGTCCCCCGCTCCCTGTCCCCCATCTCTGCCCCCCTTTCTTTGTCCCCATCTATCTGTCCCCTCTGTCTGTCCCTGCTCTCTGTCCCCTCTCTCAGTCCCCTCTCTCAGTCCCCCCTCTCTGTCCCCCCTCTCTGTACCCCCTCTCTCTGTCCCCGTCTCTCTGCTCCCCATCTCTTTCCCCCTCTCGCTGTCCCTCTCTATCTGTCCTCCCTCTCTCTGACCCCATCTCTCTGTACCCCTTTCTGTGACCACAATCTCTCTGTCCCCCTCTCTGTCTCCCCACTCTGCCCCCCTGTCAACCCCCTTCTCACTGTCCCACTCTCTCTGCACCCCCGCTCTGTCCCCCTCTCTCTCTTTCCCTCTTCTCTCTGCCCCCTCTGTCTCTGCCCCCCTCTCTGTCCTCCCTCACTCTGTCCACCCTCTCTCTGTCCCCATCTCTCTGTAACCCCTCTCTCTGTTCTCCCTCTCTCTGTCCCCCACTCAATGTCCCGCGCTCTCTGTTCCCCTTTCTCTGTTCCCCTTTCTCTGTTCCCCTCTCTCTGTCCCCCTCACTCTGCCCCCCACTCTGTCCCCCACTCTGTCCCCCCACTCTGTCCCCCACTCTGTCCCCCCACTCTGTACCCCACTCTGTACCCCCAGTCTCTGTCCCCCCACTCTCTGCCCCCTCTCTCTGATCCCTTCTATCTCCTCCTCTCTCAGTCCCCCCCTCTCTCTGCCCCCCACTCTCTGTCCCGCTCCCTCAGTCCCCCCTCTCTCTTTGTCCCCCGTCTCTGTCTCCCTGTCTCTGTCCCCATGTTTCTGCCCCCCACAGTGTTCCCCCACTCTGTGCCCTCACTCTCTGACCCCCACTATCTCCACCTCTCTCTGTCCTCCTCTCTCTGTCCCCCGCTCCCTGTCCCCCATCTTTGCCCCCTTTCTTTGTCCCCATCTCTCTGTCCCCTCTCTCTGTCCCCCTCTATCTGTTCCCCCCTCTCTCTATCCCCCCTCTCTGTCTCCCCACTCTGCCCCATGTCTGCCCCCTCTCTCTGTCCACCCATCTTTGTACCTCCTCTCTTTCCCCCTCTCTCTGTTCCCCTCTGTCCCTGCCCCCCCTCTCTGTCCTCCCTCTCCCTGTCCACCCTCTCTCTCCCCCCTCTCTGTCCCCCCTCTCCCTGTTCCCGTCTCTCTGTTCCCCCATCTCTTTCCCCCTCTCTCTGTCCCCCTCTGTCTCTGCCCCCTCTCTCTGTCCTCCCTCGCCCTGTCCACCCTCTCTCTCCCCCTCTCTGTCCCCCCTCTCTCTGTCCCCATCTCTCTGTACCCCTTTCACTGACCACCCTATCTCTGTCCCCCTCTCTGTCTCCCCACCCTGCCCCACTGTCTGCTCCCCTATCTCTCTGTCCCCATCTATCTGTACCACCACTCTGTCCACCTCTCTCTGCCCCCCACTGTCCACCTCTCTCTCTTTCCCTCTTCTCTCTATCCCCCTCTGTCTCTGCCCCCTCTCTCTGTCCTCTCTCACTCTGTTCACCCTCTCTCTGTCCCTGTCTCTCTGTCCACTTTCTGTCCCCCTCTCTCTGTCCCCCTCTCTATGTCCCCTCTCTCTGTACCCCCTTTCTCTGTCGTCCCTCTCTCTGTACCCATTTCTCTGCTCCTCTCTCTGTTCTCCCTTTCTCTGTCTCCCACTCACTGCCCCTCTATCTCTGTTCCACTTTTTCTGTTCCCGTCTCTCTGTTCCCCTCCCTCTGTCCACCCTCTCTTTGTCCCCCACTCTCTGTCCACCCTCTCTGTGTCCCCCACTCTCTCTGTCCACCCTCTCTCTGTCTCCCTTTCTCTCTGTCCCCCTCTCTCTCTGCCCTCTCTGTCCCCCTCTGTCTGTCCCCCCTCTCTCTGTCCTCCCTCTCTCTGTCCCCGTCTCTCTGCCCTCTCTCTGTGTCCTCCCTCTATCTGTACCCACTCTCTGTTCCCCTCTTCTCTGCCCCCTCTCTCTGTCGCCCTGTGTCGCCCATCTTTCTGTCCCCGTCTCTCTGTCCCCTCTCTCTCTTTCCCCACTCTCTGCCCCCTTTTTCTGAGCCCTCTGTCTGTCCTCCTCTCTCTGTCCAACTCTCTCTGCCCCCCTCTTTCTGAGCCCTCTCTCTGTTCCCGTCTCTCTGTCCCCCTCTCTATGTCCCCCTCTCTCTGTCCCCCTCTCTCTGTCACCCACTCTCTATCCCACTCTCTCTGTCCCTCCTCTCTCTGTCCCCCTCTCTCTCTGTCCACCTCTCTCTGTGCCCCCTCTCTGTGCCCCCTCTCTCTGTCCTCGCTCTCTCTGTCCCCCTCTGTCCCACTCTCTCTGTCCCGTCTCTCTCTCTGTGTCCCCCTCTATCTGTCACACCCCTCTGTCCACCCTCTCTCTGTCCCGCGCCTCTCTCTCTGTCCGCCTCTCTCTGTCCCATTCTCTCTGTCCCCCTTTTTCTCTGTCATCCCTCTTCCTGTCCCCCTCTCTCTGTCACCATTCTCTGTCACCCCTCCCTCTGCCCACGCGCTCTCTTTCCCCCTCTGTCCCACTCTCTCTCTGTCCCATCTCTCTCTGTGTCCCCCTCTCTCTGTCCCCCACTCTGTCCCCCCCCCTCTCTGTCACCCCTCCCCTCCTGTCCACCCTCTCTCTGTCCACCTTCTCTCTGTCCCGGTCTCTCTGTCACCCCAGTATCTGACCCCTTCTATCTCCCCCTCTCTCTGTCCCGCCTCGGCTGTCCTTCTCTCTCTCTGTCATGGTCTCTCTGTCCACCTCGTCTCTCCCCCTGTCTCTGTCCACCGCTCTCTGTCCCCCCTCTCTCTCTGTCCCCCCACTCTCTCTTTCCCCTCTCTCTCTGTCCCCCCTCTCTCCTTCCCTTCTCTCGCTCGCTCTGCCCACCCTCTCTCTGCCCCCTCTTTCTCTCTGTCCCTCTCTCTGTCCCTCCGCGCTCTCTGCCCCCCTCTCTCTCTGTCCCATCTCTCTCACGATCCCCCCTCTTTCTGTCCCTCTCTCTCTCTGTCCCCCTCTCTCTGTCCCCCTCTCTCTATCCCCACTCTGCTCTGTCCCTCTCTCTGTTGCCCCCTCAGTCGACCCTTTTTGTCCCCCCACTCTGTCCCCCCACTTTCTGTCCCCCCCCACTCTCTGGACCCTTCTATCTCCCCCCTCTCTCTGTCCCACTCTCTGTCCCCACTCTCTGCCCCCACTCTCTGTCCCCCCTCTCTCTGTCCCCCTCTCTCTGTCTCCTCTCTCTCTGTCTCCTCTCTCTCTACCCCCCTCTCTGTCCCGCCACCTCTGTCTCCCCCTCTCTGTCCCCTCTCTCTGTCCCCATCTCTCCGTCCCTCCATCTCTGTCTCCCTCTCTCTCTCCGCCTCTCTCTGTCCCTCTCTCTCTGCCCCCTGCCTGTCCCATACTCTCTCTCCCCCTCTCTCTGCCCCTCTCTCTGTCCCCCCCTCTCCCGCCTCTCTCTCTCTGTCCCCCTCTCTCTCTGTCCCCAACTCTCTCTCTGCCCCCTCTCTCTGCTCCCCCTCTCTGCAACCCCTCTCTCTGTCACTCCCCGTCTCTCTGTCCCGCCTCTCTCCCTGTCCCTTCACTCTCTGTCCCCCATTTCTCTTTGTCCCCCTCTCTGTTCCCTCTCTCTCTCCCCCACTCTCTCTGTCCCTATCTCTCTCTCTCTGACCAGCTCTCTCAACGCCTGTCTCTGCTCCCTCTCTCTGTTCCCTCTCTCTCTGTTCTCCCTCTCTCTGTCCCCCCTCCTTTTCTGACCCCTCTCTCTCTGTCCCCCTCCCTCTCTCTACCCCTTCTCTCTGTCCCACTCTCTTTTACCCCTCTCTCCGTCCCCCTCTCTCTCTCCCCCCTCTCGGTTCCCCCCTAAGTCCACCCCTCTCTGCCCCCCTCTCTCTGTCCCCCTCCCTCTGTCCCCCAATCGCTGCCGCCCCTCTCTGCCCCATCTCTTTGTCCCCCATCTCTGTGACGTCCTTTCTCTGTCCCACCTCTCTGTCACCCTCTCTCTCTGTTCCCCTCTCTCTGCCCCCTACCTCTGTCCCCCTCTCTCTGTTCCCCCCCTCTCTCCCCCCTCTCTGTCTCCCCTCTCTCTGTCCTGCCCCCTCTGTCCTCCCCCTCTCTGTCTCCTCTCTCTCAGTTGCCTCTCTCTCTATCCCCCTCTCTCTGTGCCCCCTCTCTTTCTCTCCTCCCTCCCTTCTGTCCCCACCTCGCTGTCCCTTCGCTCTCTGTCCCCCCTCTGTCACACCCCTCTGTCCTCCCTCTCTCTATCCCCTCCCTCTCTACTCCCCTCTCTGTCTCCCCTCTCTGTCCCCTCCCTCTCTGTCGCCCTCTCACTGTCCCCCTCTCTCTGCTCCCTCTGTTTTTCCTTACTCTTTACCCCCTCACTCTGTCCCCCCGATCTCTGACCCCCACTCTCTGTCCCCCACTCTCTAGCCCCCCTCTCATTATGTCCTCCCCTATTTCTCTCTCTCTCCCCCTCCCTCACCTTATCTCTCCCTTCCCCCCCCCCCCCCTCTCTGTCTCTGTCTCTCCCTACTCCATCACTATCTCTCCACCTTCTCTCACTCTCGATCCACCTTCCTCGGTCTCTCTTTCTGCCCGCTTCCCTCTGTTTCTCTCTGACTAAATCTCTCTCCCTCCTGCCCCTCCCTCTCTCTATGACACACTCTGTCTCCCTGATGCGGCCCTCTCCCTCTGAACTAGAGACTGGGGGTAGGGTTGTGGGGTGGATGTAGTTGTTGCTGCTGTGGCTGCATGTAGTGGTTTTGAGATGATACAGAGATGGGAGAGGTGAGAGGAGGGGGAAAATGTGTTTGAAATGGAATTAAATGAGGGAGACATACGGCAGAAGAGAGAGAGAGTGCAGGGGAGGGGGTAGGAATGACTGGAGGCAGGTGGAGAAACCAGGGTTGGGGTTGTGTGTGTGAGAGATTGGTGGACGATGGAGAGTGAAAGGGGAGGTGGTGTGAAAGAGTGAGTATGCAGAGAGAGAGAGAGAGAGACAGAGAGACAGAGAGAAATGAGGAGAAAGTGTGGGGGTGAGGAAAGAGGGAGGTCAGGTTGGAGTGGCGGGAACAGAGGGAGTTAAATTCAGCTCCTGAGCCCAGGGCGCGGTGCCCTCCCCTTCCCTGAGGACCAGGACTTGGGGCTGAGTCTGTCTCTCTCCAGCTCAGCTTCTCCAACACAAAGACACACAACAACATTGGTCACTCTGCTGCTCGGCACGCTTTAATCAACATTTTTATTGGTTACAAATGGAAGTGATGGATACAGTGGTGGGATGGTGCCTTTTCTCACTGGCCCCTGAGTTGTGAGAAACATTAAAATGTTTCCCTGTAACCCCCCTGGAGGATAAGGATGGACAAACCAGCGCAACCCTCAGTCTGTTACCATAGCGACAGGCTGCTCCATTGCTGAAACACTGAACTGAAATGAGAAAATCCCGGATGGTGTGATTAATGAGGGAATTTGATGGATGGATGGATTTGGGTGAAGGGATATTTCAGCACATTCTTCAGCTGCTGCCTGAACTTAGTCTGGGTCAAGGCATAAATTGCGGTGTTTGTGCAGCAACTGAGGAGCTGCAGCATGAAGCACAAATCCCGCACAAAGAGATGGAGATACACAGATCGATACCCAATCGACCACATCCGGTTCCATATAGAATATAACATGAACATTGACCATAACAGGATGAAATTGGCCGAGATCACAAACAGTAAAATGATGGATTTTTTTCGGTTTCTCATTTCAGTGTCAGACTGAGCGTCCCCATTGGTGTGAGTGCGGAGTCTCCTGCGGGCTCTGCTGGTCACTAAAATGTGTCTGACGGTGAGAACATTGAGCAGCAGAATCAGGAGAAATGGGACACACGGGGTTAGAATGTGGTGGAGGAACTCGATTGTGACCCAGACAATGGAGACTCGAACAGCGTCTGTTACATCACAAAACCAGGGGCGGTTCACCAGCCAATACCGAGCCGTGAGCATAAAATACCAGGGAATGTTCTTTAAACAGCTCAGCACAGTCACTGCTCCCAGAACCACAGCCGCCGTTTTCTCACTGCAATATTTACTTTTCAGCTTCTGGCAACAAATGGCCACAAACCGATCAAAGGTGAAAGTGACGGTGAACCAGACAGAGCAGTCAGTGGCTGCATAAAGCAGGACGGCGTGGATATTACACACGGGGACGGAGAACACCAGGAAATAAAACTGTTCATCAAAAACAATGGGAATGTGTCTCAGGATCAGGTCGAGGATAATGACCAGGAGATCCGCCGCTGCCATGGCCCCCAGGTAACGTCTGACACATGGAGACAATCCACAATCTTTATAAAGCAGGACGTAGATGGTCACTACGTTAACTGTGAGGAAGGAAAACAAACCCATTATCCATCAGCCTGGAGGCAAAGGGACCCGTTTGATCGGGGACCCAGTGAGATTTTCAAATGTGTCCCTGTATTCAGGGATTTATTAAAATAATTGGAGATGGAATAACAAATGGGAAGGTCGGAATTACTGACAAAAATGTGACATAAATCACAAGAAACCCTCCCTCCCAAACACACAGAGACACATCCATAAGGACAGATGGTTTCTAGAACATTCCCACACTCTCGATCACTCGAGAGCAGACACAGGTCACTCCTTCCCAGTTCCTAATACGGAGGGTGGAAATGTTGCTGTCCTGAAGGATTCTGTCCCAGTTTCCTGAAGACAAACGGAGTTTGGGAATTCCTGTATTTTGGTCTAAATTGTGGTCGATCCTGTGTCGTGAAGAAATGTAAACGCAGGGAAAACGTATTCCCCCCTTTAACTGCCTGAGGGGCCTTCGGAACAGTGTCTCCTTCTCCCTGGAACGGGATCTCTTCCCTCGGGATCTTATCGTTTGTTCAATTCACTGACGTCCGGCCGTTCACAAATAATGTCAGGGACAGAACGTTCCGGGGAATGTCAGTCATAGAATGTCAGGGACAGAACGTTCCGGGGAATGTCAGTTATAGAATGTCGGAGACAGAACGTTCCGGGGAATGTCAGTTATAGAATGTCAGGGACAGAACGTTCCGGGAAATAGCAGTCATAGAATGTCAGGGACAGAACGTTCCGAGGAATGTCAGTTATAGAATGTCGGGGACAGAATGTTCCGGGGAACCCCTTGACCTGTCCATGACCTTTCCCCCCTACACACCCCACCAACATGATGACCTGTGCCTGGAGTGACATTAACATTAATGGGGTGAGAGACGGAGGGTCCAATCACAGGAATGGGAAATAAAGGCATTGCCCGAGCAGCTGAAATGGTTAGATATACCACATTCTCAATCCACCTCACAGAACCAGCCCAGACACTATACACCCAGAGGAGATATCTGTTCACCGTGGAACACGGTGCAGACCAGGACAGTGTCCTGCTCAGTACAACCCAGCAATCTGTCCAGATTCATCCATTACACTGGTCAATACAACCCAGCAATCTGGCCAGAGTGGAACACTGTGCATATCAGATCAGGGTATTGATCTATAATGCCACATCAGATGTCTGTCCAGCGTGGTGAGAAGTGCAGACCACAGCAGTTCATTGATCTATAAACCCAGATTAGATATTTGTCCAGCACCGGGAGCTGTGCAGACCACAACAGGACATTATCTATAAATCTCAACCAGATAGTCTGACCAGCACAGCGACCTGAGCAGTGGTCACATGTGAATTAATCTGTAAACCAGGATTAATCTGAAAATCTGTAAAATGTAGGACTGAGTATCCCACCCCAGTGTAATGATCTGTAACCCAGGAGCAGTTACCCTCCCAGAATGTAGGACTGTGTACCCCACCCCAGTGCATTGATCTGTAACCCAGGAGCAGTTACCCTCCCAGCATGTAGGACTGTGTACCCCACCCCAGTGCATTGATCTGTAACCCAGGAGCAGTTACCCTCCCAGAATGTAGGACTGTGTACCCCACCCCAGTACATTGATCTGTAAACCAGGAGCAGTTACCCTCCCAGAATGTAGGACTGTGTACCCCACCCCAGTACATTGATCTGTAACCCAGGAGCAGTTACCTTCCCAGCATGTAGGACTGTGTACCCCACCCCAGTGCATTGATCTGTAACCCAGGAGCAGTTACTCTCCCAGCATGTAGGACTGTGTACACCAACCCAGTACATTGATCTGTAACCCAGGAGCAGTTACCCTCCCAGCATGTAGGACTGTGTACACCACCCCAGTGCATTGATCTGTAACCCAAGAGCAGTTACCCTCCCAGCATGTAGGACAGTGTACACCACCCCAGTGCATTGATCTGTAACCCAGGAGCAGTTACCCTCCCAGAATGTCGGACTGTGTACACCACCCCAGTGCATTGATCTGTAACCCAGGAGCAGTTACCCTCCCAGCATGTAGGAATGTGTACCCCACCCCAGTGCATTGATCTGTAACCCAGGAGCAGTTACCCTCCCAGAATGTCGGACTGTGTACCCCACCCCAGTGCATTGATCTGTAACCCAGGAGCAGTTACCCTCCCAGAATGTCGGACTGTGTACACCACCCCAGTGCATTGATCTGTAACCCAGGAGCAGTTACCCTCCCAGCATGTAGGAATGTGTACCCCACCCCAGTGCATTGATCTGTAACCCAGGAGCAGTTACCCTCCCAGATTGTCGGACTGTGTACCCCACCCCAGTGCATTGATCTGTAACCCAGGAGCAGTTACCCTCCCAGCATGTAGGAATGTGTACCCCACCCCAGTGCATTGATCTGTAACCCAGGAGCAGTTACCCTCCCAGCATGTAGGAATGTGTACACCACCCCAGTGCATTGATCTGTAACCCAGGAGCAGTTACCCTCCCAGCATGTAGGACTGTGTACCCCACCCCAGTGCATTGATCTGTAACCCAGGAGCAGTTACCCTCCCAGCATGTAGGACTGTGTACCCCACCCCAGTGCATTGATCTGTAACCCAGGAGCAGTTACCCTCCCAGCATGTAGGACTGTGTACACCACCCCAGTGCATTGATCTGTAACCCAGGAGCAGTTACCCTCCCAGCATGTAGGACTGTGTACCCCACCCCAGTGCATTGATCTGTAACCCAGGAGCAATTACCCTCCCAGCATGTAGGACTGTGTACACCACCCCGGTACATTGATCTGTAACACTGTGTGAGATCCCTGCCCAGTGTGGGGAAACTTGCAGCCCATGCTGGAAGTGACAGGATGTGCAGCTGACACCCATTTACAGCTCCAACTCTCTATTGTGCCCTGACAAGGTGGTGCTGTGGGTGTGAACATCACTACAAGAGAGATACAGAGGTGGAAGGGGAATCAGTTTAAACAATAACAAATGGGAGGGGTATGGGAAATAGGCAGAGTGTGGGAGACTGAGAGACAGTGTTGTGGAAGGATGTGTTCCCAGGTTTCAGAATGCAGAAATGAAAACATTTTAACAGCATCATGTAACATCAGCCAGTGTTTCCAGGAATGGTAGGTGAACAGCATATTGATGGGAGTTCAGATGATGCAGTTTTGGATGAGAATTTGTTCTGCAGCTTTGTATCTGGGCGTAGGGTCAGCCGAGTCTTTGACCCATTGAGCTAAATCTAACAATTATTTGTCTCAGTGCCATTTCCATTGACTGTGACAGAGGGATCATCTACACTAGGCCGAGCAAGTTTCCTGGTGCTATCTTATTGAACTCACCTCATTAACTACCCACCCCATCCCATGCTGTCCCTCTCATTCAATACCAGCCCGATTCTCCCACCCATCATGGCTGGAGGTACTCACCATCGCCCGGGTGCCCCTGGATAGTCCATGATCCATGACACTGGCGCCATCTTTAAAAGGCTACTGGGCACACGGTTGAGCTTTCTCTGTTAGGAGCTGCCCTGCACGGTTTACTCTGAGCATGGCAGATAAGGGGTAATTACACCACGATTTGTCGACAGGGGCACGGAGGTCCTGGTGAATGGTCTAGCACAGGGGGCCATTCCCTTCCCAGAGGGATCACACCACCAGAACCCCCGAGCATGGTCTGAGCTCCCCACCCAGCTCAGTTCAGTATCTGCGGTCTGAAGAAATGCCCAGGAATACAGGACAAGCATCAATAACCTTCCCCACTCTGTTAGGATAAGGGTCACTGTATTCTCTCTGCTCCCTCACAATCACTGTATATCTGTTATAGCACCGACCCCCGAACAAGGTTCATGGTCCACCACTCTCACTGCCGCATGCAGCACCTTCTCTGTCTCTCTCTCTCTCTGTCTGTCTCTTTCTCTCTCTCTCTTTCTCTCCCTCCACTTTAACCCCCCCACACACATTAATACACTCCATGGATATAACACTGTGGACTGACTCCCTCCGGACACCTCACCATGAACCTGTCCTCCACCGACACTAACACTAACAGTAGGGCCACCCACTCCCATACTCCCTCCCTCCCTCCCTCCCTCCCTCCCATTCCAGGAGAAACAGCCTGGAATAGGTCAGAAAGGGCCTATCCGGATGGTGGAGTGCCCGATATCCGTTCCCTCACACCCCTCCCCTCACCATGTGGGGAGGACCCTGGTAGGAGCCGGAGAGGACCGGGACACCTCGTGTGGAGATTCTGAAACATCCACGTCCCACCGACCGAGTAAGGAGCAATGTTCAGTGAAGGGCAATTCTCACTTTAAACCCACTGGCAGCTCCGTTTCCCCCCGGCACAACTTAGAAGCCGTGGCCCTGATGCCATCTCCCTTTTGTGTCGAGCTGGTACAAATGGAATCCCCACGGTCTCGGTGGGCAGGAGGGTGGGCTCACAACACATCGTCACCACAACCTCCCAGGAAGGGAGCACGGTGACTCCCTCCTACACCTCCCCCTGTAAACAGCTCAGATACTGAAACTAATCTGTGATAGTTACTGCTCTCCTCACTTGTCCTGACATCTTCAACAATCTGTGCTCATATACACCCAGCGCTCTCTTTTCCTACAGCCCCTTTACCATGGCACAACCTGCTTTAAACTGCCGTTCATTGTCATTCCTACCAAAGTGCATCACCTCACACAGCTCTGCATTGATCCCCATCTGCCATAAACCTGAACACGACATCAACGTGTCACTGTCCTGTTACAGTTCCACACTCTCCTCCATAGACTTCAGAGTTCTTCCAGGTTTGGTGCCATCTACAAACATTGAGATTGTTATAGTGTCACAGTCCCCATGAAACAACTGAAATCCTGCCCCCCACACACGAGTTTGAACAAATGAAATACTGATATATTCCCACGGACAGAGTTGACATGCTGTCAATGAGCAACAAAATTCCTACCATATACGAGACAGACTAGATGAAATATTGACAAACCACAGAACAAAAGAAACCCGGATAGGTCCCACTTATCGATATTCATCAGGGTATAATGTGATGAAGGACTGATGTGTACTGTACCTTCAAGAGAGAGGGTGAATGCTGTTCTGAACTGAGAGCTGCCTAGCACCTGTGATATGAGACGATGGCAGACCCAGAAACAGTTTATTGCTATAGAGCTGGAGTCTGGTAATAAGCAGTTAAGAGAAAGAGGGTCCCAGAGTTGTGCATAGTTGATGTAAAATGTTCACTTTCAGAGTGAAAAGAATTAAATTGATGTTTTTATTTAAACAGTGGAATTTGGGTGTTCTCTGTCCCTCATATTTTAACAGTTTACGAGGTGAATTGAGCATTTTTTATGCTTCATTTAAGTTACCAGATGAGCTTCACGCCGTGCCCTCAAAATCCCCGTGTGTATATCTGTGTGTCTCTGTGTGGGGCATGTCTGGCAGTCTCTGTGGTGCTTAAAGTGATTCAATGCCACCCTCTGCTGGCCTCCACAAGCCACTGCACAGACATTGGCAGAGGGTGAAAACCAACAGGAATTCATTCAGTGATGGGGAGGGAGAGGGCAGCTGCTCACAGCACCATCCAAACTGATGTCTTATCCATGGACTGATCTAAATGTCCTTTAAACATTGTAACTGTCCCTGCTTTCACCACTTCCTCTGGAAGTTCATTCCACACACAAGCCAGCTTCTGTCGAACATAATTACCTCTCATGACTTTCGTAAAACTTTTTTCCTCGTACCTTAAAATTCTCTAGTTTTGAATCCTCAACTCTAGAGAAAAGACATCAGTCGTTCAGCATCTCTGTAACCTTCATTATTTTATAAATCTCTGTAAAGTTACTGCTTAATCTCATATCCTTCAGTGAAAAAAGTCCCAGCCGATTCAGCCTCTCCTTCTAGCTCACTCCCTCCTTTCCCAGCAACAACCAGATTAATCTCTTCTCAATCCTCTCCAGCTTAATAATATCAACGTCAGTAATATCAAAGTGAATAGTCAAGGTATTTTCTATGGGTATGGGGAGTCCAAAACTAGAGAACATAGGCTTAAGGTGAGAGGGGAAACATTTAAAAGTGACATAAGGGGCAGCTATTTCACCCAGAGGGTGGTGTGCCTATGGAATGAGCGTGCAGGATGACCAGACTGGACACAGATGTCTCACCAATGTCCTGTACAACCACAACATGACATCCCAATTCCGATACTCAAAGGTCTGTCCGATGAAGACATGTGTGTTAAACACCTTCTTAACCACACTATCTATACGAGATGCAAATTTTAAAGTATTAAACCTGACGGCCTCAGTTTCTGTCCTACAGCCCTGCCAAAGGTTCTACTTTTAATTGTATAGGTCCTGCTCTTGTTTGATTTACCAAATCCAATACCTCGCATTAATCCAAACTAAACTCCATCAGCGACCCCTCAGCCCAGTGAGTGATATTACTGTCACATCACCCTCCCTCTTCAATTTTAAAATGCCCATCCCTCTGCAGGAGACCTGCACACTCCGGCCTTGATTTTCACAAAGACCCTAAGCTTGGTTTGCCTTGTGTGGTTAGGGGGAGGAGGGACAGATTGCAGACACAGTCAGTGGGGAGGAGAGGCTGGACAGTAATCAGCGGCCAGGAAGAGGGGAGTCGCAAGTTAGAGATGGGTAAGTGTGATCGGTGTTTTGGGGTCAGAAATTAAGCTCTTCCTTCGTCTCTGGTGTTCAGTAATAAATATCTATTTGAGACCCTTCATTGGGCAGAGTGTGTCTGCAGGATTTCTTTCCTTAATATTGCAGACTATAGATAATCGCACTTAAAGATGTTTATTGTTAATTTTGATGGCACTGTATGTACACTCAATATCCTACAGTTGAGACAAATATCTTGCATTTGTTTAATAATACAAAGTGTTGTTTGTAATTCATTAATGGTAACCTGGTTGTAGTAAATCCACACCAAGCTGAAAGTGGGCACTAAAATATGATCCAAGTCTGGGTATGGTAGTGTAGTGGGTAGTGTCCCTGTCTCTGATCGAGAGCTCTGGATTTGATTCCAATTCCTGAACTTGAGTGGTAGTTTTCCTAGCTCTGGGCTAGAAGGACTGGATTCAAGTTCTGCCTATTGCAGAGGTATGTCCCAGCATGTCAGGACAGTCTGATGAACAAACACACGGGAGAATAATGTGACAGCTTTATGGGTATTGCTGAGTGATGCTAGTGTCCCTACCTCCGGGCACAAAGGTCGAGGTGTAAGGCCCACAGAGGTGTCTCAGTATACATCTGAACAAACTGATCAAAATGGATTTAGAATTGGGACTTGATGGAGAAGGAAGAGGTGTCAGGATTGCATTTCAGAATTTAGGCCCAGGATTACTGAAAGTACAGCCACTCGTGTTGATTGGGGTCACATTTTGCATCAGTAAAGGTTTATAAAATCAAAATGGCCATAGATAGGGTGAGTAGTCAGGGGTTTTTCCCCAGGTTAGGGACATCCAAAACGAGAGGGAAAATGAAAGGGGAAAGGATTTGAGGAGGCCTAAAAGCACCATTTCACACAGAGGGTGGTGTGCGTATGGAATGAGCTGCCAGAGGAAGTGGTAGAGGCTGGTACAACTACAGCATCTGGGTACTGAGAGACCTGGCGAGCTTTTCCAGCAATTTCTGTATTTCTTTAAAAAATGCATTCATTTTAACACAGGTATTCTGAATAAATTAAACATGTTTATTTTTTAATGACGCAGGGACATATAACCATATCTTCAAATTGACTGAGACCATTTTCTGCGAAGTGTATGGCTCTGTGTATGACAGCAGCAATGATGCACCTACATGGAACAGGGAATGTGATGGAAACACAGTTTGGACAATGTACAAGGAGACCTGGTTCGGTCCAATATGGGAGAGGATGACATTACTGTGTGATTCAACTCAGAGAGGGAGAAAATGTAATCTGCCTGAGAAGGAATGGTCTATTGCACTCTCTCTCCTTCATTGTTCCTCATCACAGCAATGTGTGTGAGCTAAAAAAAACCTCTACAGTCATCGCTACCATTCTTATTTTTATGGAATCCCTGCAGTGTGGAAAGAGGCCCTTCGACCCAACAAGTCCATACCAACCTTCCCAACCCAGTTCCCTATATTTACCCCTGACTATTGCACATAACCTAGAAATCCCTGAACACTGCAGACAATTTAGCAAGACCAATCCACCGTACCTACACAGTTTGTGGTAGGAAACTGGATCACCCATTAGAAGCTCATACAGACAAGGGGAGAATGTGCAAACTCCACACAGACGGTCACCCAAGGCTGGAATCGACCCCAAGTCCCTGGTGCTGTGAGGCAGCAGTGCTCACCACCGTGCTACCCTTTGGGTGATCTCTAACCAGAATTCACTGGAATTTACTCACTGCCGAAAGCAAAGGGAATTCAGCTAAATCCAAACTCTCCCAGGATGAAATCCCATTGCTAGCAGCTGTGTGAGTACAATATCTTCAGAAGCAGAATAATGTTTTGGACAATCTCACAATTTTTCCTTTTGTCATGAGTTCCAACAATATCTGGACAAAGTTCTTTCAAGTTAGAATTGCAGAGATTGTGTGTGTGTGTGTGTGTGTGTGTGTCAGTGTTTTTATAAAGGGAAATACTGGTTATATACTTGCAATAAACAAACAGTTTGCTATTCATCTTTTCATCATAGTTTGAGTAACATTGCTCTGGATCATAAACATGTTGTTTTAGCAGATTAAAGAAACTAGTCTGACTTGTTCCTAAAACTGACCCTGACCCAGTCTGAGACCAATATCATCGGCCATATCACCAACCTGGTTACATTTAACATTTGTTGTGAGCAGTGGAGGAGTGGGACTAGAAAAGGAAACAGTGACCCAAAAAGCCAGGGAACTATAGACCGGTGAGCCTGATGTCAGTGGTGGGTAAGTTGTTGGAGGGGATTCTGAGGGATAGCATTTACATACATTTGGGAAGGCAAAGGGCTGATTGGGGTAGACAATGTGGCTTTCTGCATGGGAAATCATGTCTCAGTAATTTGGTTGAGGTTTTTGAAGAGGTGACAAAGAAGATTGATGAAAGCAGTTTGGTAGACATTGTCGATATAGACTTCAGCAAGGTGTTCATTTAAAGAACAAAGACCAAAGAAAATTTACAGCCCAGGAACAGGCCCTTCACCCCCAAAGCCTGAGCCGATCCAAGTGTACTGTCTAAATCAGTCGCCCAATTCCTAAGCATCTGTCTCCCTCTGCTCCCCACCTACTCATGCATCTGTCCAGACGCATCTTAAATGAATCTGCCGTGCCTGCCTCGACCACCTCTGTTGGCAACACGTTCCAAATGCCCACCACTCTCTGTGTGAAGTACTTACCACGTGTATCCCCTTTAAACATTCCACCTCTCACCTTGAAAGCACAACCTCTCGTTATTCATTCCTTCAACCTGGGAAAAAGCTTGTACTTATCCACCCTGTCTATACCCTTCGTGATTTTGCAAACATTAATCAGGTCCCCCCTCAATCTTCTTTTATCTAGTGAAAATAAACCTCACCTACTCAGCCTGTCTTCATAGCTAGTATTTCATTCTGATTAGTAGACAGATTAGTAAGTTTCAGTCACATAGGATACAGAAGAAGTTAGTCACAAATGGCTTGAGTGAAGAGGGATATGTTTCAGCCTGGAGGCTTGTGAGGAGCAGTATGCTGTAAGAATCAGTACTGAGTTCACTGCATTTCATCATTTATGTAAAGGATTTAGATGTGAATATCGGGGCAATAGTTAGTAAGGTTACAGATGACATCAGAAAGATGGTGTAGTAGATTATCTCAGAGTACAACAAGACCGCAATTAAATGGGACAAAGGGGCAAGGAGTAACAAATGAAGTTTAATTAAGATAAATATGAAGCTTTGCATTTTGGGAAGGCAAATCAGGGCAGACATTATATACTTCATGGTCAGGTCCTGGGGCATGTTGTGAAACAAAGTGGCATAGGGCCGCAGATGCATTGTTCCTTGAAAGTCGAGTCGCAGGTATACAGTGTGGTGCAGAACACATTTGGCACATTTGCCTTAATCAGTCAGAGCATTGAGTGTAAGAGTTGTGGTGGCATGTTGTATCTGTACAGGATGTTGGTGAGGCCACTTTTAAAATCTGCGTACAACTCGGTTTTCTGCAGAAATGACTGACACGGATGTTCCAGGACTGGTAGTTTGAGCTTTAAGTAGAGGTTGATTAGTTTGAGGTGTTTCCCCTTGGAGTGTCAGAGGCTGAAGGGTGACATTATAGAGGTTTATAAAACCATCAGGGGCATGGGTATTCTGAACAGCCACGTTCTGCTCCCCAGGACAGGGGAGTCCAGAACAAGAGAGCAGAGGTTGAAGGTGAGGGGGAATTGATTTAGAAGGTTTATGAAGGTAAATGTTTCACACAGAGAGTGGTGTGTGTACAGAAAGTGCTGTCAGAGGAAGTGGTGAAGGCGGTTACAATTGCACATTTAAAAAGTATCTGAAAGAGGAGGAATATTGGCCAAATGCTGGCAAATGGGAACGGATCAGATTTGATATCTGATCGGAGTGAACAGATTGGACGAACGGGTCTGTTTCCATTCTGCATGACTCTCTGATTCTATAAGAGGGATGATGAAAAATTCTGTAAGGTCCTTTCAAGTCGTACTTCTCTTCTCTGGAAGTTTATCATGCCTCTCTGTTTACATTGATTGAAAGCTGCATGAGTTAAATATTTGACAGGGAAATGAGTCACGGATAATGGGATACAGACAGGAAAGAGGGGCTGAGACCCCAACCTGATCAGCCACAATCTTAGTTCCTGGTGGAGAAGGCTCAAAGTATCTAATGACCCACTCCTGTTCCTCAGTCCTATGTTCCTGTGTTCCATTCAGCCCCTCAAAGCTGCTAGACAGGAACAGTTGGAGGCCACTTACTCCTATAACCTGGTGCACAGAAACAGAGGAGACCATTCAGTCCCTCAAGACTGTCACACCCGCTTTGAGGTGATTTGGGAAATGTAATTAGAAAGCCCAGGCTGGGTATGAAAGAGGCCCCTCATCTCTCTTTAGAAAGCTTCCCCTCTCTGCAGCTTGTGCTTCATTTGTTGATCATGTTGTAGACACAAATTCACTGAGAATACAGCCCCCATACCTCACCCAGAGATGGCTCAGAAAATCATCTGGTCGCCCTGACTGCAATATACAATACCAGAACATTCATAAAAATAACATTCATTAACTTTCCAATAGCAGAATGTGAAAACATCAGAAACAGCGGCATGTCGTTCACTCCCCAAACCTGCCTTGCCCTTCACTAAGATCATGACTGATCTGCTCCTAGCCTCAAATCCTCTTTCATACCCAATTCTTCATCGCCCTCACCTCTCTGACAGGTCAATATCCATCTATTTCCTCTTCAAATACTTTCAGTCATCTAGCTCCCCGAACACTCTTGAGAAAAGAAATCCTGACATTCAATACCACCTGTTTGAAGAAAACACTTGCTGCTCCTATATCATGGCTTATTGATGCGAACAAAAGAGGTTGAGACAAGGGTTTAGATAAAAATGACTGGCCCCGATATCAAGGCAGTGGTTGACTTCTGTTGACACCAAGGAGCTGGACTTAATGGGAATCAGAGTAAACTCTCCAGTGTTTGGGGTCAAACATGGCACAAAGGAAGATGTTCATCATCTCTGTCCTGGGTCACCTCTGTGGGAGATCCTCAGAGTAGCTTCATCTTCACAAATATCTTTAGCTGCTTCATCAATGTCTCCCCGCGCTCACCCTCCCCACTATAAGAACAGAAGTGGGGATGGTCACTGAAGATTCCACAATGTTCTGAATAATTTGATGCCCCCGTCAGCTCCTGAACTGGTCTGTGTCCATGTGCAGCAAGACCCAGGCTCCATTCAGGCTTGTGCTGTTAAAGTATCAGTAACATTCATCTACCAGCACTGCCTGACACTGCGCATTGCCACAATAAAATAAGAGTTCATTCAGCACCTCACGCTGGTTTCACAGGAATATGAGGAAGTCGTTCAGCCCATTGACATGATTGGAGAAGAACAGGGATAGCCTATTCAGTGCCTCCAGCCTATTACTCAGGAAGAGAAGGAGTCTAGTATGATGGACCACAACAGAACCCCTCGAAAATATTTGACGGCAATAGCCTAGACTTTTTTGTTTTCTTATTTTAAAGGAAATGTAAAGTGTCTGTTCCAGATGCAATGTGACTGGTCAAACTACTCGCTGGGAAGCAAAATACCATCTATTTCAACGCGAAAGAAGAAATAACTCCACAGAAAGAGGAATTTAGAATAACGTAATTCTACTGGACAGCTTAACAGAATAATAGATCTAGGAACTATTACGAATGAACTGTTCCAATATAGTAAAATCCCATAAACACAGCCCTTGATAAAAAGAAATATTCAGACACAGAATGTCACAAATATTTCTCCAATTCAGGAATTAAAAACAGAATTAAGAGAAAATTCAGAGACAGTAGCAACCAGGAGACATCCACTGAAGCTTCCAACTCTGTGGAGACCCCAATAGTTTCTGATGTTACTGAGAAACCAAAACCCAGAGATCCTAATCTGTGAGAGCTGGCCACACCCATTCAGACTGCATTAAAATAAACACAAGGTCTCCCTAGCTGTTGCTCAAGTAGTCTTAACTAGCCAGCTTTGTGATGACCATACAATCTCTCTCTTAAAAGAAACCTGGACAAAATAACCTCTTAAAGCTGCAGCACCATCACACTTGACAGTACATCGAGTTGTCAAACAGGAACCAGGGGTAACCCAGTCAGGCCCTTGGTTGTGTCCAATTGGACGAGGAAGAAGCCAATCACTCCCTTGAGTCACTAATACAGGAACAGCAGGAGGCCATTCCCATCTCAATGCACTTACACGGGGGCAGAATGTGGTAATTGATGCTGATTCCTGATCAATGTCTTATGCCCAATACGTCAATTCTCCTGGTACTCTTATGCTGCCTGACCTGCTGTGCTTTTCCAGCAATCGAAACTCTACTCTGATCTCAAGCAATCGGCAGTCTTAAGTGTCTCCGAAATGATGCTCTAACATGATGAACAAGTGGAGCAGAAGCTGCACAGACAGACTGCTCCACGTTGTTCCTCCTGGCTCCGTTGCTCATGATACACATGTGGGACTTTAACGTGGTTTTCTAGTGGTGAGCAGGGAAGACATATGTCTTGTGTGAAGTCTCAAGAAGGCATCTTTAATCTCTGCGAAGACAGCCTGGTGTTCTCTATGCAGGGTGGAAGCTGGTGGGAATGGCTACCTGTTTCAGATGGAAGGTATTGTGGCTGCTGTTGGGGATTGTGAATAACCTGATGTTCAGTACAGGGTTCACACGCTGACTGCACAATAAAGAGGCGAGAGTTAGTTTAGGCAAATAAACTATTAGGAAGGCCATGTTAGACTGATGAATGGATGCTCTAATTTCAAATAATGCTGATCTTGTTCATGTTGACCTTGTCTAGTGCACGTCCTATTCAGGGTAACTTGTATGCATTACTCTGTCCAAATCTATTTCCACCCTATGATCTGTCTGGCCATGCTTACTATGATCTGTCTCCACTGCTCAGAAAAAAGTGTTTCCCTGTACTGAGGTACACGTGACAATAAATCAAACCAATCAATCCTGGGTAAAGTATGGAATTTCTCTCCCTGTCAATGTCTCTTTTGGAAAGAAGTGATCGCTGCCACTCCTTGTGTTTCAGCATCACAATTTCTTCATCTCTCACAGCTCCACAGATTAAACACTCAGCTTATTCACTCTATCCTCATGTTACCATCACCCTTATCTGTGGTACGGAGATCATTCCTTACAAACGAGATCAAATCTGTACAGAGTGCCCCAAATGCTCTCTCAGGAAGGCTCTACAACAGCAGGAAGATGGCTTTAGTTATGTACTCGGATCATCTTACAATAAAGGACAGCATGCCATTGACTGCACCCATTACTTACACAGGGTTTGATTCAGACTGGTCAGCATAAAATTGTGATTGGGAGATCATGCTTCCCAAATTTCTTAGAGTCCTGTGTTGAAGTGACCAAGAATGTTGATGAGGGCAGAATGATTAATGTAGTCTCTATGGATTTCAATAAGGCCTTTTGACAAGGTTCACATGGCAGGCTGCTCTGGAAGGTTCCATCACGTAGACTACTGGGGAAACTGGCCAATTGGATACACAGTTGGCTTGTTGATAGGAATCAGAGGGTTTAGTGGAAGGATGCCTGTCAGACTGGAGGCTGGGTCCATAGCTGTTTGTTATCTATGAATTAGTTGACAATGTACAAGGCATGATTAGTAAGTTTGCAGATGACACTAAAATAAGTGGGAGCATGATCAGTGAGGAAGTTTCTCATAAATTGCAGCAGGACCTTAATCAGGTGGGCAAATGGGCTGAGAAATGGCAAATAGAATTTAATATAGATGTGTGAGGTCTTGCAGTTTTGAATCTCAAATCAAGGTAGGAGTTTCACAGTGAATGGGAGGGTCTTAAGGGGTGCAGTGGGCAGAGGGACTTTGGTGTTCAGGTGCACGGTTCCCTGAGAGTGTAGTCACAGGTAGGCAGGGCAGAGAAGAAGGCTTTTGACACACTGGCCTTCGTCAGGCAGGACATTGAGTCTAGAAATTGGGAATTTATGTTGCAGTTACACAGGACTTTGGTAAGGCCACAATTGGAGTATTGTGTTCAGTTTTGTCACCTTGTTATAGGGAGGATGTTATTAAATTAGTTAGAGTGCAGAAGAAATTTACAAAGACGTTGCCAGGACCCAATGGTCTGAGTTATAGGGACAGGTTGGACAAGCTAGGACCTTTTCTTTAGAGTGTAGGAGACGGAGGAGGGTCCTTATAGAGCTGTATAAGATCATGAGGGATAGGGATAGGGTGAATGCTCTCAGTCTTTTCCAAAGTTTAGAGAATCAAGGACGAGAGGGGATCAGTTTAAGGTTAAAGGGGAAGGAATAAAAGGCAACCTGAGGGACCACTTATTTACATAAATGGCTGGTATGTGGATGAGCTGCCAAAAGATGTGGCTGAGGGGGGTACATTAACAACATTTCAAAAGCATTTGGATAAATAGGTAGATAGGAAAGCACGAGAAGGATATGGGCCAACTGCAGGGAAATGGGGTTAGTGTGGATGGACACTAAACAAAAACTATTCGCAAATACAAGCCCCTCTTTTCTTAGCTACTTACTATCTGACTCCAACTCTGTAAAATGTATGCTGTTCCAACTACCCACATATTAAACGTTACAATCTCAAGACCACACAGTCTCTGTCTTCCCCGCTGTGTTCACTATTTCAGCTTGTATCTCCCTGGGTCATGTTTTTTTTAATGGAAGTATGTTTTACATGAACATGTGACATTGATAGAGAGTGTTTGAGATGGCTAGTTAGCACTCCTGCTCTACAGCAGTTACTCTGCTGTTGGATGGCAGTAGCTCTCCCTCCAGTGTTCAAAATGCTGGGTTTATTTATTTACCATGATACAATAATTCTCATAATTTGATTGATTTCTTGATGTATGAACAATAATATTCAAATTCCATTGGCTTCTGATATTCTGAGCATTATTTAAAGTCTTTGTTTGCATTTGAATTGCTGTCAAAACAGCAACCAAAACTCAGACTTCCATTTCCCAGCTAATTGTTACATTTGGAACAGTCTGACCTTTAGCTGGGATCTGTGGCTGTACTTTCGATTCAGCAAAACCCGTCCTATCTTAAAGTAAACAGACATAAATTAGATTCCAGACAGTAACACACCCCGGGCTATCTGTTATTCTGCATATTAACCTCCTTGAACCCCTCGATTTGATTCCAGGCCGTAACTCACTCTGGACTATCTGTTATTCTGTATATAACCCACCCTGAACACCTCGATTCGATTCCAGGCTGTGCCTCAGTCCGGGGTATCTGTTATTCTGTATATAAACCACCCTGATCCCCTCGATTAGATTCCAGGCTGTAACACACCCCAGAATATCTGTTATTCTGTATATAAACCACTCTGAACCCCTCGATTAGATAGCAGGCTGTAACTCACTCCGGGGTGTCTGCTGTTCTGTATACAAACGACCCTGAACACCTCGATTCGATTCCAGGCAGTAACTTCCTGTCAGGGTTGAAAGGGAAAGCTGGTAGTTATAGGGAATGCTGGCTGACTAAAGAAATTGAGGGTTTGGTTCAGAAAAAGAAGGAAGCATATGTCAGGTATAGACAGGATAGATCGAGTGAATCTTTCGAAGAGGATAAAGGAAGTTGCAGTATACTTAAGAGGGAAATCAGGAGGGCAAAACGCGGACATGAGATAGCTTTGGCAAATAGAATTAAGGAGAATCCAAACTGCTTTTAAAAATATATTAAGGCCAAAGGGTAACTAGGGAGAGAATAGGGCCCCTCTAAGATCAGTAAGGCGGCCTTTGTGTGGAGCCACAGAAAATGGGGAAGATATTAAATAAATATTTTGCATCAGTATATACTGTGGAAAAGGATATGGAACATATAGAATGCAGGGAAACCGATGGTGACATCTTGCAAAATGTCCAGATTACAGAGGAGGAAGGGCTGGATATCTTGAAATGGTTAAAGGTGGATAAATCCCCAGGACCTGATCAGGTGTACCTGAGAACTCTGTGGGAAGCTAGAGAAGTGATTGCTGGGCCCCGTGCTGAGAAATTTGTATCATCGATAGTCACAGGTAAGATGCCGGAAGACTGGAGGTTGGCAAACGTGGTGCCACTGTTTAAGAAGGGCGGTAAAGACAAGCCAGGGAGCTATAGACCAGTGAGCCTGACCTCGGCGGTGGGCAAGTTGTTGGAGGGAATACTGAGGGACAGAATGTACATGAAGTTGGAAAGGACTGATTCAGGATAGTCAACATGGCTTTGTGCGTGGGAGATCATGTATCACAAACTTGATTGAGTTTTTTGAAGAAGTAACAAAGAAGATTGATGACGGCAGAGCAGTAGACGTGATCCATATGGAGTTCAGTAAGGCGTTCGACAAGGTTCCCCATGGGAGAATGGTTAGCAACGTTAGATCTCATGGAATACAGGGAGAAGTAGCCATTTAGATGCAGAATTGGCTCAAAGGTAGAAGACAGAGAGTGGTGGTGGAGGGTTGTTTTTCAGACTGGAGGCCTGTGACCAGTGGAGTGCCACAAGGATCAGTGTTGGGCCCTCTACGTTTTGTCATTTATGTAAATGATTTGGATGCGAGCATAAGAGGTACAGTTAGCAAGTTTACAGATGACACCAAAATTGCAGGTGTAGTGGGCAGAGAAGAGGGTTTCCTCAGATTACAACAGGATCTGGACCAGATGTGCCAATGGGCTGAGAAGTGACAGATGGAGTTTAATTCAGATAAATGCGAGGTGCTGCATTTTGGGAAAGCAAATCTTAGCAGGAGTTATACATTTAATGCTAAGTTCCTAGGGTGTGCTGCTGAACAAAGAGACCTTGAAGTGCAGGTTCATAGCTCCTTGAAAGTGGAGTCGCAGGTAGATAGGATAGTGAAGAAGGTATTTGGTATGCTTTCCTTTATTGGTCAGAGTACCGATTACAGGAGTTGGGAGGTCATGTTGCGGCAATACAGGACATTGGTTAGGTCAGTCTTGGAATATTGCGTGCAATTCCGGTCTCCTTCCTATCGGAAAGATGTTGTGAAACTTGAAAGGGTTGAGAAAAGATTTACAAGAATGTTGCCAGGGTTGGAGTATTTGAGCTACAGGGAGAGGCTGAACAGTCTGGGGCTCTTTTCCCTGAAGTGTCGGAGGCTGAGGGATTAACTTATCGAGGTTTCCCCTGGGGTAAGGGAGACCAGAACTAGAGGGCATACGTTTAGTTTGAGAGGGGAAAGATATGAAAGAGACCTAAGGGAAAACTTTTTCACGCATAAGGTGGTACATGTATGGAGTGATCTGCCAGAGGAAGTGGTGAAGGCTGGTACAATTGCAACATTTAAGAGGAATTTGGGTGAGTATATGAATAGGAAGGGTTTGGAGGGACATGTGCCAGGTACTGGCAGGTGGAACTAGATTGGGTTGGGATATCTGGTAGGCATTGACAGGTTGGACTGAAGGGTCTGTTTCCATACTGTGCATCTCTATGATTCTATGACTGTGTAACTCACTCCGGGCAACCTGTTATTCTGCATATAAACCACCCTGAAACCCTCGATGAGATTCCAGTCTGCAACTCACTCTGGGGTATCTGTTATTGTACACATAATCGTCCCGAATCCCCTTGATAAAATTCCAATCTGCAACTGACTTCCAATTTTAAGGGGCTCTGTACATTAGCCACTTCAACCCTTTGATTAGATTCCAGTCTGTATCACACTCCTGGGTATCTGTTAGTCTGTATATTAGCCATCCAATCCAAACCCTGTTAAAATTGCCCATGGTATTCAGGGATGTGTAGGTGAGGTGCATTAGTCAGGGGTAAATGTGGGGAAATGGGTCTGGATGGGTTATTCTTCTGAGGGTCAGTGTGGTCATGTTGGGCTGAAGGGCTTGTTTCCCCACTGTCGGGATTATATGAATCACCCGGAACCCTCTCGATTAGATTCCAACGTGTAACTCACTTCCATGTATATGTGACTGGCATGTTTCAAAAACACCCCAAAACCTTCAATTCTATTCCACTTCGATAAACACGAGGCGCTGCATTTTGAGAAAGCAAATTTGAGCAGGATTTATACACTTAATGGTCAGGTCCGAGGGAGAGTTGCTGAACAAAGAGACTTTGAACTGCAGGTTCGTAGCTCCGTGAGAGTAGAGTGGCAGGTGGATAAGATAAT
Source organism: Chiloscyllium punctatum (assembly GCF_047496795.1). NCBI lineage: Eukaryota > Metazoa > Chordata > Chondrichthyes > Orectolobiformes > Hemiscylliidae > Chiloscyllium > Chiloscyllium punctatum. The sequence goes on along the minus strand of NC_092751.1, from coordinate 14,886,296 downwards.
GAAGGCCGCGTTTGGTATGCTTTCCTTTATTGGTCATAGTTTTGAGTATAGACATTGAGAGGTCATGTTGTGGCTGGACTGGACATGGGTTAGGCCACTGTTGGAATATGGCATGCAATTCAGGTCTCCGTCCTATCAGAAGGATGTTGTGAAACATGGAAGGGTTCAGAAAAGATTTTCAAGGTGGATGCCAGGGTTAGAGGATTTGAGCTACAGGGAGAGGCTGAATAGTCTGGGGCTGTTTTCCCTGGAACGTCAGAGGCTGAGGGGTGACCTTATCGAGGTTTATAAAATCATGACGGGCATGGATAGGATAAATAGACAAAGTCTTTTCTTTGGGGTGGGGAGTCCAGAACTAGAAGGCATAGGTTTAATGTGAGAGGTAATATGAAAGAGACCTAAAGGGCAACTTGTTCAGTCAGAGGGTGGTACATGAATGTCATGAACTGTCATAGGAAGTGGTGGAGGCTGGTACAATTGCAACATTTAAAATGCAGCTCAATTGGTATATGAATGGGAAGGTTTGGAGGGAGATGGGCCAAGTGCTTGAAAAAGAGACTAGAGTAGATTAGGATATCTGGTCGGCATGTTCAGATTGGACCAAAGGGTCTGTTTCCATGCTGTACATCTCTATGACTGTATGACTCCGTGGTTTTGTGACACACTACTTGTTATCTGTTATTCTGTATGTAAACCACCTCAAACCTCTCGATTAGATTCCACTCTGTCCCTCACTCCTGGGTATCTCTTAGGCTGTATGTAAACCCTAAACCCCTCAATTCGATTCCAGTCTGGAACTCACTCCTCGGGATCTGTTATTGGATCTGTGAAGTGATCCTTGTTGAATGTTAGACTGAAGACAAGTTAAACTAAATGGTCAAATGTTACCTGGGTAGCAAGAACACAGAAAGCTGCTGGTTCATTTCTGTCCTGTTACATATCTCCAAGTTTCAGATTGGGGCTGAATTTCTGTCACAATGGGGAAAGTCTCAAAAGCTGTTTAATGTCCTGCATGAATGCATCATCATAACATGAATTCACTTGCAAGATAGGAAATGGAGACAGCTTCTGGAAGGTGTCTGTATCCCTGTGTGTGTGATTCGGTGTGTCTGTGATTCTGTGTGCATGTTCAATGTTTTATATATTTTCAAACTGTATTGATGTTGCCAGTCTCTCTTGCTTTTCCTTATTTATAAACTCAATGTCATCGTTTTGCTGATATAAAATGGTGGCTGTGGACAAATCTAAAATGTCTGCCTGACTGATTTGTGTCAGGAATACTTACAGCAAGGGAGAGGGGGCAATGTGTCAAAAGCCATTTCCATTCATTGATGCCAGCAGAGATAGGAAATGGAGACAGCTCTTTGAAGTTGAATAAAATGCAAATCCCAGAACCTTTTTACAGTGAATGCGGAGAGACAATGTGATATTCCAGTAAGGTCTGCCTTACTTTCCAAGCTCCTAATATATAACAGAAACATAATATACAAAACTTGATAGAGCTCAGCCACTGAATTGTAGATTTGCAGCGTTGGATCAGAATTCTGACTGGCTTGGGCTCCTCCCAAATTGAAGGGTTTCTCATATCCCACACTGACCTTCTGTGGGTTCAAAATGTGTGTTGTCTACAAATAAAAGAAAATAATGCACCTGCAATTAAACAAAACTCTTTCTGTAACTTTGTGCATCTGTTGGTTTAAGTATCTTTCAACAGGATTGAAGATAAATGAGGCAGTGAGAGATAGGTAGCACTATAACCAGAATGTCAGTGCAGTATAAAAGGTATATTAATATCTTCAGTGAAAGGGGAAAACAGAGGAGGATAGTCCTCAACTGAGGATCGTGGGGAGTCAGTAAAGTTGTGTAGTTTGTGGCTGCATTATGTTTATGTGAGTCAAGATTTAAAACCAGTTGGCCAATAGTACACTTTGTGACACACTCCCAGTTACAAGTTATTTCACATAAAAAGGTTAACATATCCCTCGATTAGATGACAGGCTGTAACTCACACGGGGCTATCTGTTATTCTGTATATAAACCACCCGGAACTACTCGATTAGATTCCAGACTGTAACTCAATCCATGGCATCTGTTATTCTGTACATAAACCATCCTAAATCCCTCGATTAGGTTCCAACCTGTAACACATTCCAGGTTTTCTGTTATTCTGTATCTGAAACTCCCTGAACCCCTCGATTAGATTCCAGGCTGTAACTAACTCCAGGGTATCTGTTATACTGTATATAAAGCACCCTGAACCCTGCAATTAGATTCCAGGTTGTAACTCACTGTGGGCTACCCGTTATTCTGTATATAAACTACCCTGAAAGTCTCGATTAGATTATTGGCTGTAACTCACTCCGGGGTACCTGTTATTCCTATATAAACCACCCTGAATCTCTTGATTAGATTCCAGATTGTAACTCACTCCGGGGTATCTAGTATTCTGTATATTAACCACCCGAACCCCTCGATTAGATTCCAGTCTGTAACGCACTCCGGGCTATCTGTTATTTTGTATATTAACCATCCTGAACCCATTGATTTGATTTCACTTCCTTACATGTTAAGCTCATGTTTCCAACACAATCTAATCTCAATAATGATTAATGTATCACTGGTCCTCCTATCTGCTGGCACTACCATCATGTTAACTTTCTGATGTTTACGTACATGATTACCTGTAGCAGTGAGTCGCAGGTAGACAGACTGGTGCTGAACACATTTGGCACATTTGCCTTAATCAGTCAGAACATTGAGTATAGGGGTTGTGGTGTTATGGTGCATCTGTACAAGATGTTGGTGAGGCCACTTTAAGAATACTGCGTACAACTCGGTTTTCTGCAGAAATGACTTGCACGAATGTTCCAGGACTGGAGGCTTGAGCTTTAGGGAGAGGCTGGTTAGGTTGAGGTGTTTCCCCCTGGAGTGTCAGAGGTTGAGAGGCAACATTATAGAGGTTTATAAAATCATCAGGGGCATGAATATTCTGAACAGCCATGTTCTGCTCCCAAGGATAGGGGAGTCCAGAACAAGACAGCATAGGTTGGAGGGGAGAGGGCGAATAATTTAGAAGGGACCTGAAGGTAAATATTTCACACAGAGAGTGGTGTCTGTACAGAAAGTGCAGTCAGAGGAAGTGGTCAAGGCGGGTACAATCACACGAGAAATATTGGCCAAATGCTGGTAAATGTGACTAAATCAGATTTGATATCTGATCGGGGTGAACAGATTGGACTAATGGGTCTGTTTCCATTCTGCATGACTCTCTGATTCTATAAGAGGGATGATGAATAATTCTGAAAGGACCTTTCAAGTCGGAATAGTCTTCAGTGGAAGGTTGTCGTGTCTCTATGTTCACATTAATTGAAAGCTGTGTTATTTAAATATTTGACAAAGAAGTGAGTCTTGCACAATGGGACGCAGACAGGAAAGTGGGGCTGAGACCACAATCTGATCAGCTACAATTTTAGTGCCTGGTGGAGAAGGCTCAAACTATCTAATGACCCACTCCTGCTCCTCAGTCCCATGTTCCTGTGTTCCATTCAGCCCCTCAAACCTGCTAGACAGGAGCAGTTGGAGGCTACTTACTCCTATAACCTGGTGCACAGAAACAGAGGAGACCATTCAGCCCCTCAGTACTGTCCCACACGGTTTGAAGTGAATTGGGAAATGTAATTGGAAAACCCAGGCTGGGTATGAAAGAGGCCCCTCATCTCTCTTCACACAGCTTCCCCTCTCTGCAACTTGTGCTTCATTTGTTGGTCATGTTGTACACCTAGATTCAGTGTGAATACAGCCCCCATACCTCACCCAGAGATGGCTCACAAAATCCTCTGGTCTCCCTGTCTGCAACATTCAATAACAGAACATTCATGAAAATAACACCTACTAACTTTCCAATAACAGAATGGGAGAACATCAGAAACAGAGGCATGTTGTTCACTCCCCAAGCCTGCCTTGCCCTTCTTTAAGATCATGACTGATCTGCTCCTGGTCTCAAATCCTCTTTCATATCCAATTCTTCATCGCCCTCAACTCTCTGACAGGTCAATTTCCATCTACCTCCTCTTCAAATACGTTCAGTCATCTAGCTCCCCGAACACCCTTGAGGAGAGAAATCCTGACATTCAATACTACCTGTTGGAAGAAAACACATGCTGCTCCTATATCATTGGCCTGTTGATGTGAACAATAGAGGTTATATCTTTCTGAGAAAAATGACAGGCCCCGATATCAAGGCAGTGGCTGACTTCTGTTGACATAAAGGAGCTTAACAAAACTGGACTTAATAGGAATCAGAGTAACCTCTCCAGTGTTTGGGGTCAAACATGGCACAAAGGAAGATGTTCATCATCTCTGTCCTGGGTCACCTTTGTGGGAGATCCTCAGGGTCGCTTCCCCTTCACAAACATATTCAGCTGCTTCATCAATGTCTCCCCACCCCCACCTCCCCACCATAAGATCAGAAGAGGGGATGGTCGCTAAAGATTCCACAATATTCAGAACATTTTGTCCTCCGTCAGCTCCTGAACTGGTCTTTGTCCGTGTGTAGCAGGATCCAGACTCCATTGAGACTTGTGCTGTTAAACTGTCCGTAAAATTCATGTAACAGCAATGGCGGGCACTGCTCCAGTAAAACAAGAGTTCATTCAGCAGCTCACGCTGGTTTCACAGGAATATGAGGAAGCCATTCACCCCATTGACACTATTGGAGAAGAACAGGGACAGCCCATTCAGTGCCTCCGGCCGATTACCCAGTAAGAGAGGGAGTCTAGTATGATGGGCCACACCAGAGCCCCTCGAAAATATTTGAAGGCAGTAGCCTAGATTCTAATGTTTTCTTATTTTAAAGGAAATGTAAAGTGTCTGTTCCAGATGCAATGTGACTGGTCAAACGACTCGGTGTGAAGCAAAACACCATCTACTTAAACACGAAAGAGAAAATGAAACCAAAGAAAGAGAAATTTAGAATAACGTAATTCTACTGGACAAGTTAACAGAATAATAGATCTAGAAAGTATTACTAATGAACTGTTCCAATATAGGAAAATCCCATACACAGCCCTTGGAAAAAAGAAATATTTAGACACTGATTGTCACAAACATTTCTCCAATCCAGGAATTAAAAACAACATCAAGAGAAACTTCAGAGAGGGTTGCAACCAGGAAACATTCACTGAAGCTTCAAACTCTGTGGAGACCCCAATAGTTCCTGATATTGCCGAGAAACCAAAACCCAGAGATCCTAATCTGTGAGAGCTGGCCACACCCATTCAGGCTGCACTAAAATAAACACAAGGCCTCCCTAGCTCTTACCCAAGTGGTCTTTACTAACCAGCTTGGTAACGATCGTTCAATCTCTCTCTTAAAAGAAACCAAGACAAAATAACCTCTTAAAGGTGCAGCGTTGTCACACTAGTCAGTACAATGAGCTATGAAACAAGAACCAGGGGTAACCAGTCAGGACCTTGGCCCTGTTCAATTGGACGAGGTTGAAGCCAATCACTCCCGTGAGTCACTTACACAGGAACAGTAGGAGGCCATTCCAACCTCAATGCACTTACACGGGGGCAGAATGAGGTAATTGATGCTGAATCCTGATGAATGCCTTATGCCCAAAACTTCGATTCTCCTGGTCCTCGGATGCTGGCTGACCCGCTGTGCTTTTCCATCAATTGATGCTCTCCTCTGATATCCAGCATCGGCAGTCTTAAGTGTCTCCTAAATGATGCTCTAACATGATGAACAAGTGGGGCAGAGGCTGCACAGACAGACTGTTCCACGTTGTTCCTCTTGGCTCCGTTGCTCATGATACACACGTGGGACTTTAACGTGGTTTTCTAGTGGTGAGCAGGGAAGCCATATGTCTTGTGCGAAGTCTCAAGAAGGCATCTTCCATCTCCAAGAAGATAGCCTGGTGTTCTCTATGTAGGGAGGAAGCTGTTGGGAATTGCTACCTGTTTCAGATGGAAGGTATTGTGGCTGCTGTTGGGGATTGTGAACAACCTGATGTTCAGTCCAGGGTTCACTTGCCGACTGCACAATAACGTGGGGAGAGTTAATTTAGCCATATAAACTATTAGGAAAGTCACGTTAGACTGATGAATGGACTCTCTAAGTTCAAATAATGCTGATCTTGTTCATGTTGATCTTGTCTAGGGCACGTCCTGTTTAGTGTATCCCGTGTGCCTTACTCTGTCCAAGTCTATTTCCACCCTATGATCTGTCTGGCCATGCTTACTATGATCGTCCTCCACTGCTCATAAACAAAGTGTTTCCCTGTACTGAGGTACACGTGACAATAAATCAAACCAATCAATCCTGGGTAAAGTATGGAATTTCTCTCCCTGTCAATGTCTCTTTTGGAAAGAAGTGATCGCTGCCACTCCTCGTGTTTCAACAGCACCATTTCTTCATCTCTCGCAGCTCTACAGATTAAACACTCAGCTTCTTCACTTTATTCTCATGTTAACATCATCAGTGTCTGTGGTAAGGGAATCATTCCTTACAAAGGACTTCAAATTTGTACAGAATGCCCCAAATGCTCTCTCAGCAAGGCTCTACAACAGCCGGAAGATGGCTTTACTTATGTACTCGAATCATCTTACAATGAAGGACAGCATACCATTGACTGCACCCATTACTTACACAGGGTTTGATTCGGAGCAGTCAGCATAGACTTGTGAGTGGGAGATCATGCTTCCCAAATTGCTTTGAGTCTTTTGATGAAGTTACCAGGACGTTTGATGAGGGCAGAGTGATAGACGTAGTCTCTATGGATTTCAGTAAGGCCTTTGATAAGGTTCCACATGGCAGGCTGCTCAGGAAGGTTTCATCTCGTGGAATACTGGGGGAACTGGCCAATTGGATACACAGTTGGGTTGATGGTAGGAAGCAGAGGGTTGAGTGGAAGGATGTTTGTCAGACCAGAGGCTTGGTCCATTGCTGTTTGTTACCTATGATTTGGTTGAGAATGTACAAGGTATGATTAGTAAGTTTGCAGATGACAGTAAAGTAATTGGGAGCATGATCAGTGAGAATGTTTATCAAAAATTGCAGCAGGACCTTAATCAGGTGGGAAATGGGCCGAGAAATGGTAAATGGAATTTAATTTCGAAGCGTGAGGTCTTGCATTTTGGAAATTCAGATCAAAGTAGGAGTTTCATGGTGAGTGGGAGGGTATTCAAGGGTGTAGTGGGCAGAGGGACCTTGGCGTTCAGGTGCACCGTTCTCTAAGAGTGGAGACAGAGGTCAGTGAAGAAGGCTTTTGGCACATTGGCCTTCATCAGGCAGGATATTGAGTATAGAAGTTGGGACGTTATGTTGCAGTTACAGAGGACTTTGGTAAGGCCACAATTGGAGTATTGTGTTCAGCTTTGTCACTTTGTTATGGGGAGGATGTTGTTTAATTAGAAAGAGTGCAGAAGAAATTTACAAAGACGTTGCCAGGACCCAATGGTCAGAGTTATAGGGAGTGTGGACAAGCTAGGACCTATTCTTTAGCATGTAGGAGACTGAGGAAGTCCTTTTCGAGCTGTATAAAATCACGAGGGGTATGGATAGGGTTAACGCTCTCAGTCTTTTTCCAAGGTGTAGTGAATCGAGGATTAGAGGGGATCAGTTTAAGGTTCAAGGGGAAGGAATAAAAGGGAACCTGAGGGGCCACTTCTTTATACGGAGGGCTGGTACGTGGATGAGTTGCCAGCAGATATGGTTGAGGGGGGTACATTAACAATATTTCAAAAGTATTTGGATAAATATGTGGATCGGAAAGGACTGGAAGGATATGGGCCAACTGCAGGGAAATGGGGTTAACGTGGATGGACATTTACAAGTTGGACTCGAACCCCTCTGTTAATTAAACCCAAACACCCAGAAAAGCTCGTCTCACCTCGTAATCTGTTAAAATATGAGTGACACAGATCTCCTACATTCCACCATTTAAACAAAAATTATCAAGTTAGTTTCTAAATTTTATTAGTGAACACTAAGCAACAACTATTCACAAATGCAAGCCCCTCTTTTCTTAGCTACTTACTATCTGACTCCAACTCTGTAAAAATATGCTGTTCCAACAACCCACATATGAAACATTACAATCTCAAGACCACACAGTCTCTATCTTCCCTGCTGTGCTCACTCTTCCAGCTGATGATCTCCTTGGGTCGTTTTTTTTTATTGCAAATAGGTTTGACATGAACATGTGTCTTTGATAGAGAGTGTTTGAGATGGCCAGTTAGCACTCCTGCTCTACAGCAGTTACTCTGATGTTGGATGGCAGTATCTCTCCCTCCAGTGTTCAAAATGCTGGGTATGTATACTCCCCATGATATAATAATTCTCACAATTTGATTGCTGTCCAGGTGTCCAAACAATAATATTCAAATTCTGTTGGCATATGGTGTCCTGAGCGTTATTTAAACTCTTTGGTTACATTTGAATGATTGTCAAATCAGCAACCAAAACTCAGGAATCCATTCCTCAGCTTATGGTGACATGTGGAACAGTGTGACCTTTAGCTGGCATCTGTGGCTTTAATTTCTATTCAACATACCCATTCTTTCTTAAAGTGCCCATACATGTTTTTGGCTTCATAACATCTTCCTGCTTCATAAAATAAAATGAACCAGCAGAATGAAAAGTTGGCTACATTTCTTTTCCTCGAATTCTTAATCCCAATTATATGAAATACAAAAGTATTAATCTCAGTTATATCATTCATATTAATTCTGCACACAAATACAACACTGGAATAAGTCAAATCTTATCTACACTGCTTTCCTTTAATTCCGCGAAAACCCATCTGCTATCACATTGTAGGAGCCGCAGCATGTACATTTTGTGAGGTTAAAGTCGGTAAGGTAAGACTCCAATTAAATAGTCTGATATTCTGGTCTTTAAATCTTCCAAAAAATGCGAGAGATTTGTCGTTGTCCAAAAACATCTCTGACAATTTGTTTGTCATATAAACATTAAAATATTGTCAGGCCAGTGTGGAACATAATCCTTCTTGTTCAATCATGGAGATTTTGTTGGGTTTTTTTCTGGTGTATATTGAGTTTTTTCGAAAAGTAGCCAATTAGCCATTCAATTCCATCATCCTCTTTCTGTATCAATACATCGCCGACCCCTATATCCCGAGCATCAAACACAATTTTCAAAGGGTTTCAGAATATTTGGTGTAGCTAAAACTGGCGCGGTGATTAATCCTGCTTTAAAATTCTCAAATGCCTCCTGACATTGTTCTGTCCACCACAATACTGTGTTCTTCTTCAGTAAATCCATCAGTGGTGCCAAGACACTGCTGAAGTTTTGAACAAACATTCAATAGAATCCACTCAGTTCCATAAACCAAAGCACCTCTTTCTTCGATCATGGTCGTGGAAATTCCTCAAAGCCCTTCGTTATTATGTTCCATGGGGTCAACCTTCCATGTCCAATGTAATGTCCCAAGAACGTCACCTCTGCCTTCACGAATTATGTTTTCTTTAAGTTTATTACCAAGTTTGCTTCTTGTAATCGTTCAACATGCTCTGCTAACTGTAACATGTGAGCTTTCAATCATTTGCTAAAGATCACTACATCATACAGATAAGCTGCACAATTTGTTCATATGGCCACACCTCTGTTCTTGAGTCTTAAATGTGGCTAGTGCATTATTCATCCATATGAAATACTCCATAAAGTTTTTTTGTCATCTCCTGTATCTTTACTAGGTAATTTAACAGACTCCACACTTTTTTTTTAATTTGAAAGGGGCCACTAAACCTGGCTTTGAAGGGATTTCCTACCACTGGTGGCGATACTGATACGTCATCCCCACGGGAAATCGTCAAAGTTTCAGAGATTTTTATCTGCCATCTGCTTCAATCTATACTGTGCCCCCTTCAGGTGCTGTTTAGCTAACTCACCTACTCCATCCAATCTCTCCCTCAACTCACTAACATAATCCAAGTGTGAGATATCCGACTTCGGTCCTGTAAGTTTATACTTAATTAATTTCAAAGGACCGCTCACTTCATGTACTAATATTAACTCAAAGGAAGTAAAGTGAGTAGATTTATTTGGGGCATCTCTAATGGCAAACAATTTAATGTGACACCTTTATCCCAACCATTCGGGTAATCCTGACAGTACGCTGTTAACATGGTCCTCAGTGTCTGATGCTAACTATCCTAGGCTCCCTGCGATTCAGGATGGGATGCCTTTGATTTGAAGTGCTGCATGCCTAAGCCATCCATGACTTCCTTAAACAGCTGAGCGGTAAAATGAGACCCTTGGTCTGACTGAATCTCTCTGGGCAGCCCACAGCGAGTAAAAGAAAGCTACCAACTCCTCCACCTCCCTTTTTGCCTTAACACACCAATAATGGAATTGCCTCTGGAAATCTGGTAGACACATCCAATATAGTCAGCAAATATTGGTTTCCACTTTTACATTAGAAAGGGGAGCTACACAATTAATCATAACCTACGTGCAAGGTTCTTCGAATGCAGTAATTGGCAAGAAAGGTGCTGGTTTTATTACTGCCTGTTACTTACCTAACATTTGGTATGTATGTCACGTAAAACAAACATTAACAGCGTCCTTGTGCATTCCAGGCCGCTAGAAATGCTTCCATATCTTAGCCTGGCTCTTCTGTACACCGAGGTGACCCCCTGCAGTTAGTTTATGAGCTACCCGTAACACTGTACGTTACTGCAAACACAACCTGGTGCACTTCGGACCATTTCCCTTCTGCAGTAAACTATCGGGGTCTCCATTTTAATTTTATGATTCTATCTTTAAGTTAATAACGTTCGACAATATATTCTGATTCCTTTTCTGTGTGTGTGCATGTGTATGTGTGTGTGAATGTGTGTGTATATATCTGTTGTAAGTCCATTAGCCTTTCTGGACTAAACGCCTCTGCCTGATCCTCTGCCTGTTCAGGTTTTTCCTGCACCGTTACATCAAACAGGGGGTCAGTTCACTGAGCATCAACCCATTTGTCTTTTTCGTTCGTTTTTCCTTCCTGCTGTACCTTATGACAGTGGGATCTTGTTACTACACAGTCTGGAAAAATTCCTGGGTAATTTTCTTTTAGCTCACCAATTCCCGAGTCTTCCTTTGGCTTCTCCACCACAAGGAGTGCCTCTCCCTCCTCACCTACTGCTAAATCGTTCCCAAAAACAAACTGTATTCCTGGAACTGACACTCTGTTACTCACTCTCACTGTTACTTCCCTAATGTTGATTTGGCGCTGCATCCTGATGCTACACAAGGGAATGCTTAATTTCTGTCCCCATTCCACAAATTAACACGCTCTTGATTAACATGCCAGAAAGAGTGATAAAAACTTTCATCTCTTACTATTAGAGGGTGAGAGAAAGTGAGGGCTGCAGATGCTTGAGATGAGAGTTGAAAAGTGTGGGGCTGGAAATGCACAGCACTTCGGCAGCATCCCAGGGGCAGGAGCATTGACGTTTCAGGCATAAATCCTTCATCAGGAAAGGGGGAGGGAAGGGAGGGGGAAGGAAGTTGAGAAATAAATGGGAGAATGGGGGTGGAGCTGGTGGAAGGGAGATTGGAAGGCGATAGGTAGATGCAGGGAGGGTGTGATGGTGATATGTCAAACAGGAGGGTGATAGGACTCCTATCGGTGGTAGGACAGCTGGAACCCTCAAACTGTATAGCATCAACGTTGACTTCACCAAATTCCAAATCTCCCCTCCACCATCCTCTTCCAGATTCAACCGTTCAACCTAGCACTGCTCTTTTGGACTGCCCTAACTAGCCATCTTCCTTTCCCCCTATCGACTCCACCTTACCCTCCAACATATCACTATCACTCCCACCTACATCTTCTTATCGCCTTCCCAGTGACCCTCCCACCAGCTCAGCTACTACCCTCGTATTTATCCTTCAGCCCCATTGTCCCCCCACCATGTTCCTGACGATGGGTTACTGCCTGATATTCGATTGTCCTGCTGTTTGGATGCTGCCTGATGTGTTGTGCTTTTCTGGCGCCTCACTTCTCAACTATTAGAGACTGAGCAGATCCCGTATCTCACAAAATTATAACTTCTTGTCCTTCTCCGCCCTGTTCTTTCTGAGTAAACTTTATCCACAGAGGTGAATTCTTTAGAGAGATCAGGTACTGACTCGATACCCAGTCCTTGCCTATGCTGTGCAATTTCCTGCAGCTCCTCGGCTCCACTTGGGGTCTCCTTTACCAGTTTCACTAATGCCACTGGGCTTAGCCTCTTCTACCACATCTTTCCCCAAAGTGTCTTCCTTTAACGCCCAGCACGGTGTGTCCCAGTTTACTGCAGTGAAAACAACTTTTTCCCTGTGCCCTTCTTAAACCACCAGCACTGTAATTTTATGTGTTCCACTCCCTTATAGTGAGAGCACCTGAGGCCTTTCACCAACTTTCAATCCCCTTGGGCTTCTGTTTTCACCTGTGGTAAACTATTGTGAGCTACTGTTCGCTTTGTAATGTGTGATCGTCCCTTCTCCCAATTTTTATCCCTCACAGGATGAAATTCCTGCCAGAAGCTAAGTTTCATCACATGCCACAATGCATATTTACCTGCCATTTCTGCCGCGCTTCTCACTTCTTGAACTTCCTATTCAGTCACATGAATTCTTCCTATCTCTGGAAGTCAGTCTTTTAACTTCTCCAGCAGATTAATCTCCCTTCAAGCCTCACAGGTCTTATCCATTTTTAAGGCCAGCACCCACCTGTCAAAATGACTGTGGTTAATTCTTTCAAACTCAATATAAGTCTGACCTGGTTCCGTCTCTATTTTTCTGAACTTCTGTCTATATGCTTCTCGTACCAATTCATAACCAATCAAAATAACCAATTTAACATCTTGATAATCTCTTGACCCCTCATCTGATAGCGCTGCACATACCTCACCAGCTGTGCCCACCAGCTTAGTCAGAACGAGCATTACCCACAAGTTCACTGGACACGTCATCTGACTAGCCATTCTTTCAAATGAAATGAAAAAGGGTTTGACAATTTTCTCAACGAAATATGGCAAGTTACTAACCTAGTTGTATACATCCCTACGTTCTCCCTTCATCTCCATCCTGTTAATTTAAATTTCTTGTCTAATTCCCAACTTCTGAATTTCAAATCCCCTCTCTCTTTCTTTTTCCTCTCTTTCTCTTTCGTCTCTCTCTGTTTCCATCCCTTTATTTATCTTCTAACTCCAGTTGCCACATTTGCAATTTAAGTTGTTATAACTCTACTGCAGTTGCCTGTTTCTCTGATATATCAAAGTGCTTAACTAACTCCATTACAATTTCAGCTTCCCTTTTCTCCCTGGTTGAACCCAATTCCAACCTATTTGCTAATTCTAACAAATGTCCTCCTTCTGTCTTTCTAAACTTCCTTGGAAAATTTGGGAACCTCTTTAGTAATGTGAACAGCCATTTCCCTCACTTTTCATTTAACCAACCACAAGTAACAAAATTAAACGTATTTTCCCACTAGTTTTATTTGAAGATCAAAGTCACTAATTGCAATGAGTTGGAATTTGCTGCGATCTGTTGTATCTCAAATCTGTTCAGATCGGTCCAAGTGCCACACGGCAAGGCCCCAAACTGTTATGACATCAATGTCGAACCCCTCTGTTAATTAAAATCACACTACTAGAAAAGCTCACCTCACATCATAATCTGTCAAAACGTGAGGGACAGAGAACTCCTAAATTCCACTAATAAACAACAAATAACAATTTATATCTGTGCAAGTTAGCTCGCTGAGCTTGAAGGTCTGTTTCCAGAAGTTTCGTCACCATGCATAGATGATATCATCAGTGAGAGTATCTGCTGAAGTTGTGGTGGTATGTCCCGCCTCTCTATTTATAGGTCTTGGTTTCTTAAAGTGGGCATTGTCATTTCCGGTTATTTTAACAAGAGAATGTAGACAGGATCTAAATTGATGCGTTTATTGATGGACTTCTGGTTATAATACGATTCCTCTAAGAAGGTCCTTGCGTGTCTTAGTATGTGTGTGTGCTTTTTCCCAGTCAAAGTGGTGCCCTTCTTTGTCTGTATGTGTGGAACATAGTGATAGTGGATCATGTCTTTTGGTGGCTAGTTGGTGTTCTGTTGTTTATTTACAATGTGTTGTGCACATATGAAAAATGCGACTTATCTGCACACACACATTGATTAAACAGTGTATATAAAATCATTTTTCCACCATTGAAACTGTCCTGTTATTGTGTTACGAGGATAGATTAGATTAGATTAGATTACTTAGTGTGGAAACAGGCCCTTCGGCCCAACAAGTCCACACCGCCCCGCCGAAGCGCAACCCACCCATACCCCTAACATCTACCCCTTACCTACACTACGGGCAATTTAGGATGGTCAATTCACCTGACCTGCACATCTTTGGACTGTGGGAGGAAACCGGAGCACCCGGAGGAAACCCACGCAGACACGGGGAGAATGTGCAAACTCCACACAGTCAGTTGCCTGAGGCGGGGCGGTGTGGACTTGTTGGGCCGAAGGGCCTGTTTCCACACTAAGTAATCTAATCTAATCTAATCTATCCTCGTAAAACAACAACAGGACAGTTTCAATGGTGGAAAAATGATTATATATACACTGTTTAATCAATGTGTGTGTGCAGATAAGTCGCATTTTTCATATGTGCACAACACATTGTAAATAAACAACAGAGACACAGTTAACGAAAAATGATGCATATGATGTATAAAATTGATAAAACATTAAAACATGATTTGATCCTCTTAACGAACCCTCCTTTTCTGGGATTCCCAACTCTAATCTCTCATTCTTACCAGGATGTGTGCTCCAAATTCTTGATTCTGGTGTCCCAACTTATTTCAGTTAATCCCCTTTCTACCGGGACTTCAATATGTTGGCCTGGTGGGTTCTTTCCAAAGCTAGTGTCAGTCATATTATTGGAGATAAATATTCTGGCATCAGACTCAGCATTTGAACATATTACTCTGTTGTACATGCACTGTACCAAGGACCACAGCATACAGGCATTGCCAAAACATTGGGGGATGTTCATCTACTTCTTTCAATAATGTAGCTTTCTCATTTTCCACATCTCCAGATCTCTATTCTCTCTCTCGTTCTCCCTTTGTATCTAGTTAAGAAATTCACCAATTATTCTTCGTGTCCCTTCTCCCAAAACACCTTCTTTCAGTTTATATCTAACGCTGTCTTCAAGATGTAATGTGATTATAATTGAGCAATGGAACTACAAAGACATCCGGGCGTTGCTAGCCAGAGTTAATTGGAAGGGGAGCTGAGCAGGAAAGACCATGGAGCAGCAATGGGAGGAGGGTCTGGGGATAAATTCGGAAGATAATACCAGAAATGCAACCCCAAGAACTTGAAACATACTCAAGGGTGAACAAGTCAGCCATGAGTGATAAGGCATCAAACCAAAAGAGAAAATATACAATGTGGTGAAGATGATTGGGACTCCAGAGAATTCATTGGCTCTGAAACTACATAACGCTGGCATTACTGACTCTACAGAGCTCTTAATCATGATCAGGGAAGGAAACAGAGGAAACACATTCACTTTAAACACAGCAGATTGGTATTTCTCAATGAAAAATATTTAGGTGAATTAAATATTTGAATTAAGATCAGTTAAATGCTTTTGCGGAATGTGTCAGATTGGAAGCAAGACCCGGGGAGAGAGACCCTCAGCAGGATGAGAGTTTGAAAATGGAAGTATTTCCACATCAGATACCAGGTTAGGTCACTGAGTGCAGGGCTGATGGGTGAATGGGTCTTAGTGAGAATTGGGGAACAGACAGCAAAATTGCATTGCAGATATTGCAGCTCGAAACTGTGTATTCACGTAGTGCTGTAGATCACAGAAGCAGGAGAAGCAGATCTGCATTCAAACACAACCTGTAACCTTTTGCCAGGGTAACACCTCAGTCTGTCATTGGCATCAACACCATCTGTGGCTCAGTGACGAGTGTGGGTGAAGATGTCAGGGTCAGAATCACGTGAACTTTACCTGATGCTAACTCATTAAAGCTACCAGACTTGACCAACAGATCTGTTCGAAGCAAACTACTCCACGGTCTGAAAGGATGAAACCGGACAGAAAACCCAGCCTCAGCATTAATGTCGGAAAAGGGAATGGGAACACAGTCCTGTCCACCCTGCAGAAACCTCCTTCCTAACATCTGAGAGCTTGTGACAGCATTTACAGAGCTTTCCCACAGACTGCACAGAAACATTGGGAATGGAAAACACATTGAGCCTCCCCATTCTAGTTCATGGAAAAACTCTCCTCAATGCACTTACCCTACATGATATACATATCCGTTAATGTGAATAACCCTGTGAAGCTATAAAATAGGCGGTGCAGTAGTACCTTTGGTCCATCGAGTTTGCTAACCAATTCAATATAATGATGGTTGGCCCTTCATTTCCACACCGTACTCCTGCTCTCCCACTATCTCTTTACTGTCTATAAATCATTATTTATAATCAGTGTCTCGGTTTCCAGGTGCGAGAGAATTCCCCAGGTTCCCGAGTCATTGAGAGCAGACATTTATTATCATCTCAATGCAGAGTGACTGCCTGTATCTAATACTGTGGCCCCTTGTTTTACAAGTCCCAGCCAGGGGAATTATCATCCCTGCTTCCAATCTGTCTCACCCTGTCAGAGTTTTATATATCTCACTGAGATCTCCACTCATTTTCCTAAACCCCATGGAATACTTGCCCAGTCTCCCATACTCTGCTCCCATAACAAGCCCGTCATCCCAGAGACCAGTCTGGTCATCCTTCACTGCTCTCCCTCAATGTCAGGTTTGTCCTTTATTCGGTAAGGAGACGAAAACTCCCCACAATAGTGCACAATGTTTAAGATGATATCTCACCAAGGCCTTGTACAGCTGCAGTAAGACACCTTTTCTCCTGGACTCACATCCCCCTGAAATGAAGATCCACACACCATTTATCTTCCTCACTGCTTTCTGTTTCGGCAATATTACTTTCAGCGACTGATGTACAAGGAGATGCAGATCCTTTTCAGTGTTGCAGCTCCCCACTTGGTGGGTCTGTGTACACTGGGCAGCGTGCCAATGCCAGGTCCAGTATTGACTTCTGGTTACAGAACTCACTGCGCTGCAGGGACCTCAGAGGTTTATGCAGAAGGAAACAACAAACAGGAGCATACGTCCCTTTGTAGATCAACATGTTTCAACCAATCCCTTTCAAATGGTAGGCTGCCAATTTATCGTTTCCACCAAAGAGCACACCGTCATCTCTATCCACATTTTTTTCCATCTGTCACGTATTTACCCATTCACTCCACTTGTCTTCTCGGTGCTTTTTTATAACCTCCTCACCCATTCACAATCCCACATCCGTTAGTGCTGTCAGCAGGCTGGGATATATTGTATCTGATTCCAGTAACCAAATGTATAAAGGGCATTGTGAACAGCTGGGCCCCAAGCACCGATCCCTGCAACACCTCAGCAACCGTCCTCTGTTAATTTATATTTATTTATTTCGTGAATCTCGGAGTCACTGGCTGGGCCAGCATTTATTGCCCGTCCCTAGTTGCCCTCGAGAAGGTGGTGGTGAGCTGCCTTATTGAACGCTGCAGTCCACCTGCTTGGTTGACCTCCAATGCCATTAGGGAGGGAATCCCAGGATTCTGACCCAGTGACTGTGAAGGAGCGGTGATAAAATTCCAAGTCAGGATGGTGACTGGCTTGGAGGGAACCTGAAGATGATGGTATTCCCATACATCTGTAGCCCTTGTCCTTCTAGATAGACATGGGAGTTGTGAAGATGGTCTCTGAGGATCTTTGGTGGATCATTTTATTGCAGCATGTAGATAGTAAAACACTGCTGCTGCTGCTGAGCGTTGATGGTGGAGCATTGTGGATGAAGGGACAGTCAAACTGGCTGCTTTGTCCTGGATGGTATAAAGCTTCTTAAGTGTTATTGGGGCTGCACTCATCAAGACAAATTGGGAGTCTCCTATTACACTTCTGACTTATGCATTGTAGATGATGGACAGACTTTTGGAAGTCAGGATGTGAGTTACTCGCCGCAGTATTCCTAGCTTCGTACCTGCTCTAATAGTTACTGTGTTCATGTGGCGAGACCAGTGAGTTTCTGAGCAATGATTACCCACCAGGAATTTGACACTGGGGGATTCAGTGATCGTAACACCATTGAATGCCAAGTGGCAGGTTAGATTGTACTTTACTGGTGATGGTCATGGCCTGGCATTCGTGTGGCCTGAATATTACTTGCCACTTGTCAGCCTGGATACTGTCAAGATCTTGTCTCATTTGAACATGGACTGCTTCAGTATCTGAGGAGCCACAAATGTTGCAGAACATTGTACAATCATTGGCGAACATCCCCACTGCTGACCTTAAAATGGAGGGAAGGTCATTGATGAAGTAGCCCTGAAGAAGTTTTCGGTCACTGCCCGAGGGACTCCTACAGACTTGGAGCTGACTTGACTGACCTTTATCAACCATGACCATCTTCCTACGTGTCAGGTATGATTCTAACCAGCGGGGAGTTTGCCCCTGATGCCCATTGATTCCTGTGTTGCTAAGGCCCCTTGATACCACACATAGTCGAATGCAGCCTTGATTTAAAGGGCTATCGCTCTCACCCCACCTCTGGAATTCAGCTCTTTTGTCCATGTTTGAATCACGGTAATGAGATCAGGAGCTGAGTGGCCCTGGTGGAGCCCAAACTGGGCGTCATTGACCAGGGCATTGCTGAGCAAGTGCTACTTAAAAACACTGAGACCTTCCACCACTTTACTGATGATCGAGAGGCGACTGATGGGGTGGCAATTGGCCGGATTGGATTTGTTCTGCGTTTTACATACAGGAGCAATGATTACTTGGGGTAATTTTCCACGTAATCAGGAAAAGCCATTGTTGTAACAGTATTGAAATAGTTTGGCTAGGGGAGTGGCAAGTTATGGAGCACAAGTTGTCAGTACTATTGCCAGAATGTTGTCGGATTATGGACCCTATGGAGTATCCAGTATCTGCAATCGTTTCTGGATATCGAGTGGACTGAATCGAATTGGTTGATGACTGGTAACTGAATTGCTGAGGACCACTGGAGGGGGCTGAAATGGATCATCCACTCAGCATTTCTGACTGAAGATTGTTGCGAATGCATCAGCCTTATCTTCTACACTGAAGTGCTGGGCTCTTCCATCATGGAGGAAGGGGTTATTTGTGGAATCTCTTCCTCCAGTGAATTGTTTCATTGTCCCCAACGTTTCTCGGCTAGATGTGGAACAACTGCAGAGCTTAGATCTGTTCCTTTGCTTGTGGGATCACTTAGCTGTGTCTATTACTTACTGCTTATGCTGTTTGGCGCATAAGTAGTCCTGATTGGTGGCTTCACCAGGCTGACACCTCATTGTCAGGTATGGCTGTTGCAGTTCCTGCCATCCTGCACACTCCACTGAACCAATATTGATTCTCTAGATTGATGGCAATTGTGAGGGGGATATGCGGGAGGCCATGAGGTTATGCAGGAGTACAACTTGGCTGCTATTGATGACTCACGACACCTTATGGACATCCAGATTTGAGCTGCTAGATCTGTTCGAAGTCTGCCCTGTTTAGCAACGTGATAGAACCAACCAAAATGGTGGAGGTTATTCTCAATGTGAAGGTGTGATTTTGTCTCCACAATGACTATGTGGTGGTCTCTCTTACCGATAATATCATGGACAGATACTTCTGTAACTGGAAGATTAGTAAAGCTGTGTTCAAGTTTGTATTTTCCTCATGTTGGTTCTTTCCCCACCTGCTGCAGAACCAGTCGAGCAGTTATATCCTTTGGGGCCTGGCCAGCTCGATCAGTAATGCTGTCACTGAGATACTCTTGGTGGTGAATATTAAAATCCCCCACCCAGAGTCGATCTTGCGTCCGTGCTACCCTCAGTGCTTTCTCCAATTGTTGGTCTGCATGGAGGAGTACTGATTCATCAGTTCAGAGAGGCTGGTACATGGTAATCAGCAGGAGTTTTCCTTTCCCATGTGCAAAGTAATGCCATGAGACTTCATGGGATACGGAGTCACTGTTGAGGACTCCAAGAGCAATTCCCTTCTAACTGTATCCCACTGTGCCGCCACTTCTGCTGTGTCCGTCCTGCTGATAAGACAGGAGATATTCGGGGTAGGTAATGGGGTGTCTGCGATATGGTCATACTCACAGAATCATACCTTACAGACAATGCCAGGCTGTTGCTTGACGAGTCTGTTTATTTCTATTCACCGTTTCCTGCCAGCTGTCCCATTCTGGAAACATAGCCATATATTAGCCCCCAATCCACTCAGATTTGATTTTGCAAATTGGGCTTGGAACTTTACCAAAATCTTTGTAAATGTCCACATGTTTTACATACATTGTTTCTCTTTCATTTGTCTCCCATTCTGTTTCTCAAACATAATTCCCATTTCATAAATCTACGTCAGTGTTGCTTATGACCGTTACTTTCAGCCACAATAATTTCTCCTCAACCATTTCCTTACTATGTTCTATGTTCTATGTACTCTATCATTTTCCCACACCAGACTTGGTTTTCCTTGTATTGTTTGAAAGTTCTGTGAAGACATAACTGAAGTAGTGGCTTCATTGTTCTGCCATTTCCCTGTTTCCAATTCCCTATTCTCTGGTTTCAAACTGTAAGGAAACTGCACTTGTTTTCTCATATTTCTCACATTGACATAATTTAACCAGCTATTACAGTTCACTCTTGTCACCCTTGTGAATATACTCTTCAGAAAGCCATCAATTCCTGCCTCAGACTGCTCAATAATTGACCTTACACACCATACACTCACAGGAGCACAGACTCTGTGCCAACAGAAATACAGCACAATCTATATTAGTCCCACTTTCCTACACCAGGCCCATAGCCTGGAATGTTATGACACTTCCACGTGCTTGTCCAAATACTTTTTAATGATTGTGAGGTTACCCGTGATAATCCCCCTTCTCAGGAAGTAATCCCAGAACCCCACATCCTCAAGGTGAAAAAAAATATTTAAATCCTCTCTGAACCTCAAACTTTTCACTTTAAAAGTGTGCTCATTTGTTCTTGACCCTCTGACTAAAAGGAACAGCTGCTGTCTTTCCACCCTGTCCATGTCCCTCATAATCTTATCCTTCTGAATCCCTGACCCCTCAGCTTTCTCTGCTCCAAAGAAAACAACCCGAGCTTATCCAGCCTATCTCCATAGCTGATATGCTCCATCCCAGGGAACATCCTGGTGAATCACCTCTGCACCCTCTCAGTACCATCACATCTTTCCTGGAATGTGGCTCCCAGAGCTACATACAGTACTCCAAAGCCCTGTATTGATCTTATAATCTACTCCTGATTAGGAAATGCTACACCCAAGGTCCAATTCTTAACTAGTCCATTAACCTGTCCAGTCACATTCAGGGATGTGTGGAGAAGCACACCCTGAGGTTCCCAGTGTGCTGCCATTCATTGAGTCCTCCCCTGTCTGGTTCCTTCTCCCAATGTGCATCAGCTCATATTTATCAGGGTTACATTCTATCTGCCATTGATTTGCCCATCTGACCAATCATCTGCATCTTCCTGTAACTTAAGGACTTCCTCCTCACTGCGAACCATCCGGTCAATCTTAATGTCAAACATACAGTTACTTATCACACCTCCCCCACTCTCCACCTAGCCCCCTCCACATTCACATCTTTTTTTTATGAATAACAAACAATAAGGGATACAGCACTGATCCCTGTGGTACACCAGGGGACACTGGTCTCCAGTCACACAAACAGCCTTCTCCCACCACCCTCTGCCTGCTGCCATTACAACATTTCTCGTTGTAACCTGTCAAGGTATCCTTCATATTGTGAGATTTTACATTATTTCTCAGTATCCCGACTGGAAATTTGTCAGAGACCTTCCTACAAAACTAAACAATCGACCTCCTCAAACTAATTCAATCAAATCCATTAGATGCGACTTCCTTCTGATAAAGTCATGATGATTATCTCTGTTCAAACCTTGCGACTCTGATTGGAGTTCGATTTTCTCCTTCCCTATCTTCTCCAGTAGTTTCCTTAACAGTGATCTAATACTCACTCGTCTATAGTTCCCTGGTCTATCTCTCCCAGTCTTCCTGTGAAGTGGAATCGTATTAGCAGTCCTCCAGTTCTCTGGCACCTGCCCTATGATCAGATTCTAATTAAAATATTCAATCAGGGTCATTCCTCCCTTGACCCCAACAGCCGCCTGTGATACAACTCTTTCAGACATGGATATTGGTCCAAATTTGTACAGAACAAAGCCTCAAATCCCTACTCGTATTTTACATCAATCTGTTCAAGAGTTGTCCAGTCCATCTTCTTGAATTCTGTACCTGCATCCTCCTTCTCCCAAGTAAAATAGATGTGAAGGTCTCATGTTACAATCCATCAATATTCTCCCGCTTGACACACAGATTGCCCCTTTGGTTTCTAATGGACACTGACTGTTTGCTGATTATTCTGTTTGACTTGTCCGTGTAGAATATCGTGGGATTCTCCCAGATCTCGCCTACTTGTACTTCCTCATGTCCCTCTGTTATTCAGTCCTTTCGATGTTTCTAAGATTCACTACGATCACCTCTCATGTTTCCAAACTTGAGATTACAGGCTGAGTTACCCCGTCAGAAAACCTTGCCAACTTAGGTTAATGTGGAGAATAGCTTTTGCAGTTCCTCTGTAGTCAGTATATTCTTTCTTAGATTGGGAATCCGAGCGATACACAATATTCTAAGTGTAGCCTCATTAACACGTGATGCAACTGGTGTACGACATCCTCTATCTTCCAATTACATTCACATGAATGTAAACCTAATTTTTCTTTCCAATTTGCATATGTTCTTCCTAATACCTCTCAGAATAACTTTTGTTATGAGCTCACTGTGTGAGTTCTTTTAAAAAGCTCATGAATATCCAACTATACATTATCCATTTGTTGTTCATTGCCTATGTCCACAAGAATCATCTTCAAACCATTCCAAAAAAATGTTTGCCACTGCTGGTTTTCCATTCATCGGTGCATTCTCACACTCCCCAGTTATGTTTTTACCTTCTAAATATCTAGTAGCATGTTCTTTGTAATCGAGTCCAAGAGATACCTGACTGCGGATGACAGGTTAACTGGTCTGTAGTTTACCATTCACCAAATTCATCCTTTCTTAAACTGTTGGATAATATTTATAACCTTTACCTTATCCAGATTGGATCAATGCCTTTCGGGAATGTGTCGGAAAATAAAGTGAAAATCCGCCATGCAATCAACATGTCTATTGCTGCTTCCTCTGAAATTCTTGTATGAAGTACATCTAGTCTGTCAGATTTATAAATACTCAATCCAGCTTTCTTTTCAAAGATGACCTCATCACTGATAAGAATGATCTTAGACTTTACTTACACAAGTCCCATGGTCACTTGGTATTTCTGGGAGAATTTCTGGACATTCTTCCATGGAGATAGACACAAAGGAACTGTTTCTTTTCCCTGCGATTTCTCTGTAATCTGCAATAAATTATCCTGTCTGCACACCAACTGTTCCACATTTGACCTTGTTTTTATTTTTTTCATACATTGATAAACGCTTTTTAGATGTCTTTATGTTTTTCTTCCGTTTGCATGCTTTTTCTCTTTCTGATTTTGGTCATCCTTTGCTGGGTCGTACATTTCTCTGAATCCACTGGCTTACTGCAACACTTGGCATTTTTTTAAGCTGCTTCCTTTCATCGAATAGGTCGATGAAGGTGGGGTTGAAAGTGATAGTCCGAGAGGAGGGTGCACCAGATTGATAGGAAGGAAGGTGGACACATAGGAACATTCAAAAGGGCGGTGCTGACTTGGAAGGTTGGAGTAGGATATGGTGGGATTAGGGGAAATGGGGAAATGAACTATGATCCCCTGTGGTTGGAGGGTCCCAAGGCAGAAGAGGAGGCTTTCTTACTCCAGGCTTCTGGTGGCTCCGGTTAGGCAATGGAGCAGGCCCAGGACTCTCATGCCCTTGGCAGAGTGGGAAGGGGAGTTAAAGTGCTCAGCCACTAGGCGATGGAGTTGTTCAATGTGGTTGTCCTAGAGATGTTCCCTGAAATGATCTACAAGTTGACCTCCTGCGTCGCCAATGAAGAGAAGACCACATTGTCTTTAATGGATGCAGTAGATGAGGCGTTCTGTCTCCCTTCATCACCTTTCACATTCAACCCCACCTTCATCTACCTATCGTAATCCCAGCTACCTCCCCCCTGCCGCACCCTCTTGTCATTTATCTCTCAGCCCCCTAGGCCCATAAGCTTCATTCCTGATGAAAGGCTTATGCCCGAAACATCGATTTATCTGCTCTTAGTATGCTGCCTGACTGTGCTTTTCCAGCACCACACTCTTCGACTCTGATCTTCAGCATCTGTCATCCCCACTTTCTCCTCACACCTTCATGGTCTGCATGACTCAGATTTCAAATGGTTACTTCAAATACAACAAAAACTGTCGTGTACTCAAACAGCATAAAAGAAAACCAATACATTGTGGTCACTGTTCCCAAAATGTCCTTTCCAGCAAAATTTTCAATTAGCTCTTCTGATCACTCAACACCAATTCCTAAATAACCTGATCTCGAGCTCAGTGTTCAACATAATGTTCATGTAAACCATCTCACACGCGGTCATGCAATACATTTTCCCAGCATTCGCATTCAATTGGGTTAACACAGTTTAGATATAATGTAAGCAGTATATTATTACTGCAGTACCTACAAATGTGTATATCTCATTTCCTGTTTTATAACATGTCCAGCATTTGTATTGCAGCTTTCACTTTGAGATATAACTCCCATCAATGTTTGCTCCATCTTACTAGATTCTGTGGAATCTGAGCGACGTGGGTTTGGGGAGTTTAATGGCAGAGATCATCTCGCCACATCATTTATGATCTTCTCTAACTTTAATTTCTCCAGATCTCCCGTTATGCTGATGGAGTAGAGAAGGACAATGATTTTCCAACAATGCTCTATATTCCCCCAGAGAGCTGAGACAGCTCTAACCTGGGTGGGAACCTTACAAAAGGCTGGTAAAGTGTTGCTGCTGCTGTACAGGGTCTTAGTGAGATCACATCTGGAGTAGTGTGTACAGATTTAATCTCTTCAGTGAAGAAATGATGTTGTTCCATTGGAAGCAGCTCAGAGATGGTTCCCTCAACTGATTCCTGCAATGAAGGTGCTTGCTTATAACGAAAGGATGATCAGGTTGACCCAGTAGCCATTGGAGTTTGCAAAAAATAAGGATGACCTTATTTCAACATAGATGACAGATGTAGTCAACGAGTGAAGCGAACTACACAGATAGTGGAGGAACCATTCCGTTCTCCAGTGTGTTACACAGGAACAACAGGAGGATATTCAAGCCTTCGACCCTGTTACACCAAAACAGGATGAGGCTATTCAGCCCCTGGAGCCTGATATACATTTACAGAAGGAGGCCAATCAGCCATTCAACCCTGTAACAGTAGGCCATGCTGCACCAGTATCCTGTTAAACAGCAACAGGATCAGTCCATTCAGCCTCCTCAAGTCTGTAACATAGGAACTGGAAGAGGTCACACAATGACTGGAGATTGTTACACTGGGATAACAGGAGGCCATTCAGACCCACCGAGCCTATTGCAAGGGAATTGGAAAAGGATAAAAACTATCTGATACTTCTTTAATGAGAAAGGAAGAAGTAATTTCGATACGTGTCTGTTGTATGGGAACAAAATAAGACCAATCAATCCCTCGGAACCATCTCCCGGATACATGAGGAGACCATTCAATCTTTCCATGGAGAAGTATGAGAAGACCCATCAGCCCATCAAAATGTTAGAGAGCAACAGTAAGATTCCATAATCTCCCAATCCTCTAAAGGATCAACAGGAGGAGGTCATTCTGGCCTTGGAGATGACAACATGGGAACACCAGAAAGACGTCAGCCCATCGAGTTTGTATACTAGCAGGATGATGAGTCCATTCAGCCACACATACCGCTTACACAGCAATTGGAGCAGATCTCTTAAAAACGTGCGCCCATTAAATAGGAATTCAAAGAAAACGTGTAGGTTTTTGAAAGGGATGAACTTATAATAATAGTGTACATTAGGGACTAAAGTGTAACAATAAACTATTGTAATTTAAGGCTAATTGTTAGAGTCCATTGTTCAGGACATTTGCAAAGTTTAACCACAATCCGTCAGAGTCAACATGGTTTTACAAAGGACAAACAAGTTTGAAGTGTTTGCTTGACTTATTTGAAGATGTCACAATAAAGGTGAATCGTGGGAGATGGAATATATCTGGTCTTCCTGAAGGCATTGGATGTGTCTCTTCTCCAAAGAGTAAGTCGTAAGATCAGACAACATGGGTTTAGGGGTAATTTATTCGCTTGGATGGAGGATTGGTTCACCAACAAAATGGAGTCAGATGGAATAAATGTGTCATTTTATTTTGGCAAATACAATTTGTGGGGTGCCATTGATTTCAGCACTCATGCCTCAACCATTTGCATTGATGGTATTACTGTACTCGGTTGACGGGAGAGAAAATACAATGCCACATTTTCAGATGACTGTCACATCGGTGGAAAATTACTTCGGAATGATGATGCAAGAGATTTTAAAACTATATGGATAGGTTGCGTGAATAGGCCAACATTTAGCAAGGAAAATTAAAGGGAATAAATATGGGGCTATTCAAGTTGGCCAGTATAATAGAAAGACAAATTATTATCTAAATGGAGAGCAAGTTTAAAGTGTTTAGGTGCAGAGGGATCTTGGTGTCTGCTTGCATATTACAGAAAACTTACCTGTGGGTACTTCAAGTAATGAGAAATGCAAGCATAATTTCAGCGTTTATTTGTAAAAGGATAGAGTAGAAAGGTAGGGAGTGTTGGTGTAGCTATGCAAGGAATTAGTGAAGCTGCAACTGGAGTACAGTTTGCGTGTCCTGCAGAATGAGGTATTTCCATTGGAGGCAATTCAGAAGAGCTTCATTAGAATGATTCCATATTTGAAGTGTTTGCTTTATGAAGAGTAATTGAGCAGTTTAGGCATATACTCTCGAGTTTATAAGAATGAAAGGAGACCTCATTGAGGTCTGTAACATTCTAAAAGTAATTGAATGTGTAGATATGGAGTGGATTTTTTTTCATGTGGCGCAATCTACAACAAGAGACTAGAGTTTTAGGATGGAGAGATGGCGGGAAAGTAGAACAGAGGCCGTGTTGACATCAGCCTCATCGAGGGGTTGGATTCCTCACAGATGCTCCTTGTTATTTTTCAACCCTTCGACAGTGTTTCACTGGAATGGGGGAGGACTGGGTATCATACACGAAGCAGGCACTCAGGATAAATCAGTCTCAATCAGTTAGACAGAACGTTACCAGTAGGGTCACACATTGACCAGCGCTGGGTTCTCAACTATTTACAATCTATATTAATGATCAGGAGGATGGAACAGATATACAGATGCTGAGTTTGGTGATGTCGCTGTGGTAAGCAAGAGATTAAATTATCAAGAAAGGGTGGAGAGTCTGCAGATAGATTCAGAGAGGTAATGACAACAGATAATAGTTTAGCATGTGGAATTTAACATGATTTAACCTGTCATTTCATTTCCAGGAATAACGGAAAGCAATATGTTTCTGAAATGGGGAGGGATTACAGGACTTAATGATACTGTGTACTGGGGGGTTCACTCAGACCCGTTCAGACATGGGAGGTTTTGCTCCATCCCTGATCGTCTGCTCCCAGACACTCAAAGTGACCCCATTGCTCTCCATACACATGGACTACTTTGATGTGGTTGATTGGTGGTGGGGATGGTGTTTTGAAACGTGCATCAAGGGAATGTCCTTTATCCAAGATATATTCATTTCTTTCTACGTGGAGACCCGATGACGATGGGAATGGCTGACTGCTTCTGAATGAAGAGACCATGACTGTTGCCAGGACAGTGGGTATTCATCAACATGATGTACTGTGATGGGCACACTGTAACATTAATGGAGAGAGAGAGAGAGCTCCTTCAGTTCCTCCACCTCTCCGCATTGACATGGATACTCTGCAGATGCCATTGACACCATCGGGAATACCACGATACTGAATACACCCGGCTGCTCCCTGCTGATGGAGAAACAATCTATTTACCTCATCCACCATATCTATCCTCCATCACCGAATGGTAACACTGTTGTTGAGATACTGTGAAATGATGGATATGTCACCTAGTCCTGCGTGGAAAGTTCTGGATCATAGAAACTGAATGTAACTGTGACCCTAACAGCCCCTGGCAGCACTGTCCTCCCCCTGGTGTGAAGCTGCAGGTCGTGTTGAAGGAGGTGACACCGCTCTGTGACCAGCTCCTTGTTCAGTCAGGGTCCCCTCACACTTTGATCTTAGGTTAAGTGGAGTTTGGGAAATTGTTCCTGGAAAATCCGGGGTGGATACAGCAGATCACCTTCCCACACATACTCACTGCGTGGTTTCAGAGCTTCCCCTCTCTGCAGCCTCTGCTCCATTTGTTGTTCATGTTGCAGACCCAGATGCTGTAACTACAGTCCCCATGCTCCATCCAGAGTTGTGTCGCCAAATCCTCAGGTCTCCCTGAATGTCTGAGGCAACTTACAGCACAACCTCCAGCAAAACATCCCATGCCCCGCCACTAACTTTTCAATTGCAGAAGCCAGTCAGAAGCCCCTCGCTACAAGTGTTTTGGACCAGACCAGATTGCCTCAAAATATTTCCAGAAGGCCGTTTAGACCCAAACCTTTCCTTATTTTAAATATAGATGTGAAGTGTGTGTTCCAGTTATGTTGTGACTAGTCAAACCACTCAACATTGAGCAAAATATAATCTATTCAAATGCTTTAGTTAAAATACAATCAAAGAAAAGAATATTTTGGGATAGCTTATATGTTGGAACACTTACACAAACAATAGATACCGTACCTTCTTGGTTAACACCGCTTGGCACAAAGATATATTCAAATACAGATCCTTACAGCAGTTTTCCAATCCAGGGGGAAACAACATCAACAGAGATCTCAGGGAAAAGCAGCTGGTGATCATGTATTGAAACTTCCAACCCTTCTGCGATCCCCAGCAGCTTCTGAATGCTGCAGCAAAAAGTAAAATGAGGAAATCTAGTCTGGGAGAGCTGGCCGCTGCCCTTCCATTGTTATCACCGTTTTAATAAAACCTAAAATCTCAGTTATTTATTTAAACTGTTTTCAGACAGCAGTTCTACACCTCTGCCTTTAACACCTCTCTTCAAAAAAAAACCCAAGAGAAAATAATCTTTTTACAGTGATAGTATCCTCACAGCTCCATCTTTAATAAAATAATCCATCAATACAAAAAGGTGGATTCATTTTATACCTCCTAATCTTCCTCTATTAGTAGACTGAAATGCATATATATTACATTGACTCTGAGCATACAAATATTCACATCTATTTCGATTTCAGTCATTTTACTCCTGCCACAGAATGCCTTTGTCTTTCTTTATCCAAGTCTCCACACTTAGGTTTTATCGCCCTGTCACCTGTATAGTTTCAAACTGAATGGCAGCAATAATAAGCTCAATCGAAACAGACTGGTATTTTTCTCCCTAAACTTCTCCAAAAAATTTAAGGGGTTATGATCTGTGATAAAGATTTGTCTCAGGTATGTTATTCCCAATGTAAATCTGAAATGTTGCAACGTCAACACCAAGCTCAAGGCCTCCTTCCCCATTGTGGAATAAATCTGTTGATGTTTTCACTGGACACGCCAACCACACGTTACATAATGGAGCACTTCTAATCTTTCCAATAATCCTTTTGAATGACATAGCTCCTCATGTCTCAGCATAAAAGAATTGCATGATCTGTACCTCTTAATGCTCTAACCTCTTTACCTGTTACTCCTGGCCTATGCCAGTAAACCTTAACAAGACCTCGCACATTCTTCTCGATCTCTCACAGAAACCAAACTTTGATTTCTGAACTCAATCATCATCATCAGCCATTTCAGCTTGTAATGTTGCCGTTTTAACCCTGCTCTTCCACTCGAGTTTTCACGACTGCAGGAAGTGAATTGCTGAACTTCTCCAAAATAAGAATCTTTCTAAGAGTGTCATAGGTTTTCTCTGTTTTTAATACCCTTACCACCTTTCAAAATTACTTTGTTTGACACTTTCAAACTGAATGTGCGTTTAACCAGGGACCCTCTTTTAGATTCCTGTAACGCTGTCTGTCAGTGTCTGGCCCAAGCTCATTTGCACTTCAGATGGCTTTCTTCACCACTCCATACTGGCCAGATACCTCCTCCGACAGGGATGCAAATACCTATCAGCTTTGGATCAAATAAATCCACATGGTCACTGTTGTCTGCATTTGTTTAGCCACTTTCTCAAATGAAATTCAAAAGGCTTCCCCATCCTTCTCATCAAATTTAGAGAATGCCTGGATGCATTTAAACAGAACCCCGTTAGGCCATTGGTTACAATAGGGTTGCTCAACTCCACTATCCTCCTCATCCCACCGACATTCTACCTTCATCTCCGCCTTCTATATCAACTTTCCTCTCTAATTGCTAACTTTTTAAGTTGAAACTCTCTGCTTTTCTTCTGTCCTTTTCTCTCTTTCTTCTTCGTTTCCCTTTCTTTTATTTCTACTTTTCATCATAATTCAATCTCTTTCAATTCCTTCTCAGGTTCAAAGATCATCATTTCAAATTGAATTCCAGCCACTTCCAAAGAGTCTGATGGCGGTTCCACTAAATGTAATTGCCGATCTATAGCTGTAATTATCTCTAATTTTCTCACAGACAATCGCAACCCCAACTCCACGTTGTCTGTCAATTCCTAAAGCTTTACCATCATTACCTTTTGTAAAACCGCCAACTTCACTTTTCCACACCCAGAGAACTCTTATTGACTGAATCTTTACACACAAAATACTGTTTAAACCAACCGAATTCAACATCCAGAAAAAAGACACTATCAACTACCATATGCGACCTTTGAACCCAATAGTCTCCCAGTGCATACTCTCCAATGCCTGCATGAGCTTATTCTGGTTACACTGGTTTCCTCCCACAATCCAAAGATGTGCATGTCAGGTGTATTGGCCATGATAAATTGTTCATAGTTTTCAGGGATGTGTGGGTTAGTTGCCTTCGTTGGGGTAAATGTGTAATAATAGGGTAAGGGAATGGGTCTGGGTCGGTTACTCCTCGGAGGGTCAGTGTGGACTTGTTGGGGAGAATGGCCTGTTTGCAAATTCTAAACCCAATTTTGTATTATCGATTTAGAACCAGACAAGAGTCCACAGTTTGCTATAGTCGAACCACACTGCCTCAAACTATTTTAAGCAGGTAGGTTGGATGCCAACCTTTCCTTATTTTAAAGGTAGATGTGAGTTGGGTGTTCCAGATGTCAAACTATTCAAACCGCTCACCATTAAGCAAAATACAATATATTTAAACACTCTAATGAAAATCCAATTAGAAATGAAGATGAATTTAGAATAATTTTTCTATTGGCAATCTTAACCGAATAATGGAAGCAGTACCTTCTACTAATGAACTGTTCCAATATATCAACAACCCATAAACACACCCCTTGGCAAAAAGGAACATTCAGACATGCATTCTTGCGTACAGGTCTCCAATCCAGGAGGAAACACCATCAAAGGATTTTCTACTCCTGGTTTTAATGCCCTGTTTTCAAATCCTTTCATAACCTTGAGACAGAACATTGAGACTGCTGCTCAGTAACAGGCCAAAGCAATTCTGTCCTTATGGGCCCCTTACAGAGGGATAGGAAAAGGCCATTCAGCCCATATTAACCTGTTGCTACTTGAAGAGGTGGAAAGTTGGAATATTGGCACATTTTGCCAACAGAATCATTCAAAACAAAGAGATTTGTCGCTGCAGCTGTATGAGGTGTCACTGAGGGGGCACCTGGAGTACATTGTGTTACTTGTGTTTCTGTAACTGAAAAAACTGAGGTTCCAGAGAGAATAGCAGCTGTGGATAATTTACTGAAACTTACAACCCTTCTGGGACCCCAAGCACCTGGTGATTGTTATAGCTACAATATAAACAAACTAGAAATCCTGGTCTGTGCCAGCTGGCCATTGTTACTGCTATTTATTTAAAAACCCTAAAAGCCCCATAAGTTATTTACTTGAGCCGTTTTCAGTAGGAAGTTTCGCCTAGAGGCCTCTTACTAAAAAAAGGGAGAAAATAACCTTTTATTTAGAAAGTGACAGCATTGTCAGGCAATTTATATGCGTGGTCCTTTTCTCAGTGGGCTTCCTTTTGTTACTGATCGCATGGTCACATGAGAGCGACAGCCACAGGTACAGACCAAGTTACAAGGATGTTTCTCATAACTTCTGAAACACGCCTGTCCATGGACCACCACATGGGACATACCAGGAAGTGAATAACAGCTTGACACACCCCATTTCATTATTTCTGAGCTACACAATGCCAGCACTCGATACACTAGGGAGGCCAAAACCCAAGGCCAGGGAAAGAAAGAAAGGGACAAGAGATTCACATTAAAGACAGAAACAGACAGACTGAAAAGATGTTAGGAAATATGTGGAAAACGTCATAGCGAAGTGAGATCTTCGAGAGTAAAATTACAAGAATGAGAACATTGAATAAAGACATTGTCTGATCAGCTGAAATGGTTTGTTACATTAAGTTCTCAATCTGCTTCACAGAACACCACAAACAACATAAACTGGGACAAGATGACAGCCCAGCATGGAGAGCTGTGCAGAGCATGTTAGTGTGTTGATCAGTAAACTGCACTATCTGCACAGCATGAGAGTATTGCAAACTTTACTATCATATGCTAACTATACTCGCAACAGATTTACTGCTTACAGTGGGAAGGTTTGCTCTCTCTGCGCGCGCGTGTGTGTGTGTTCATCAGAGACTGAGAGTGTGTGTGTGTGTGTGCGCGCGTGATTGGCGTGGCTGAATGCAAAACTAATTGTTTGAGAAGGAATGCACATGGAGGAAATTATTTTAAATACGAACAACAGGCAAGCTTTATGTTAATCAGTAGAGAGAACGAGAGAAGTTGCATGGACAGATGAGCTAAAGTGTTTGAGAATGTTAAAATAAAGGCATTGCCAGACACAATAGCAATATCCATCTGCGTGCACATGAATGACAGATGGATGGGAGTTTGGTGTGAGGTTGAATCAGATTTGCTTCAGCAGGTTTGAAGCCGGGAGTGTCAGCAGCAGATTATTGGCTTCATTACGATTGTATTTCATAGCTCAAGGTTCAAACAACAGATGGAATAAACCAGTGAGATATATTCTGGAGTGGTGAGTATTTCAAGTTAGAAATGTTCAGGGTATGGTGTCAAGAATTAGCTCATAGTCAAAGGGATCTCCCACAGTTGTGACCTGACTGTTTCAGCTGCAGATATTGGCCAGGAATGGGATGGAAACAGTGGAAGGAAGTGGAGTTTGTAACCAGAAGAGTAGAAAGTGACCTCCATGCTCTTAACAGTAAAGGCAATGAGACAATGCATTGTGGTTCTCCCCTGAAACTGAATAGTTCAACATAGAGACCCGTGAGTAACACTGCCAGCGCAGAGAGTGAGACAGTAATTGAACACGTTCATTGATGCAATTCGTAGTGGTCTGTAGAGTGAATGTCTGGATTGTGAGATTCAGCAGGAACAATAACAGTGGCAGGAAGTGTTGACAATATGAAATAACAATAATACACTCATAACTGGTTTATATAAAACAAAATCCGGATAGTGACACTCACCAGGAACACCAACGATAGGCAGGAAGGGATAATGAAAGTATTGAATAATGAGAAGAGCGAAATAGATCCGCAATGATAATGACAACCAATCAAATTTAGAAAGATACCAAACATAATCGGATAAGCTCCTGTCTATTGTTGGAATATTTCAGTCTAATGTTCTCAGATTCTGATCCATTGTTGGAACATTCCAGTCTAATGTTCTCAGATTCTGATCTCTCCTCCCCTTCTCCCTGGATCTGCTGATCCCTATCAGTGCTGTCGGTGATGCTCCCGCTCATGTTATGGGTTGACACATTGAACGGAGCCCATTTTTCATTAAAAGATGGAAACCCTCCACTGGGATAATTAGAATCCATGGAGATTGGCATTAATCGCAGTCACTGAACAAATAGGCTCAGTTAACCAATTAAAACATCACTTTTCATTTACTGGTTTTGGATGGAATGGATAAGGGTTGCTGAGGGATGGACAATAAATCTTTCAATATTTTAAATCTTTTTTTCCCTTGTATATGAGAGTATTAACAGAACACTGCAGCGGTCTATATATGTTCCACTCTGTTTATGAAAATAGGCAGTTATGAAATGACAGATCTGCTGCATAAAAAAAACGTCGGGTGGGCAAGTTTCTAGATACCTGAAACAAAGTACGGTACTTAATGACCAGTGTGAGGCTACTCCTGGTTTTAATGCCCTGTTTTCAAATCGTTTCATAACCTTGAGACAGAACATTGAGACTGCTGCTCAGTAACAGGCCAAAGCAATTCTGTCCTTATGGGCCCCTTACAGAGGGATAGGAGAAGGCCTTTCAGCCCATATTAACCTGTTGCTACTTGAAGAGGTGGAAAGTTGGAATATTGGCACATTTTGCCAACAGAATCATTCAAAACAAAGAGATTTGTCGCTGCAGCTGTATGAGGTGTCACTGAGACGGCACCTGGAGTACATTGTGTTGTTTGTGTTTCTGTAACTGAAAAGGAATGGGTCTCCATTAGATACAGTTTACCGGCTGCTCATAATCCACAGGTTGCTGTGTCTCCGATCTGTTACACAGGGACAGGAGGAGGCCATGCAGCCTCTCAAGTGTGTTTAGAAGAACTGGAGGAGGCCATTAAGTCTCTTGGGTCTATTACAGAGGGACAGCATTTCCAGTGTAATACAGAGGGACAGGAGGAGCCTATTCAGTCTCTCGAGCCTGTTATAGAGGCACAGGAAGTGTTTATTTAACTTCCAAGTTTGTTATGCATAAATATTAGTTTTAAATTAATTATGGAATCGGAAATACCTGATGTTAACATTAAAGTTCAAACTTTGAACAAGGCCAATTTTGAAAGTGTTAGGCGAGCCCTGTGAAAGGCAGATTGGGATATCCTATTCACAGGTTAAGGGATGGTTGGAAAATGCAAGATCATTAAAACTTGCTTTCAGAGAGTCCAGAGCCAACGTGTTCCTATTAGTGAGATGGGCAAGGCTGGTGGGTGCAGCGAGTGCTGGATGGCTAGATATATTGATGCTCTGGTCAAGGTGAGGAAGGAGGCATATGTCAGGTAAACAGAGCTGAGATCAAGTGAAGAGGTGTATAAGGGCAGCAAGTGTATCATCAATCGGGAATTTGTGCCAGAAAAATGTGGACAAGAGATTGCTTTAGAAATTGGGTTAATGAGGCATTAAAGAAATTCGACAAATCCTTTAATGGCAAAAGATTAACTAGGGAGAGAATAGGGCCCCTTAAAGATCAGTAAGGCTACCTATGTGTGGAACCACAGCAGATTGGAGGGATACTAAACCAGTATTTCTCCTCAGTATTTAATGTGGAGGAGGTTACAAGAGCGAGAGAATGAAGAAATATACAATGATACCTTGAAAAGTGTCTATATTACAAGGAGGTGTTGGACATTTTAAAACACATAAAGGTGAACATATCCCTGGGACCTGATCAGTTGTATCCCAGATGTTTGTGGGAAGCTAGGAAATAGATTGCTTATGCATTTTGCTGATATATTTGTAACATTGATTTTCACAGGTGAGGTGTCAAAAGACTGGAGGGCTGCTAACATAGTGCAATTATTTCAGAAAGTAAAGAAAAAACAGGTAACTATAGATCGGTGAGCATGACGTCAATGGTGATTAAATTGTTGGAGGGGATTTCGAGGAAAAAGATCGATATGTATTTGGAAAGACAAGGACTGAAGAGGGCTTTGTACATTGGAGATCACGTCTCACTGACTCGGTGGATTTTTTTGAGGATGTGATGAAGATGATTGATGAAGGCAGGACAGTGGATGTTGTCTTTATGGAATTTAGTAAGAAAACCAAAATGTTCTACATAGTAGACTGGTTAGCAAGGTTAGACTGCCTGGGATCCAGGGAGAACTCGCCATTTAGGTCGAAACATTTCTTGAATATTGGAGACAGGGTGTGACAATGGACATTTGTTCATTAAACATTGAGACCGATGACCAGTGGCGTGCCGCAAAGATCAATAGTGGGTCCACTGCCTTTTGTCACTGATACAAATCATTTACATTTGAGTATATGAAGTATGGTCAGGAAGTTTGTAGATAATAAGAAATTTGTTGGTGTCGTTGACAGTGATGAATGATCTCTCAGACCACAATGGGACTTTGTTTAGGTGAACCGAGGAGTGGCAGATGGAGTTTATTTTAGTTAAATGTGAGGTGTAGCATTTTGGCAAGACATATCAAGGCAAGACATATAGGTAGGGTCCTGTCGAAAGCTGCCAATCAAGGAGAATTCCATAGAAGTTATCGAATCCCTACAGTGAGGAAACAGGCTTTTCGGCCCATCGAGACCACACCGAACCTCTAAACCCACTAGACAAACCCTTACTCTATCCCTCTGAGCCTGCATTTCCCATGGCTAATCCACCTCGCCTGCACATCCCTGGGTACTTTACTCAATTTAGCATGGCCGATCTACCCTTATCTGTATATCTTTATACTGTCGGAGGAAAACATAACATCCGGAGGAAACTCGTACAGACACGGGGATAATGTGCAAACTCCACACAGGCTGTCATTCAAGGATGGAGTTAAACCCAGATCGCTGCGCTCTGAAGCAGCAATGCTCGTCACTGAGCTACTGTGTCATCTTGTGGTGCAGGTTCTCAGTTCCTTGAAAGTGCCGTCACAGGTAGACAGCGCAGAGAAGAAGGCACTTGGTGATCTTCCCTTTATTGGTGCGTGCTTTGTGTCTAAACAGTTTCACGACGCGTTGCATCTGTACAGGACATTGGTTTGGCCACTTTTGTAATATTGCCTTTAATTCCAGTTTCCCTGCCGTCGGAAAGATGTTGTCAAACCTGAAAGGGTACAGAAGAGATTTAAAAGAATGTTGCAGGTGTTGGAGGATTAGAGTCTCAGGGAGAGTTTGAATAGGCTGGGGCTATTTTCAAGTGTTGAGGTTGAGGGGTGACCTTAAAGGGGTTTATAAAATCATGAGAAGCATAGATAAGGTAAACAGTCAACGTCTTTTACCCAGGATAGGCGAGTCCAAAATTAGAAGACAAAGGTTTAAGGTGAGAGGGGAAAGATTTAAAAAGGAACATGAGGGACAACATTTTCACACAGAGACCGCTGTGTGTATGGATTGAACAGCCAAAAGAAGTGATGGAGGCAGGTACAGTTACACCATTTAAAAGACATTTGGATGGATACATGCATTAGAGATGTTTAGACGGAAATGGGCCAAATGCTGGCAAGGGGAACGACCTTTATTTAGGATATTTGGTTGGCATAGACGACTGGACTGAAGGATCGTTTTCTGTACTGTACATCTCTGAGACTCTATTGCCTTTTGAGTGTATAACACAGGAACAGGAGGAGGCTACTCAGCTTCTGAATTCTGTCAGTCAGATTGTTTGCTCAATTACTGAGTGCAAAATACAAAAATACGTCATTCAGATTTTGATGGTGATTTACAGAATCAGGAGAATTGCTTTTAGTCAACAGAAGCTGTAATAAATGTGAAGAGGCTATTCAGTCCCTCACCTCCATTCCACAGGAGCAGGAGGTGAGCACAGAGCTATTGGAGCCTGTTACACAGGAACAGGAGGAGGACATCCATTTTCACAGACTTGGGATCAGGAAGCAGTCATTCAACTACTTGAGACTGGGACACAAGAACAGGAGGGAGTCATTCAACTGCTTGAGACTGGGACACAGGAACAGGAGGGAGTCATTCAACTGCTCGAGACTGGGGCATAGGAACAGGAGGGAGTCATTCAACTGCTCGAGGCTGGGACACAGGAACAGGAGGGAGTCACTCAACTGTTGAGACTAGGACACAGGAACAGGAGGGAGTCACTCAACTGCTTGAGACTGGGACACAGGAAAAGGAGGGAGTCAATCAACTGCTCAATACTGGGACACCGGAACAGGAGGCAGTCCCTCAACTGCTCGAGACTGGGACACAGGAACAGGAGGCGGTCGTTCAACTGCTCGAGACTGGGACACAGGAACAGGAGGGAGTCACTCAACTGTTGAGACTGGGACACAGGAACAGGAGGCCGTCACTCAGCTGTTCGAAACTGTGACACAGGGAAATCTGGAGGCTGGTGAGGCCCCAGGATCCTGTTACACAGGAACAGGAGGAGGGGACTCACTCCCCACCAGTATGGGACACTGGGAGAGAAGGGGCGTTTGCTTGGAACAAACATAAATACATGAAAAAAATGCTTTCGTGGTCCATTCAATCCTGCCCCACCATTCACTAAGACCACGGCTGATCTGATGGTGATTCCCTCATTCCATTTTACAGAGATGCCCCTCTCTGCAGCCTCTGCTCCATTTGTTGGTCATGTTGCAGACTCAGATGCTTTAACAACAGTCACCATGACTCATCCAGAGGGTCCGGTCTAATCGGATGAGTCAGGATTTGAAGGGTCCAATAACAAGAATGAAAACATAAAATAAAGGTATAGCCAGATGTTTAGTTCTCTCACATTCGCAATCAAACTCACATAAACAGCCCATCCATAATACATTCGGGATGGAGCACTGTGTAGATATGGCTAGCGTACTGTTGAATGCAACCCAACAATATCCAGAATGGAACTCTGTGCAGCCCACACCAATACTTGATCTATATTCCTGGGATAAATGTTCAGCGTGGGGAGATGTGCAGACCTCACTGGTTTATTCATATATAAACACAGGTTGGTCCAGTTTTCGGTAACACTGTGTTAGATCACTGCCCAGTGTGGGGAAACTTGCTGGAAGTGACAGGATGTGCAGCTCCCATCCAGTTACAGCGCCATATCTCCACTGTACCTTGACAAGTTTTGATGCAGATGTGAAAATCATAGCAAGGGAGAGATGTAAATGGAAACAGTTGAAACACCAATAGTTCTGATTAAGGCGAGTATCCCACAAGTATTTAAAGATTAAATAACTGAGATATTATCCGATGAGGTTCTGTGACTGGTACAAGGAAGTAAGAGGGGGTTAGTTGCCTCCAAATCATCAATGGGAATTAGAGTAACAAATATGCAGGGAAACTGGTGAGAGTAGCAGGAGCATTAGGATTGTCATGATAGGTGATTTAAATTTTCCTAACAAAGACTGGGACATCCAGATGGTTAAGAACTTCGATGGAACGTAATTTCTTAAGTTTGTTCAAGAAAGTTTCCCAAGCAGTATATAAAGGGTCCGACACGGGAAGGGACAAACTCGACCTACTTTGTGAAATAGGTGACGGTGGTAAAGTGGGGAGTACTTTGGGAAAAGTGACTGGCGTTGTATTAATTTTAAAATAGTTGTGGGAGGGACAAAATTGGTCCACAGATTCAAGTTCTAAATTGGGGCAAGGCATATTTTGTTGGAATTAGACAGAGGATTGCAGGGGTTAATTGGAGTAGTTTGTTTTCAGGTTAAAGGATATTGGGCACGAGGGAGGGCTGTAAACGTTAGATAGCTCGAGTTCAAGGTTTATATATTCCTGTGAGGGTGAAGTGAAAGTGAGGGTGGAAGAGAAAACCCTGGATGACAAGAGATATTGAGGCTCTTACCAGCAAAAAGGAGGCGTGGCTCAGGTACAGGCAGCTGGAATTAAGGGAATCCCTGGAGGTACACTGGGGATACAGGAGTTTACTGAAGAAGGAAATCAGGAAGGCGAAAAGGGAGTATGAGATAGCCTTGGCTGAGACGATTAGAGTGAACCCAAATTCACTATAGTAAAGAAAAAGAACAACTAGAGAGAGAATAGGACGCCTTAAAAACCAAAATAGGCACGCATATGTAAAACGACAAGAGATGGTTGAGGTCCTCAATTTCCCCTCTGTGTTTACCATGAAGAAAGACATGAAGTCCTGTGACCTTTGGGAGGTTAATTGTCATATCTTGGTACTGTCGAAATCACATTAGAGGTGCTGCTGGACATATTAGAATGCACAAAGTCAGATAAATCTCTTGGTCTTGACCAGATATATCCAAGAGCACTGCAAGAGGTGAGAGAAGACAGGGGCCAAGGTCCCGGAAGACTGGGCGGTAACAAATATATAGTGCCCTTCTTCAAGAAGGGCTGCAAATAAATGCCTGGGAAATACAGACCAGTAAGCTTCACATCTGTTTGTGGTAAACTACTTGAGAAGGTTCTGAGGTACAAGATATGCATGCATTTGGAAAGACAGAATTTGACTTGGAGCAGTCAGCATAGCTTTGTGCATGGCGGATCATGCCTTACAAATTGTAATAGGGTTTTTTGAGGACGTGACTAGGAAAGTGGTCGAGGGCAGGGCGGTCAACATAATCTATCTGGATTTCAGTAAGGCCTTTAGTAAGATTCCACATGAAAGGCCGCTCTCGAAGGTTCGATCGCACAGACTCTAAGGTAAGCTGGCAATTTGGCGACGCAATTGGTTTGACATTATAAAGCAAATGGCTATGGTGGAGGTATGCTTGTTGGACTGGAGGCCTGTGACTAGTGGAGTGCCTCAGGGGTCGGTACGTCTCCATTGCTGTGTGTTATCTAGATCAATGATTTAGACGAGAGTGCACAATGCAGGTTAGTAAGTTTGCAGATGGCATTAAAATAGAAAGTATTGTTTACAGTGAGGAACATTATCAGAAATTGCAGCACTACCTTGATCAGCTGGGAAAGTGGGCTGAGAAATAGCAAATGGAGTTTAATATAGATAAATGCAACATCTTTCATTTTGGAAAGTCAAATTCAGGTGGGAATTTAATGGTGAATGAGAGGGCCTTAAGGAGAGTAGTGGAACAAAAGGATGTTGGAAATCAGATGCATGGTTGTCTGAATTTGAGTCGCAGATATACAGGACAATGAAGAAGGTTGTTGGCACACTGGCCTCCATCAGGGCATTGAGTATCGTAGTTGGGACGTTCTGTTGCCGTTGTACAGGATGTTGGTAAGGCTGCAGTTGGAGTATTGTGCTCAGTTTTGTTCACCTTGCTCTAGAAAGGATATTATTGAACGAGAAAGAATGTACAAGAAATTTACAAAGATGTTTCCTGGGCTAAAGGGTCTGCATTATAGGGAGAAGTTGGACAGGTTAGAACATATTTCTTTCCAGCGTAGAAAACTGAGGGGGACTATATAGAAGTTTACCTCTTATCAAATCATGAGAACCATGCATAGGGTGAATATTTCAATTTTTTTTGCAAGGTTGGGAAACCAAGGACTAGAGGACATCTGTTAATGTTTGGAGGGGACAAAAATAAAAAGGAACCTGAGGGTTAACGTTTTCACACAGACTGTGTTTTGCCTTTGGACTGAGCTGCCAGTGGAAGTGGTTGAGGTGGGTACAATAACAATATTAAAAAGGTATTTGGATAAATACATGGATAGGAAAGGAGCAAGGGCAGGGAAATGGGGTGAGTGTGGATGCACATTTTGATCGGCATCTACCAGCTGGGCCGAAGGGCCTGTTTCCATGCAGTAAATACGTGTGTTTCAGGATAGAGACAGAGAGGGACAGACTAAGAAAAAATGTTATGGAAAGATATGTTCACAGGTTTTAGAATGCTGATATGAAGACATTTCGATAGTATC
This sequence comes from Chiloscyllium punctatum, assembly GCF_047496795.1. Lineage (NCBI taxonomy): Eukaryota > Metazoa > Chordata > Chondrichthyes > Orectolobiformes > Hemiscylliidae > Chiloscyllium > Chiloscyllium punctatum. Next base: position 14,844,385 of record NC_092751.1, on the reverse strand, counting down.
ATGCAACACTGGTCAGTATTATGAAGAATTATGAGTGAATGGAATAATGCTGTGAGTTCAGGCGATGGGGAGTTTTGAATGAGCATTTGTTCTGCAACTTTGTAACTGGGAATGAGGACAGCAGAGTCTTCGGCTCATTGAACAGTAATTTGTCTCAGTGTCATTTTCATTGAGTGTGACAGGGATTGTCTGTACGAAGCTGAGCTAGTTTCCTGGTGCTGTCCTATCGAACTCACCTCATTAAATACCACCCACCCCACCCACCTCTCATTGAATGCCAGCCCGATTCTCCCACCCATCATGATTGGAGGTACTCACAGTCGCCAGGATTTCCCTAGATATTCCGTGTTCCCTGTCGCTGGTGCCATCTTTAAAAGGCCAAGGGGCACACGGCTGAGCTTTCTCAGTTTGGAGCTGCCCTGTACAGTTTACCCCGATCATGGCAGATAGTTTGTTGACCGTGCATGGTGTGCATAGTGGATGGGCTAGTGCAGAGCGGGGCCATTGCCTTCCCAGAGGGGGCCATACCACCAAACCCACCGAGCATGGTCTGTGCTCACCACCGAATTTGGTGTAGCATCTGCGGCCTGATGAAATGTCCAGCAAAACAGGACAAGCATCAATAACCTTCTCCGCTCTGTCAGGGTAATTGGTCACCGTATTCTCTCTGCTCCCTCACAATCACTGTATATCTGTTATAGCACGACCAAAGCTCATGCTCCACCACTCTCACTGCAGCATGCGACAGCTTCGCTCTCTCTCTCTCTCGTCTTTGCAATACCCCCCAACACAGTTAGAGAATATTCTGGAGAACACCGAATATGGAATGTTCCAGATAGTGTTCCAAATAATGCCCAGTTTCAGGAAAATGGCAGTGCCCCAGTATGTAACCACATAAGAGGAAGGAGTAGAGATGCACGTTTTCCAAATCACACATATTTCAAACCATGTTGAGGCCATTCAGCCCTTCAAATGTGCTCTAGCATTTAATAAGTTCCCAGATGATCTGTTGCTTTTCTCAGATACAGGAGCTTTCAGTCATTCAACCCTCTGCGTTCCTGTCATTGTCCAGACAGCACTCAGGCACTTTTACCCCAATTTTCTTCAAGCGCCTGTTTGAGGGCATTTCCAATGGAACGCACTCTCCTAACAGTATATTCCATCAACTGTATACTTTCATGCAACGGTCAGCATGCTTTACACAGACCAAACAAAAATATACTTTTATTTTATGGTTATAGATATCCAATCACACTGTGTAACTCTGGTTATTTCAGTTGACTCACCATAATGATATTAAACCAAAAACAACTTCTAAACACGTCTTGTTATAAAATACAATTTCGAGCAGAGAATGTTTTTACCCTTGCTGGGCCCAAGGGCTTTTATCCACACTGTAAGGATTCTACTAATTCTAAATCACTCAAGTAAGACACACCCCTTGCTGCCCACAGTTTAAACCTGGAATCCATTATCCCAGGATGACAAACCGGTATACCAATTATAGGGGTAAGAAACATGGTTTTGACTGTATTGCCCTCAATCTGACACATTGTCATTCATGCTTTAACAGTATTGTTAATTATTGGGTTAGGACAATACTCCATAAATGTTATATCCGTTATCTGAACTGTACCACTTTCCTTGAAAGTGTGAACTCTACCCATCCCCGGCTATAGTTTAAAACTGGTTAATACCAGAAAAATCCAACAAAATTTCTTTAAGGGAGAAATATGATCATCTAAACATCCAGCTTTCTTTAAAATATCCACAAAGTTTTCGCTTTCTCTGGAGAATCAGACGAGTTCATTGATCCATTCAAAGCAATACAGAGCACCGCTGGGAACCTTAAGGAATACTGAATCCCGAGTTCCCTTACTCTTCTCTTGATATCATCAAAACGTTTTCTTTCCTGAATCACCGATGCTGAAAAGTCATAAAAGAACATAAACCTGGATCTCTCGTGAATTAAAGCCATCGGAAACCACACTGAGCTTCCATCAATCTTTGTTTATCCCTGTAACTATGTAACTGCACAAGGACAGGGCAAAGGCGTTGGTCTGAGTCTAACCACCGTGCCGTAACCCAATGAACTTCAGCTTCGAAGTGAAGGAATCACAGCAGCCAGATCAAAGCTGACCACCTGCCATCTGGCCCAGCAGATCGACGATGTGAACATTCTTCCTGTCCCTGTTCTCGAGGTGGTCATCTTGTTCAGTTAAGGTATGGACCTGTATTTCAAGGGGAAGGATCCTCTCCCGAGAGGAATTGATCGCAGTCTCTGTCAATGCAGTTCGGCACTTGACATTGTATGTTCTGTTTCCAAGGCTGTCTCGTTGCTGCTCATGTTTTTGGAGCACGTCTGAGAGCGGTTCTAGCCACAGCTGGACTTCTGTTCAGTCATGCCTTCAATCATTTCACTTAAGTTGGTGAACTCAGTGACCAAGGCCTGGTGAGTAACTGGGTCTATTGAACAAGCAGAATGGGTTGCAGCTACAGCCTCAGGCCTGCTCGATGCTTCTGACGGGCGCATCGTGTGTTGTGACTTGCTCGATCCTTTCCCATGTTTTGTCATTTCCACTTGACGAAACGGGATTAGTAAAGATTCTATCGCTCTTTTTAGTGTTGAATGTTCAGTAACTGGCTGGGATGGGGTGGGTTAGAGAACCACTTTGCCTGTGCTCTGATGCAGACCCCAGTAAAACAGACCTTCCAGATCACCACCATCTGGGCTTCCCCCTTAACATTTTATCGATATTACCATTTCGTTTTGAATTATATTCCTGGATGTTCTGGAGCAGTGTCATTTGGTACCACTGTCTACATTTACCCCTATACCGCATATTATGCCAATCCCTGATAATCCTCGACACCGTTGTTATTTATGAACCTTCTGTTTGTGCCTCAAAATTATTCAATATCTCTGCCTCCAATGCTCTGTGGGGAAGAGAGTTACAAAGAACCACAACACTGAGAGAAAAAAAAATAAAACGCAAGATCTGAGTGTGAGATTATTTTTTCTTTGTCTCCTTCTCTGAGAAAGAATATAATTACGTTCGAAGCAGTTGGGTGATGTTTCACTTCACGCATTCCAGGAATGAGTACCTTATATTATTAAAGATTTAACAGGTCACCCTTGGAAAGAGAGATGATCTTATTGAAACATACAAGACCTAGAAGAGAGTGGATCAGATAGACACCCACTGGGTATAGTCTACATTTCTTGTCATTTTCACAGAATCTCTACAGTGTGTAAGCAGGACATCCCATCCATCACTCCACACTGACCCGCCAAACAGCATCCACCAGACCTGCCCCCCTACCCTATCCAAGTAACCCTGCATTTCCCATGACTAACCTACCTAACCGACACATCCCTGGGCACGATGGGTAATTTTTGCATAGCCAATCCACTCTAAGCTGTGGATCTTTGGACCTATGGAGGAAATTGGAGCATTGGGAGGAAACCCTCACAGAAAACTGCAGAGAGAATGCTCAAACTCCACACATAGCGTCGCCTGAGGTTATATTGAACGCAACTCCTTGATGATGGGAGGGAGCAGTGCTAACCAGATATCCATCATGCACATCCATCAGTTCTATTAGTTATTTGTGGCTGACTAAAGAAATCTGCCTGACTTGTTCCTGTCACTGAACCTGACGCAGTCTGAGAAATTTATGATCAGCCATATCACCAACCTGGATACATTTAAAGTTTACTAGGAGAATAGTTCATCCACTTTTCTAACACCTTCCACCCCGACCTCAAATTTACCTGGACCGTCTCAGACTCCTCCCTCCCCTTCCTAGACCTCTCCATTTCTATCTCAGACGACCGACTCAACACGGACATTTACTATAAACGGACCGACTCCCACAGCTACCTAGATTACACCGCTTCCCACCCTGCCCCCTGTAAAAACGCCATCGCATGTTCCTAATTGCTTCGTCTCCGCCGCATCTGCTCCCAGAGAGACCAATTCCAATACCGAACAACCCAGATGGCCTCGTTCTTCAAAGACCGCAATATCCCCCCAGACGTGGTTGACGATGCTCTCCACCGCATCTCCTCCACTTCCCACTCCTCCGCCCGTGAACCCGACCCCTCCAATCGCCAGAAGGACAGAACCCCACTGGTCCTCACCTACCACCCCACCAGCATCCAGATACATCATATCATCCTTCATCATTTCCGCCACCTCCAAACGAACCCCAACACCAAGGATATATTTCCTTCCCCACCTCTATCATCGTTCTGGAACGACCAGTCCCTCCGCAACTCCCTCGGTAGATCCACACCCCCCTCACCAACCCTGCCTCCGCTCCTGGCACCTTCCCCTGCAACCGCAAGAAATGCAAAACATGCGCCCACACCTCTCCCCTCACTTCCCTCAAAGGCCCCAAAGGATCCTTCCATATCCATCAGAAATTCACCTGCACCTCCATACTCATCATTTACTGCATCCGCTGCATCCGATGTGGCCTCCTATACATTGGGGAGACAGGCCGCCTACTTGCAGAACATTTCAGAGAACACCGCTTTGACACCCGCACCAACCAACCCAACCGCCCCGTTGCTGAACACTTTAACTCCCCCTCGCACTCCGCCAAAGACATGCAGGTCCTTGGCGTCCTCCATCGCAAGACCGTAACAACACGACGCCTGGAGGAAGAGCGCCTCATCTTCCACCTAGGAACTTTCCAACCACAAGGGATGAATGCAGATTCCTCCAGCTTCTTCATTTCCCCTCCCCTCAACTTTTCTCAGTCCCTCAGACTCAGCACCTCCTTCTTGAGCTGCAATCTTCTTCCCGACCTCTCTGCCCCCACCCGTCTCCGGCCTATCACCTTCACTTTAACCTCCTTCCACCTATCGTATTCCCAACGCCCCTCCCCCAAGTCCCTTCTCCCTACTTTTTATCTTAGCCTGCTTGGCACACCCTCCTCATTGCTGAAGAAGGGCATATGTCCGAAACGTCGATTCTCCTGCTCCTTTGATGCTTCCTGACCTGCTGCGCTTTTCCAGCAATACATTTTTAATCTACATTTTAAATTTGTTGGGAGCAGTGGAAAAGTGGTATAAAAATGAAACAATGACACCCTCCAACCTCAGTCAGAGCAGGAATTTGGAGAAATTCACCAAGTGGGAATTTATTCCAGTGGGAATTCTCTTTCCCGGAAGTTTGGGATGGCTGAATCTTTATATTATATCGAGGCTGGCTTCGATATAATATAAAATGATTGTCCACAAACAGGTGAATAAGGGATAATAGTGCATCGGGAGCAAAGTGCAGCTGGGAACACAATGAGATGAACCACAACCTTACGGTGGCACAGTGGTTAGCACTGCTGCCTCGCAGCGCCGGAGACCCGGGTTCAATTCCCGCCTCAGGCGACTGACTGTGTGGAGTTTGCACGTTCTCCCTGTGTCTGCGTGGGTTTCCTCCGGGTGCTCCGGTTTCCTCCCACAGTCCAAAGATGTGCAGGTCAGGTGAATTGGCCATGCTAAATTGCCCGTAGTGTTAGGTAAGGGGTAGATGTAGATGTAGGGGTATGGGTGGGTTACGCTTCGGCGGGGCGGTGTGGACTTGTTGGGCCGGAGGGCCTGTTTCCACACTGTAAGTAATCTAATCTAAAAAAAAAAATCTAATCAATACTTACTGGTGGAGTAGTGTCAATGGGCAGAATGGTCCATTCATGTGCCTCAGCCCCATGTTCTGATGTTACGTTCAACCCTTCAGACCTGCTCACATAGGCACATCGAGGCCACTCCGATGGTGAGGTGTAGTTTCGGAAAACTACTTGGAAAATCCAGGCTGGGTCAGGAACCGACCCCCACCCCCAAGCTCTCTTTCCAGGCTTCCCCTCTCTGTAACATCTGTTCCAGATGTGGGTCATGTTGCAGACCTAGATACGCTGGGTACACAGCCCCCATACCCCACCTACGGTTAACCTAAACAAATCATCTGCTGTCCCTGAATGCAACATTGTGCAACATGACTTCCAGGAAAATAACTTGTTAGTTTCCAATAGCGTAACATGTGAAATTAATAAATAGGAACGGAAGTAGGTCATTCGCCCCTCAAGCTTGCCCTGTCATAAAATAAGAACATGGATGATCTAATCCAGGGCTCAACTCCACTTTCTTGCCGACTCCTGTATCTCTCCACATTTCTCTGGATTAGGGAATTCCAGATATTCACTACCTTCTGAGAGAAGACATCACTTTGAATCTCAGATTGAAATCGATGTTCCTTATTCGGTATCTATATCCTCGAGTTCGGCATTCTGCCCAGGAATGGGAGCAACTTCTCAACATCTACCTTCTCAAGCCCGCTCTGTATCTTATATATTTCAGCAGTATCCCTCTTCATTCATTTAAACCCCAATGAATAATCACCTCACCATTATAGAGATTCTGAATAACTCAACCCTTTCATCTCTGGAAGCTGGTTAATGATCCAACCGCATTACTTGCTGCATCAGCATGCTGACGTTATGTTTCATATTCAGGAAGACTCCAATCACTTTGCACTCCTCCTTTTCTGGAAGTCCTCTCCATTTAATAACAGCCAGCCTTTTGGTTCTCAGTGTCTTCCACAAACTCGGATGTATATTGCACTCAGCTCCCTCCTTCAGGCTGTCAGTATAGATTGCAATAACTGATGCCATCGGACTGATATGTGTGGTGATCCAGCAGATACACCTTTATCATAAAGATCCATTAATCTTGACTCACCGATTTCTATTTGTTAACCAGTCATCATCGCATGTTAATACATTATCCGTCATCCTACGAGCTTCCGGCTTGAATAAGATCTTTTATTTTGTAATACCCTGTCGAAAATCTCTAAAAAGCCTCTTGTCTACCAGATCCCCTTCATCAAGTCCGCTTGTTATATTTCCAGGCATCTCCATAAATCTTTGCATGATCTGACAGGGCAAAATATAATTTCCCTTTCACAAACACACACTGACACTGCGTGAGGCTTTTCTTAATGTCCATGCTGGCCAGGTTTTCCAAACGAAACTAGCCCCATCTGCTTTCATTTGACCCATAGGCCTCTAAATGTTTCCCATTCGTATGTTTGTCCAAATGAGTTTTAAATGTTATAGCTATATTGGCATCTACCACTCTTCCTCTGAAAGCTCATTCTAGACCCGTACCACTCTGTATAAAAACACTGCCCCTGCGTCCCTTTTAAATCTTCCCCCTTTCACCTTAAACCTATGCCTTCTATGGTTGAACTCTCCCCTCCTGTGGAAAAGCCCTTGGCTATTCACCCGATGCGTACCTCTCTTGATTTCATAAACTTCTATAATGTCAGCCCTCAACCTTCCGCACTCCATCTGATACTAACTTCAAGAACAAGCATTTAAAGACAAGTGCTGCAAATTTGAAACAATATTAAACATGACAGTAAAACAATACACAGCCAAAACTTCATACTATTATTTGTTTTTGTCCATATTACAACACTGAGGCAGCATGAAACGCTTATTTAGTGCCAATAACAAGTCACGCACCTGAATTTATTTGTCTAACGGGGGTGATGATCTCGACAATGAAAACGTAACTATGGCCTGATTTATATAATACCATATAGTCAACATTCCCCCACCTGGCCTCCCAATGATCTTCTGTGCTTGTGTCTTCCTTATCTTGCACTCAATAGAGAGAACCTCTTTCCCCATCGCATCTTAATTTAAACCCGTTTCACAGAATGTTCTTTTATCTTTTGCCACACCCTCTATCCCCTGTCACCCATTCCCTAACTCTGGCTAGGGATTTAAAGCACATTTTCCAATCATTTTGAGTTCTGAAGAAGTGTCACACTAGACTTGAAACACTAATTCTGTTTCCCTGTCTCTGCAGATGCTGGCAGACCTGCTGAGTTTCTCCAGAAATGAATAGGGGCACAGAACAAATTTTCAATTAAAAAATAGCGATCGATACTGGAAATAAAAATACTAAAAATTGCTGGAGAAACAGAGAGCTTTGTAGAAGATTCAATGGACTTGCAAGTTTATATCTGCATTCACTCCAGAAGATGCTGCAACATCATCAGCAATTTCTGTTTTTGAACAATTTCCAACGACACATTGTCAAAGATGCTCAAACATCCTGTCAAACATGGAGTGCCGTACACTGGGAACTGAACGATAATGCATGGTGACAAGTTCCTTGACTCTGGAATTGCATAAGGCTGGCATCACTGACACTGCAGTGCTCTGAATTATGGTCAGGGAGAAAAACAGAAGGAAACATATTCACTTCAAATACAGAAGATGGCATTACTGAAAGGAAAAGATTCAGATTCGTACCTTAAATTGATTGAGTTAAAGTAACAAATTGGAGGCGTGACACCATGGACAGAATTTCAGCAGAATGAGAATATGAAAATGGAAGTGTTACCGCATCAGAAACCAGAGTAGGTCACTGAATACAGGGCAGTTGGGTGAATGGGTCTTGGTGTTAACTGGGGGACAGTCAGTAGAATTGAATTGTAGATATTGCAGATTAAACTGGGTTATCATCTGATGCTGTAGGTCACAGCAACAACAGCAGAAGCAGAATTGTATTCAATGACAATCTGTAACCTTTCCCTCAGGATAATGCCTCAGTCCACCATTATCCTCAAGCTGATCTATAGTTCAGTGACAAGTGTGGGTGAACATGCCAGGGTCAGTACCATGTGTACCTTTACCTGATGACAACCCATTAAAGCTACCGCAATTGGCTGGTTACTCTGGAAACAGCAGAACTAACATCTTGTACAGAGGCAGAAATTATACCACGAGTAACAAATCAGATCGAAGTACTGTCATCCTGCCAAATCCAAGCATAAATGTCGATGGACCATTAAACAACGTACTGGAGGAGAGGACTCCACAAATATCCCCATCCTAAATAATGGAACAGTGTAAAAGTCAAGTATGTGGTGTCTGCACTTTCCTCAGCCAGACGTGTTGAGTGGATGTTCCAACTTACCCTATCATGATGCCCACAGAATCACAGATGACAGTCTTCAACCATTTCGATTCGCTGCACGTGACATGAAGAAACCGCGAACACAGTAGATACAACAAAGGCAATGGGCCCTGAACCCATTCCTGCAATGGGACTGAAGACTTGTGCTGCACAATAAGCCGTGTCACTGGGGAAGCTGTTTCATTTCAGCTCCAACTCTGACATCTCCCTGGCAATGTGGAAAATTACTCAGCTATGTCCAGTTTCCTAAGAGGGGAATAAATACAATCTGACCAATTACCACCTCATCAGTCCCATCACGACAGTCAAATTGGTGGGAGTTCTATATGACAGAGCTGTCAAGTAGCACAGAAATAACCTGCTCAGTGTGGTTTCAGATAGGTCTCCATGTGGAGATGGTGCTGTTGTAGAATTATCATTGGATTACTAATACAGACCAGGCTCCTGCTTGGGCAGCTGGTGGAAGATATAAACAATTATTAACATTTCAAGATCTAAAATCTGGTGTCAGTAATAGTGATCTTGTGTCCAATGTTGATTGTAAACATCGATTTCCTTCCCCAATGTACTTACAGGAAGTGAATCTCCTGTGCTTTCCTGGTCTGGCCTAAAAGTGACTCCAGACGCACAGACATGTGATAAACTCTTCAATAGTCTCTAAAACGGCCAAGCAAGAGACTCAATTGTATCAACTGCTCCGAACTCTTAAAGGATATACCCGGAGAGAACACCTGGCTCCAACTTTGGTGTTGGAAAAGGGAACGGGAAACATCGTCCTGTTGACCCTGCAGAGACCTCCTTCCTAACGTCTGACGGTCTGTGACAACACTTACTGAGCTTTCCCACAAACTGTACAGGAACTTCGGGAAATGAATACGTCATCACAACACATCGAGCTTTCTCTGTGCAAGTTAATGGTCGAACATCTCCTTAATGCAGTTTTACCCATACAATATTCATATCCCTTAATATGTTTAAACATTGTGAAATATAAAGTGAGAACAGCTGTAGTCCCTTCAGCCAATCAATTTTGCTCCTCCATTCAATATACAGGCAGTTCTCAGATAACGCGTGTTGATTAAATACAATTTGGCTGCAATGTAATTTGTGATCCTTTTTCCATAAAGTAAACTCCCGTTCATTGTGACGCAATTCCTTGCCGGGAACCAACTGAACAGCAAAGCCCAGCCTCAGGATCCTCTGTCTGCAAAATGTACAATCAATGTGTCCAGCTCAAACAGGAATGTAATCCGCTCTGGAAGCCTTGAAAATGAGCCTGAAACGGGGAATTGTATTACCCATATAGAAAGAACTTTATTTCAAACTGTGGGGAGAATCTTGAGGAGAACTGGAATTTCCCCATCGGCATCACGTGGTCAGTCAGCCCCAGGCTCTTTCTGGTGAAGGGTGTGGTGAAAGGTACACTGCTGTAGTCAGTGACCTGTATTTTGAAAGTGTTACATTTACGGCACTGTTTTATTACCATATGGGACTTAAAGATTTATTTAGACTGTGCTAGTATGTGTGTTAGACTAAATTAAATTTTTGGCTTTACTAATATTTTTGGGGGTTCGCCCCTTACCCTCTTTTTCCCATAGACCCCATTATTAATCTTGCACGATTTTGCACAACACGGTGTTGTACAGGAACACAGCTACTGAGTTATTGGAGAATAACCTGGATTGATAGCTGATCTTCTATCTTCACACGATACTCCGCTATCCTTTTAATTTCCAGAAATCCTTATTTATATTCAGTGCCTAGGTTTCCACAGCCTGAGCTGGGAGAGAGTACTCCTGGTTCGCCAGTCTCAGTGTGAAGTCATTTATTCTCATCTCAATGCAAAGTGACCTCTCTGTACTTAATGCTGTGGCCGCTTGTCTGAGGCGTCCAAGCCAACTTCCAATCTGTCTAGCCCTGTCAGAGTTTTATATATTTCACCCTGATCACCACTCATTTTCCTAAATCCCATGGAATACAGAACCAGTCGCCCAAAACTCTGCTCCCACAACAAGCCTGTCATCCCAGAGATCAGTCTGGTCATCCTTCCCTGCTCTCCCTCAATGTCAGGTTTGTCCTTTATTGGGTAAGGAGACCAAAACTGCACACAATACTGTACAATGTTCGAGATGGGGTCTCACCAAGGCTGCAGTAGGATACTCTTACTCCTGCACTCAATTCCCCTGAAATGAAGGTTGCATCATTTATCTGTCTAAATGCTTACTGCTCCTACAATATTGCTTTAGTGACTGGTGTACAAGGTGATCGTGATTCTTTTCAATGTTACAGCTCCCCACTTGCTGGGTCTATGTACACTGGTCAGCGTGTCAATGCCATTCCCAGTATTGACTTCTGGCTTCAGATTCACTGTCACATGTACTCAGAGGGCTGCACGGAAATAAACGAAAATGCAGCTTAAGTTCCTTTATAGAACAACATGTTTCAAACATTCCCTTTTCAAATGAGAGGCTGCCATTCTATTGTTCCCATCTAAGTACACAACATCTCATCTCTCCCATTACTCTCCATCTGCCACGTACTTTCCCAGTAATTTCACTTGTCTCAGTCAATTTGGAGCTTTTTAACATCTTCCTCACAACTCACATGCTGACATTGTTTAGTGCTGTCAGCAGACTTGGGAATATTGCATTTAAGCCCGTCAACCAAATATATGATGTGTATTGGGAATAGCTGGGCCCCAAGACACGATCCTTGCGATATCCTCCTAGACTTCCATTTAAAAAAAAAGTTGTTTTATTCCTACGCAGTGTTTCCTGCCAGCTCTCCCATTCTAAAACCATGACCATACGTTAGACCCAGTCCCACAGGATTCAAATTTGCACAACAGGCTTGGGGCTTTATCAAAAATCTTTCTGAGATTCCCTTCGTATTACATTGATACCTTCTCCATAATGTTGCTAAAAGCCACTTTCTCAAATATGATTCCCATTTCATAAATCTCTGTTGACTTTATCTATGTACATTAATTTCTTTCCGATACTTTCTCTAAACTGTTTTGTTGTTAATTTCATTCTATTCCCTTTTTCTAACCAGACTAAAGATCCCTAGGAAGTTTTCTTTTTTATTATGTTTTCCTCTGTGAACGCATAACTGAAACTTTTGTTCCATAGTTCTACCATTACCCGGTCCTCAATTATCTGAAATCAAACTGTCAGAAAGCTGCACATTTCTTTCTCTTAATTTTGCCATTAACATATTTTCCGAAAATATAACAATTTCTGTCTTATAAACTTTGTTAAGACATTCTTCAGAAACCTATAAAATCCTATTTTAAGGTACTCACTGATTGGCCTTCTACAGCCATACAATCACAGAAGCAAAGACTCTGTACTATCAGAAATAGAGCATGGTCTACATAAGGCCCACTTTCCGACACAATACGCCTAGCCGTGAATCTTAAGGCATTTCAAGAGCACGACCGTGTATTTTCTAATAATTTTGACTTTGCCATGATATCTCCCCTCTCAAGAAGTGTACTTCAGACCCCAATACACACTGGCTGAAAAGCAATCCTCAGATCCTCACTAAACCGCAAACCCTTCACTTTAAAAGTGTGCCCCCTTGACTAAAAGGAACAACTGCTGTCCATCCACCCTGTCCTTGCTCCTCGTAATCCTATCCTTCAGAATCACGTCCCCCTCAGCCTCGTCTCCTCCAAACTAAACAACCGAAGCTTATCCAGCCTCTCCCCATAGCTGATATGCTCCATCCCAGGGAACATTCTGGTGAATCCCCTCTGCAAACCCTCGCATGCAGTCACATCCTTCCTGTAATATGGTCCCCAGAACTATACGCAGTATTCCATCTTGGCCTCACCAAAGTTCCGCATAGCTCTTTTAATCTGCGCCTCAATGTTTACAGTCCCTTATACTTTCCCAAATTGTGTATGAACCTGTCCATTCACATTCAGGGATATGTGGAGAAGCACCCTCTGACCTTCCTAGTGTGCTGCCATTCATTGAGTCGTCCCCCGTCTGGTTCCTTCTCCCAAAGTGTATCATCTCCTATTTATCAGGGTTACATTCCATCTGCCATTGATCTTTCCAGATGACCATTCCATCTGTATCTTCCCCTAACTTAAGGCCTTCCTCCTCAATGCCAACAGCCAACAGCCAATCTGCGTATCAAACACAAACTTACTTCTCACACTCCTCACCCCTCATCCATATTCACAGCGACATCATTTATGATTACCACAAATATTAAAGTTGAAAATCATACAACATCAGGTTAGAGTCCAACAGGTTTGTTCGGAGGCACTAGCTTTCGAAGCGCTACTTCTGCATCAGGTGATTGTGCGATTTGATGAAGAAGCAGCACTTCGAAAGCTATTGCCGCTGAATAAACCTGTTGGACTTTAACCTGGTGTTATGAGATTTACAGCATTGTCCACCTAGTCCAACATCAGCACCTCCGAATCACAAACAATAAGAGATACAGCACTGATCCCTGTGGTATACCATTGGACACTGGCCTCCAGTCACACAAGGAGTCAACCACCACCTTGTGTCTCCTACCACTAAACTTCATTTGGATGCAATTTGGCAAGTCACTAATGAGACCTACCTGTTCCCTGGTTATTGTGTTCCGCTGGACACACTTGTAGAATATCTGGGAATTCTCCCTAATCTTGCCCTGCCAGCAGGTTTCCATGCCCCTGTGTTAGTTAGTCCCCTACGTGTGCAGAATTTCCTCCTTATTGCAGTCTTAAATGGTCTGTCCTTTATCCTGCCATTATTTCCCTTGAATGTGGATTAGGCAGCCGGAGAAACATCCTGTTAATTTCCAACTTGTCACGTGTTTTGTGAATTTTATACATTTCACAGTGACCCATCTCTAATTCTTTGAAACTCTCGAGAACACAGGCCGAGTTTCATTATCACGCAATCTCGCCAACTGAGGGATTAATCTGGGGAATGTCCATTGAACTTCCTCTGTGGTCGGTATATTCTTTCTCAGATTTGGTGACCAAAACTGTACTCAATATTCCAGGTACAGTACTCACCAACACGCTGTTAAACTGCTTCAAAATGTCTTTACATCTATATTCTGACTCCCTTAAAGCAAGGCAATCCAAACTTTAACTTACCACTTGCATATATTCCTCCAAATGCCCTTCACATTCATTGCAATTATGAACTCATTGTGTGAGTTCTTATAGAAAGCCTTCTGATAATCTAAAATATGCCAATTGTAATGGTTCCCCATTATCTATGCTGTAAGAATCAACTTCAAACAATTCCAAAGCTTGTCAAGTGTGAGTTCCCTTTCAGAAATACATACTGATTCTCTCCAATGTTGCTGTTCATTTCTAAATAACGAATATCACATCCTATATAATAGATTCCAACAGTTTCCCCACAAATGTCAAGTTAATTGGTCTGTAGTTCTCCACACTATCTCTTCTTCCCTTTGTAGATGCTTGGGTCACTACCGTTCATCTATAGTGCTTGGATTACGTTTACTAATGTCCATTTATCTACAACGACTTCCAGACGATGCAGAATGCATTTGGTAATAGAACACAGTCATCGACAGTGCAAATAATACTTCTATTAGTGTTTTATTTCTGAAGATTTTGGTATGAACTACATCTGGTTTGTCATGGTTAACAATGCTCAATCCAGCTGCATGTTCAAGTAGAGCCTTGTTACCAATATAAATTGTCTTTATGTCTTTTGATCCATAAGTCCTTTCTAATGACGTTGTAATTCTGTGTGATTTTCTGGATCTTCCTCCATGAAGACAGATGCGAGGTAACTGGTTATTTGCTTGGCCATTTCCCTTTTATCCATAATAAGCTCGTCTCGCCTGATTGCAGATTTCCACATTTGACTATGCTTCTCTCTTTCCTTTGAAATATAGAACATAGATTTATGCAGTCTTTGTGTTCCGGTTTGTTTGCATGCATGTTCGCTTTTTGATTTCCTTACCCGTTTCATGGCCCTTCTTTACTGGATCGTAAATTTCTGAGAATTCTCAGGATGCCACAATGTCTGGAATTCTTCTGAAGTCAATTCCTGTGATTCATGTAATCTTTAATTTATTATGCTAATCATTGTTAACTCACTTTCTCACGGATGGGTGTTTTACCTGAAATAAATAAAGATATTTTTCAGACTTTGTAGTATTTCTATAAATCTCCTGGTACTGACCAGATATATTCAGGAACACTGCAGGAGGACAGGAAAGAAATATCGGGGGCCCTGGTTGGTACTTTTGCATCAGCGGTAGCCAACGGGTGAAGTCCTGGAGGACTGGAAGGTAGTGAATGCTGTGCCCTTATTCAAGAAGGGCTACAAAGAAAAACCGGGGAACTTTCGAACAGTAAACCTAAAATCTGTAGCAGGTAAGTTACTTGAGAAGATTCTGAGGGAGAAGATATACATGCATTTGGAAAGACAGGGCCTTGTGAATGGGTGATTATGGCTCACACATTTGTTAGACTGCTTTGATGAAGTGACCAGTAACTTTGGCAAGGGCATGGTTGTATATATAGTCTATATGGATGACAGTAAGGCCTTCAATAAGGTTCCCCATGGTACGCTGCTCTGGAAGGTTAGATCATATAGAATTGAGGGGGAGCTGGCAAATTAGGTCGAAAATTGGATTGATGATAGGAGGAAGAGTGTAATCGTGGAAGGATGCTTGTCGGACTGGAGGCCTGTGATGAGTGGAATGCCTCAGGGGTCGGCGCTGAGACCATATATTCATATATTACACATATCTATGATTTAGATGAGAATGTACAGGCATGATTTGTAAGTTTCAAGGTGAGACTAAAATAGATGGTATCGTGGACAGTGAGGAAGGTTATCAGAAATTTCAGAAATTACAGCTGTACCTTGATCAGGTGGGGAAGTGGGCCGAGAAATGGCAAATGGAAATTAATTCCGATAAGTGTAAGTTCTTGCATTTTAGAAAGTCAAATCAAGGCAGGAGTTTCATGGTGACTGGCAGGGCCTTAAGGATTGCAGTGGAACAGAGTGACCTTGGAATTCAGGTGCACGGTTTTCAGTAAGTAGAGTCCTAGGTAGACAAGGTACTGAAAAAGGCTTTTGACTCACTGGCCTTCATCAGATAAAGCACTGAGTACGAAATTAGGGAGTTATGTTGCAGTTTTACAAGATGTTGGCGGGTCCATACTTACAGCGTCATGTTCAGTTTTGTTCACTTTGTTCGAGGAAGGATGTTATTAAACTGGAAAGAGTGCAGAAGAAATTTACAAGGATGTTGCCAAGACTCAATGGTCTGAGTTATAATGAGAGGTTGAACAAGCTAGTAGTTTTTACTTTAGAATGTATGAGGCTGAGGGGCATCTGATAGTAGTGTATAAGATCATGGGAGGCATGGATAGAGTCAATGCACTCAGTCTTTTTTTCCCCAGGATTGGGCAATCACGGTCTAGACGGCATCAATTTAAGGTCAGAGGGGAAAGGGTAAAAGGGAACCTGAGGGGCAATTTCTTTTAAACACAGGGTGGTTTGCATATGGGATGAGCTGACAGCAGAAGTGGTTGAGGCGTGTACATTAAAAAAATTATAAAATACACTTGGACAAATACACAGGTCAGAAAGGATTAGAAGGATACAGGGAAATGGCAGGGAAATGGGGTTAGTGTAAATGGACATTTTGTTCGGAATGGATCAGTTTGGGCCGAATGGCCTGTACCTGTGCTGTAAGACTATATGGGTCTAACGACCATTGTTCTCCTACTGAATGTTATATTGTCCTTCCCCAATTCACTGGAGTGAACTTGACCCTCTAACCTCTGGGCTTCCATGATGTTTGACCAGAATGTTCACACATCCCACATTGAATGCAGACGCCGTGTAAAATATAACATATTAATGTCACAATTCCTCCAAAGCTGCTTCAGAGTAAGGTTAGTAATTAGTGCTTCTGACCACACAGTAGACAATAGACAATAGACAATAGGTGCAGGAGTAGGCCATTCTGCCCTTCGAGCCTGCACCACTATTCAATATGATCATGGCTGATTATCCTTAATCAGTATCACACACACCAAATCCGAAATAATCTGCTCTCTGGTTTGGTTCACAACTTACTCTTCAACTTACCTTATATGCACTATAGGAATTTATTTTTCACAACATTAGCAGTCACTTAGTTAACTCAGTTTCGATGAAACTTGACACCATCCATTATTACTGCAGAACCCACGAGTATTTGTTACTCGTTCACATATTGAGGGCTTAGCTGGATAACCAGCATTTCCTGGCCATGCCAGACGGCAGTTAAGAGTCAACAGCGTTGCCTTGGATCTGGAGTGACATGCAGGCCAGACCAGATAAGAACAGCCGTTTCCTTCCCTAAAGGACATCAGTGAACCAGATGAGTTTTTCCAACAATCAGGAATGGATTCCTGATCATCATAAACCCTCGATTCCAGATACTTATTGAGTTCAAATTCCACAATCTGCCATGGCAGGATTTCAGACCATGTCCCCAGAACATTACCTGGGTCTCTGGGTTAAGAGCCCAGCGATAATATCAGTATGTCATAGCTTCCCTTTGAGTATAGTTGCATATATAATTTCCAGAGCATATGATGCAAAATATTTGCGCGACAGTTTTGGTTCACATATATAACACAAGTTTGTTTCTCCTTGCTATTTGTAAGACCCACCCAAAGTCATTCTGTGGAATCTGAGGGACAGAGCCTGTGTCGTTATTTGTGATAGACTTGGATAAGACATTCGGGGAGGCTCACCTCGATGCTGAGATGATCTGAAGACAGGTCCAGCAATATAGGACAAGCATCAATATCCATTCCACTCTGTCAGGATAAGTGTCTCCATATATTCTCACTGCTCCCTCACACTCACGGTATGTCTCTTATAGCACCTCCCCTCGACCAAGACTCACACTCTAAATAAGGCTCAAGCACAACCACTCTCACTGTTGAATTCAGCACCTTCCCTCCCCCACAGTTTCTGTCCCTGATGCATCAGCCCCGCACACTAATAGCACGACATGGATACAACACTATGGACAGACTCCCTCCGGCTACCTCACCATGTCACACCTCACCTAGTCCAGCACTAACAGTAGGTCCATCCACTTCCACCCCACACTCATTCCTTCCCTTTCTCCCAATCCAGGAGAAACAGCCTGGAATAGGACAGAACGGTCCACGCCGGGTGATGGAGTGCCAGATATCCGTACCCTCATATCCCTACCCTGATATGTGGGAGGATCCTGGAGAGAGCTGGAGAGGACCAGTAGGGCTTGTGTGGAGATTCGGAAACATCCACGTCCCACCAACCGAATAAGGAGCAGTGTTTAGTAAAGAGCAATTCTCAAATCAAACCGACTGTTAGTTCCAACCTCATCTCTCTCACTCGTAGAAGAACAGATATCCCATTGCAGAGAGATGCAGGCATTGAAATACACAGACCATTGGTAAATACCCCAATATGCTAACATACACAATGCATAAAATGAGATAAGCATGCACACACGGAGAAGCACACAAAGACATAAAAAGTCACACACAAATAGACACAAACACAGATAGAAACACACAGGCTGATACAAAGACAGACAGACTTAGTCACACAAATAGAAAAATAGCAAGTACATGGGCACACACACTTAAATACACATTAAGACACCGACACGAGTGCCATTAAGATAAATAAATAATTTTTTGATTTATAAGGAGATCAAGGATTCTGGGAGAAGGTAGAAGAATGATATTGAGGAACATATTAGAAATGACTGAATGGTATATCTAACTCGATGGACCAAATGGTCTAATTCTGCTCCTTTTTTAATGCTCATCTGGTGTTATGCTATCAGGGATTCTCTTCCTGAGACACCAACAGCAACATATTTGATTGGAAACAGTCAGTGGTAATGTGGGAAAAGATTGGAGGGCAGAATAGTTAATGTCTATTCCGAGTTATTGTCCCACTATATCCGAAAAGGGGCAGTGATTTGATATGAGGTTAACACAGTTTTTAAAAAATGTTTCCCACAATGGAAGAAGGATGTCCCTTTCCGTTTACTGTTGTGCGATCTGTGGTGTCCTCATCCTCAGGGAGCAGTGAAGACTAGGTTAATTTAGGTATTTTAGTTTGAGCTTGACTGATCTTTGCTGGACAGGAGAGTCAATGTTTTTTGGGTACAGACAGGAAACGGATGGTCAGACACACTCGGATCAGCCATGAGTATTCTGAATAGTGCCACCAAATGGCCAACTACTGCCACTTTCCAATGTGTTGTGCCGTCTGTCCACCCTCCCGGCCGTTCCAGGAATATACTGCTGCCCCTATCCCATGTGTTGTTCCCTCAATCCACGCTCCCGGCCGTTACAGAGATATACTGCTGTCCCTACCTCATGAGTTGTTCCCTCAATCCACCCCTCAAAGCAGTTACAGAGATATACTGCTGACCCAACCCCAATCCACCCCTCAGTGCGATTACAGGGTAGAGGACCATCCCATTCAGCCAGACTGGATCGTTACAATGAGATGGGAGGAGACCATTCTGCCCCTCTAAGGAATTACACAGGAATATAGGATGAAGTAATTCAGCTCGTTGAGTACATTACACAGCCCAGGATGAGGCCATTCAACCCGACTGAACTGCTGCACAGGAACAGGGATGTTGTCACTAACAGGAAATAGACAGTAGTGACATATGATTTTTAAAAATAAAACTGCAACTAGTTTTGATTCAGAGATCACTGTAGGGTCATCAATGATCAATAATCTATGTAAAATATCTGGATGAAGGGACTGAATGGATCAAAGCTGAACTACCTTGTACACCAAAATGATCATTCAATAGATCTTCAAATGGAGGGAGTGAATCTGCATTATGATGTAGACAGGGAAGGTTAGTGAGCATACCCTCAGCAGTAATAATATAATGCGAGTTGTCTATTGCAGTCGGGGACAATTTAAATGGAGAGAGATTGCAGAACTCTGTGATGCAGATGTTTTTCATATTCTTGGTACATGAATCATATGAAGATTGTCTGCAGATGCAGCAAGTGATTCAGAAGGTAAGTGGTATTGGGTTTAATTAGGAATATTTCACTGTATCTGTGCAAGGATTGTTGAGACCACATCAGATACACTGGGTGCAGTTCTGATCCTCTAAACTAAAAAAAAGGATTCAATTCCTTTCAAAGATGTTCAAATACGCTTCCCTTTACTCATTCCTAAAATGAAGGCCTTTTGTTATCGGGGATTATCTGTTTAGATATCAGATGAGAAATCTTACTGAACCACGATTTTCAGAGAAGTCTTTGAGTTGGATACATATTTTCTCTTGTTAAGAAGACTAAAGCTAGATAATTTTTTTTGAATGAGATGCATTGGTATTAACACAAATGTTATGAAGATATCAACCCATTTTAAAAAATTATGCAGATGCATATAAGCATCTCATCAAATCATAAAACGGGCACATTATTTTCTTTTGCTAATGCAAGGCACTGTGCACAACAACAGCAATGATGCTGCATACAGCATACAGTCTATTATCATCCATTCCAGAGAATGTACATGGAGAGTGCACATGGTCCAGTTTGGTGTTCAGTTGACATTCTTGTATTTTTCCACACAGAGACGGAGAAAAATATTACTTGCTTCAGAAGCAGCAGCCAATTGGTCTCTCTCTCTTACTTTGTTCTGCCTGAAAATAAGGTGTAAGAGCAGAAAATCCCTCAGTCATCTTTACCACTCGTGGAGGATTCCTGATGAGGATTCAAAGGATTCTCTGTACAGCTCGAAGCAAAGGGAATTCAGACAATTCCAAATCCAACTGTGCCGGGAAGAAATCCGCATTCCCAGACATTAGTGTGAGCAGAATAAATTCAAAGTCAGAAACATATTTGAGACACTCTATCATTTTACCATTTGTTCACAGTTCAACTTTCTGTGTCTCAGATTTTTCTAGAAAATTACCCAGTCCGATCCCTATATCATTGGACACAGCACTCAACTGGTTACTTTTAAAATTTGCTTTCACCAATAGAGGAGTGGGAAAAGACATGAGTGACCCTCCAACATTGGTCAGAACACACACAAGAGATTCTCAAAAGGTTTTTAAGGTGTGAATTCCCTTCCACAGAAGATTGTGATGCTTGGATATTTCCATTTGTTCAAAGTTGTCTATGTAAGACATTTGAAAGACAAATGAATGTAGGGAAATGGAACTGACAGAAAAGTGCTGCTGAGACCTTAATCAGATCATAGTGCATGGTAGAGCCGTGACAAAGTGTCTGATGACCCACTCTTGCTCCACAATCCCGTGTTACTATGGTGCATTCAGCCTCTCACAGCAGACGGGGGCCAATGCTCCACAGTAACACAGGATTTCATTTAATCCCACAGAACTGGCACACTCAGATTGGGAAGGATTGGAAAATGTTATTTGGAAATCCAGGCTGGTTTTTAAAGACGCCTCTGGTCTGTTTACAGAGTGCCCCCTCTCTCCACCTTGTGCTGCATTTGTTGGTCTTCGTCTCGACCAGGATTCGTTATGAATAAAGCTCCATACCTCACTCAGAGATGACTCAAAAACGCTTTGCTCTCTCTGATTACAACATACAAATACAGTACATCCAGGAAAATTACAGCCGTTTACTTTGAATTTACAGAAAATGAAAACATAAGGAACAGGAATAGGTAATTCGGACGGTCAAGCCATTGTATATGATCATGGCTGATCTACTGTTCGCATTAACTCCTCCATAATGCCCAGTTCTTCACACTCCACAGCTCTCTGACAGGTCAAAGATTCATGTATCACCTCTCTAAATACTTTCAGTGATGTAGCTCCCCTAACTCTCTAGTCCAGATAATTACTGACTTTAATTACCCTCTGTGAGAGGAAAGCACTCTCTACACATACACCGTCACCTATTGATTTGTACAAGAGGTGAACACAGGGGCTCAGGAAAGAGTGAATGGCCTTGAGATCAAGGCAGTAGTTGACTGAGGATGTCATCGCGACCACCTAATTTTTTGAGCTTAATGAGAATCAGGTCTAACCTCCTCACTGGTTGGGTCTTTCAGATCATAAAGGAAGGTGTTTGTGGTCGGTGGCCAACAATCCTCTCAGTCCCGGGACATCTCTTCAGGAGATCCTCAGATTAAATTCCTCAGCACAAACATCTTCAGCTCCTTCGTCAACGTCTATGTGCCTCCATTCCCAGCGCCCCCCATCTATCCCAAGATCAGAAACGGAGTGATCACTGAAGATCACACAATATTCAGAACATTTTGTCCCCACTCAGCTCCTGAACAGGCCTGTGTCCATATTCAGCAAGACCCAAACAACATTCACTTTTGTGCTGTTAAAGTGTCGGTAACATTCATGTAAGAGAACGGCCAAGCACTGCACATTTCCACAGTTAAAAGAGAAGCTCATTCAGCACCTCAAGCTGGTTACACCCGGGTATGTGGAAACTATTCAGCCCATCGAAATGACTGATCAAGAAGACGGACAGCCGATTCAATCCTCCTGCCTGTTCCACAGGAAAAGGAGGCGTCTGGTCAGTACATTGAGCTGTTAAACAGGAACAGGCAGAGTCCAGTAAGACCCCTAAACCTGTTCTATGGAACCAGGAGGAGACCATTCACCCCTCGAGACAATTATACAGGAATAGGAGGGTGTCATTGATGCTCCAACCTGGAAAACGAATAGAGCAGAGACTGCACTCATAGACTGCTCACATTGCTCCTCGTGGCTCCTTTGCCTGTGGAACAAATGATTCTTTAACGTGTATTTCCGGCAGTGAGGAAGAAATCAAATGTTTTGTGCCAAGCCTCAAGGAGGCATCTTCCATCTCCAAGAAAACAGACCCATGTTCTCTGTGGGGGTCAGAAGCTGGTGGGGATAGATAACTGTTTTAGAATGAATATATTGTGGCTCCTGTCGCGATGGTGGATAACGTGAAGTTCTATGTATGATCACACACCAAATGCACTGTATTAATGTTGGAAGAGTTCAGTTAAAGAATGGCTCTCCTCTTTCTCAATCGAAATGGGGAGTGGAGTGGCGTGGACTGAGAGGAACATTCTCAGAGTCTTTTAAGCCATTGAGAATTATGTAAACCAAGTTAAAAAAAACATGGAATTTATCACCGTATTAGTTCTGTTTGGAATATAATGAGTGACTGTCCATCACCTTAAATTTCAATGCAATCACCTCTTATTCTTCAAAGCGCTACAGATCCTCATGCACGACCGATGGTACAATCATCACAATAATTAGTCTGGTGAAATTCCTTTATACTCTTTCTGCCAAGAGGATTATTCCTTATAGAGGAGAGAAAATCTGTGCACAATACTTCAACCATTATCTCAACAACACTCTCGGGTTGATCACAATAATTCTGTTCTCTCACTTAGCTGTCTCAGCTTCTTTCCTGTGGTATAGAAAACCATTCCTTCTCTCTGCACTGCGAATGATGTGGAATTTTGAAGTTTCTTGCATCTGTGCGTCAGTCATCACCAGAGGTGCCGATGGAGATGCATATCATGTTCAGAGGGAGGCTCAATCAGAAAGAATTCACTTGAAACAGGGAATGGTCACCTACCTGAATGGAAATGCCTTACAGGAGAATGGAAATCAGGCAGAGAAAGGGAGCTATCTTTCCTTTTGTTCTTCCCTCACGGGATGTGTGCAGCCCTGGTCAGGCCAGCATGTTATGCTGATCTTGAACTGAGTGGCTGATTCAGCTGTTGACAGGATAATAAAGAGTAAACCCCATTGCTGTGGGTTTGCAGTCACACAGAGTCCTGATCATGGAAGGATAACCCATTGCCTTCTCTAAAGCAATGCTTTAAATATGCTTCTGTTGAAAACTAGTGGTGATGACTTCATTTGCATTCCATCAACTTCCTTCATGAGATACCAAAAGATTATTATTCTGTGCCGTTTGATTATGAGTCAATGACTTGACCATCATGCACTGTCTGTCCATCTGACAGATTCTGTGGAGAGGACAAATTAACCAGCTCAAGTGCAAATATTTTGTGACGTAAGCATAGTTATAAGGGAATTGAAACGGTTATATCTGGATCTACTAAAGGCACAAAGTATGGATTATTCAGCAGTTGCACTGAGGCTGAGAAGGTGACTGAAATATCCTGAGAGTGGCCTTGGGCAGGATTAGTGAGTGGGGAGAATATGTAGAAATGTAAATATGAATGAAGAAAAATGATCATGGAGATTAGGAACAGTCTGGTTTCTCCTTGAGTATTGTTGAGTAAGTTGTGAATATTAATTTGCTAGTTATAATCAGTAAGGAATAAAATTTTTGACTGGATCTGAAAATGATGACTTCCAAATTTTAAAATTTGAATCTGAACAGCAATTCAGTTCAATTCAGTTTAATGGTCAGATGGAATGACTTACCAGGAACACCAACTAGAGCGAGGATGGGATAATAACCACCTTGAATAATCCAAAGGATATCTTCGATCCGTGATGCTAATGACATCCAAGGCTGAGAAAGGTAGAAAAAACCCCAGGATAAACTCCTGTCTGTTGTAATATTCCAGTCTAAGGTTCTCAGATTCTGATCCATTAATGGAACATTCCAGTCTAATGTCCTCAGATTCTGATCTCTCCGCCTCCTGTCTCTCGAGCTACTGATCCCTGTTAGTCCAGTCATTGATGCTCCCGCCCATACTGGGATAACACATTGAACCGAGTCCTTAATTAATAGAAGAGGCAAACCCTCCAGTGACACACCTCGTTTCCATGGAGACTGACATCAATCTCAGTCACTGAACAAATAGCTCCAGACAACGCCTTTCAATTCAATATTGTTTTATTCAATTTCAAAACAATGATTCAAACTGTCATTTTCTGGATGGGCTATGTGAGGGTGACCGATGGAACAAATCTTGAGGCCGGTGGATAAATTGAGTGTAACCATTCAATCTGTCTTGGATGCAGGAGTAATGCCATAAGTTTATCAGAACGTAAACATGCGTCTCTGATTATAAATGTAAACATACATCCTGGAACTATTGATCAAGCATCATAATTTCAATAAAACATTGAGACAATTTTTATAGTTCATGATCTGAGGCGAATGTGTGTCTGAGAAACGTGAGGTTGTAACAGACAAGTAGCATGGATATGTTAACAGAGAATTGAACGTGACAAATGCAATTCAGATTGTTATTCCAGGTTTAGAGAGAGGCAGATGAGGCCTGTGCTATTGATGTTATCGATGTTAGTGAACTGTGATGAAATGTCATTTACTGGACTTCAGTTACAGTGTGATTATGGCATTGTGGAGGAGACAGGAAACAGAGAGAATTGTGAGACATGGCAGTTCAGACTGGAGGGAGGGACAATAATATTCCTCAGTCATCAGTATTGGAATGTTATTCTTTATAACTCATATGAATAACAGATTCAAGGATATATCTAAAGTGAGGAATGAGGAGTAAAATCTGTTTATTGAACACAGAATACGGGAACAAAATGATTTTCTGTCCGTACTAAACGATGGGAAGTACAAAGAAATAAGATACACTCATGATATTGAGCTACAAAAATTGAAATGTGTATCACAAAACCACGGATGTGGTGTGTAATCTTTGTCAATCATTTTTTGGCCCACAGCTGAGATGCTGATTACCCCTCTGTCAGTGATCCACCTCATTGAGATTCTCTAACGCAGTCTCTCAGTACTGAGGGGGTTCTCAGTTCATGCTGTTGTTCACCCAGTCTATTTAAATTCAATCACCTTCTCACTGGAGAGGAAAAAAAAATCACTTGGCCTTTTGGATTCTGTTTAACTGTCAGCAACTCAGCTCTGTGATATTATTGGCGATAAATGCTCTGGGACTACAGCCAGTATCCGCACAGTGCTCAAACGGTATGGCAATAGATAAAGGCCTTGCAGTCCGTGAGAATTTCTAAATAAACATTCCATTTTCTGTCCGTTCCTGTCTATATCCCCTCATGCTGTCTTCTGATCTATCCAACTCACACTCATTTAAAATCCCTCCAATCACTCCCTGTTTCCAAATTGTGCAGATGTGCAGCTTGATGTTTTGGCCGTTTTGGAGAAATGGATAGAGCAGAGAAGGGACTGATCGTTGGAGGGTCCGGGTTTAGATGCTTCAATAAGAACAAGGAAGGTACTAACAGTGGGGCGGGAGTGGGGTTGGGTGTGGGGGAGGGTGAGTTGCCATTGAAAATCAAAGACAGCATTACGTTGGTAGAAAGGATGCTTGATAAGGACCGTCTAGTGAGGTCGTATGGGAAGATGTTAGAAACAAAAATAGAGAGGTCACTCTGCTGAAAGTTCTCCATTGCCCTCTGAAAAGATCCAGAGATATAGAGGAAAGGATTACAAAGATGGTACTGGATAGGAGCGAAAGTAACAGAGTAGTTGTTATGGAAGAATTTAACATTCCATATATTGACTGGAAGTGCTGCAGTTCACTTACTTTATATGGGTCAGTTTTTGTCCAATGTGTGCAGAATGGTTTCCTGACAAAGTATGTAGATAGGCCAACAAGGGCCGAGGCCAAATTGGATTTGGTAGTGAGTAATGAACCAGACCAGGTATTAGATTTGGAGGTAGGTGAACACTTTGCTGATAGTGACCACAATTCAGTTACGTTTACCTTAGCGATGGAAAGGGACAGGTCTATACTGCAGGGCGAGAGGTTTAGCTGGGGGAAAGGCAATTCTGATGCGATCAGGAAAGGTTTTAGGATGCATAGGATGGGGAAGGAAACTACATAGGATGGGTACAATTTAAGTGTGGTGCTTTTTCAAGGAACAGCTACTGTGTCCTTGATAAGGCTATATCTGTTCGGAAAGGAGGAAGTGGTCGATTGAGGCTGCTGTGGTTTACTGAAGATGTTGACTCTTTTGTCAAGATTAAGAAGGAGGCTTATGTAAAGATGAAACGTGAAAGCTCAGTTCGGATACTTGACAGTTACAAGTCAGCCTGGAAGGACTTAAAAAAAGAGCTAAGAATAGCCAGGAGAGAGCATGAGAAGTCTTTGGCAAGTAGGAAAACCCTCAAGCTTTCTATCAGTATGTCACGAATAATAGAATTACCAAATGGAGATTAGTGACAATTAAGGACAGTAGTGTTAAGTTGTGTGTGGAGTCTGAGGAGATAGGACAGGCTATAAATTAATATTTGAAACAGTATTCACAATGGATAATTAAAATGCTGTCGAGGCCAATACTGAGATACAGGCTATTAGACTAGATGGGATTGAAGTTCGTAATGTGGAGATGTTAGCAGTTCTGGAGAGTGTGAAAATAGATATGCCCCTGGGCCAGATGAGATTTATCCTAGGATTCTCTGAGAAGCTAGGAAGGAGTTTACAAAACAATCTGTTCGGATTTTTACATCGCCATTGTCTACAGGAATAGTGCCAGAAGACTGGAGGACAGCAAATGCTGTCCTTATGCGCAAGAAATGGAGATGAGACAACCCTGGTAATTATATACCAGGTTTACCTTGGTTGTGGGTAAAGTGTTGGAAAAGATTATGAGCGATCGGATTTACTATCATCTAGAATGGAATCATTTGATTAGGGATAGTCAACAAGGTTTTGTGAAAGGTATGTCATGCCTCACAAATCTTTACCGAGTTCATTGAGAAGGTGACCAAACAGGTGGATGAGGGTAAAGTGAGGTATGTGGATTTCAGTGAAGCGTTTGATAAGGTCCCCCACGGTAGGCTATTGAAGGAAATATGGAGAGTGTGGTGTTGGAAAAGCAGAACAGATGAGGCAGCGTCCAAGATGCATGCAAGTTGATGTTTCTCTTGTAAGCCCTTCATCAGGAATCAGTTTTCTGGTCTGCAGCATCTGCAGTCTTCATTTTCTCCTCGATCCTCGGATGTTGCCTGACCTGCTGTGCGTTTCCAGCGCCACACTCTCGACCCTGATCTCAAACATCTGCAGTCCTTACTTTCTCCCAGAAAATATGGAGACATGGAATTGTGGGCGATTTAGCGTTTGGATCACAAATCGGCCAGCTGAAAGCAGACAGAAGGTGGTAGTTGATGAGGAATGTTCATCCTGGAGTTTAGTTGCTAGAGGTATACTGCAAGGATCTGCTTTGGAGTGACTGTTGTTTGTCCTTTTGAAAATTACTTTAATGATAGTATAGAAGGATGAGTTAGTAAATTTATGGTTGACAGTAAGGTCGGTGGATCTGTTGGCAGTGCTGAAGGATGTTGTAGGTACTGAGCTGTAATGTTCTATGTGCATAGACCTACAATGGGCTAAATAGCTTCCTTCTGTGATGTAACGATTCTGAGGTACTCTGACCCACAATAAAAGCTTTAGGTGCCTGGAGAGACAAGCTGGTCCAGTAAAGGACACACACTGCATAATCATCCATCATCTCTTCCTGTTCTCTGATAACAGCGGCCTCAAAATATCAGTCCAAACAAAATAGATTGATTCACATTCACGCAGTCAGGAGGGCTTTGACCCGAGGGGATTGCCGTCAGAGGATTCAATGAATAATAAGATTTCAGAATAACACAAAAAATAAAACAATATCACAGCAGCATAATAATTGGCAGCAGAGTGAAACTTACAGTTCCAAATATTTCCATGTTCAGCATTGTGTTCAGTTTTGGTCACCTTGCTATAGGAAGGATGGTATTAAACTGGAACTTTACAAGGATGTTGCAAGGACTCAAGGGTCTGAGTCAAAGAGAGAGGTTGGATAAGCTGGAACATTTCTCTTTAAAGCGCAGGAGACTGAGGGGAGTGAAGTGCTTCGAGAGTCTAGTCATGGTCCACATCAGTTCCAGTCTCCCAGCCTGCCTCGATCCCCTACAATTTTCCTACCAGTGGAATGGGTCCAGAGCGGTGCCATATCCCTGGAACATCTGGACAACAAGGACACCCACGTCAGACTCCTGCTCATTGACTATAGCTTCACCTTCAACACCATTATTCCCTTCAGACTGATCACCAAACTCCCTGACCTTAGTCTTGGCTCTACCCTCTGAAATTGGATCCTCATCTTTCTGACCCACAGTGCACAATCAATGAAAATAGGTAAGTGTGTCTCTTCCATGATAGCATTCAACGCTGAAATCCCAAAGGATGTGTCCTCAGCCCCCTACTATACTCCCTGTACACCCACGACTCTATTGCCAAACTTTGAACGAATGCTATCTACGTGTTCACTGATGACACCATCAGAGTAGGACAGATATATAATGATGGCAAGTCAAAATACAGAACGGAAATAGAAGACTTTGTGATGTGCTGCACTGAGACCATCCTCTCTTTCAACGTCGGCAGAACTAACCAACTGATCAATGACTTCAGAAAGAAATGAGGAGAACATGCCCCCATCTGCATCGATGGAACTGAAGTTGAAAGGGTGGAAAGCATGAAGTTGCTTGGAGTGTCGATAACCGACCTCTCATGTAGATATGACAGCCGAGATGGCAGAAGAACACCTCTTCTTTCTCTGGCAGCTCAGGACATTTGTCATGTCCACAAGGACCCTTACCAATGTCTATAAATGCACCACTGACAGCAAACTATCTGTGTGCATGATGACCTGGTGTGGCCACAGCCCTGCCCAGGACAGTAAGAGAAATGACAGAAGGTTGAGTGCACAGCCCATGCCATCACGGAAACCAACGTCCCATCCATTGTCTCCATTTACACAGCTCACTGCAGCCGAACGGCTGATAATATTATCAAAGACCCATCGCACCCTGGATCTCCTACACTCTCTTCCATCATGCAGACAATACAGAAGCTTGAACACACAAACCAGCAGCTCCTGGACAGCATCTTCCCAGCCCATTATTAAACTGAGGAATGGACTCTCTAACTTCAAATAATGCTGATCTTGCTCACATTGATATTGCCTATTGCATGCCCTTTCTTGTGTAGCCTTTATGTCTCAGTCTAAGTTTTTCCTTTACCCGATGATCTGTATGTCCTTGCTTATTGTAGGAGCGAGATTCCCCAGCTCGGGACAAAGACTCTGAAGGCAGACAGGACACAGGCACGGAATGGACTTTAATTCAAGCAAAACCTGGTTAATGCTGGGAGAATACCAAAGGATCCTTCTCGATTCTTGCTTTGACATGAGAAGACAATCGTTTCCTTAATCTTTAGCTCAGATCAGACGGCAAATCAATTCACACTTCGAGGTTACAGTAAAAGGACAGTATTTTTATACGTTCTGTGTTGCAATGATCATACACAACCTTGTCAGTGTACCCTCCACTCCCCTTCTGCAGAACCAATCTTGTAAAACAACCGATCAATGATGGACACTCCCATGGACAGCCCGAGGTTCTTATTTGTTTCGGATGTTTAACGATTGTTGTTATCTCTAGGCCTTAGGATCTTTCTATAATGCATTCCAAAGTTCGGGGCTGTGCTCTTTTTAGTCATATCCCTCATTGTTTATTTTGAAGGATTGCATAAATTCTATTCTCCATTGGACAGGCTACCACTTATCAAATTCTGTTATCACATTTTACATTAAAAAGCTGATTCTGATAGAAAATTCGTAATATTTTTATTATTTCTACTGTTAACGTTTTTCTTAGCGAATTAGACAAGAAAAGCCAGGCATCTCTTTAAGGTTTTATAATTACGTTGAAATCTGTGTCCATGATTATTTACCAAATATTTAACTCGGACCTATTACTATTGTAAATAGTTTCAAAGGCGCAGCTAGATTCTGAAAGATAACTTGAGTTGCTATTTTTGTGGATGAAAAGAATACTTACTGAGATCAGAATAAGTTACCTTTTGTCGTGATTCTTTTGTGCTACAATTTCATTATTTCATCTGTGTTCTGTTACAAATCATCATTTATTTAAAAAAAAAACCTCCTTTATCACGATGTTGGCATGTTTCAGAATCTTGCGAATCAGATTATCCTTTCTTTTGCTTTGGAATAATTCCCTTCTCAAAGGCCCTTTTTTCACTGATGCTGAAGCAATCTATTTTAATTTCTGTCTATTTTGTGGCCCCTCAGAAACAGACAGCTGAAATAGACTATTAAATTTCGGCCACTCCATGTCTCTAAAAAAAGGCAGCTCCAACTCTCACTATGATCTGCCAGAACTGTATAAACAAAGAGTTTCACTCTACTTAGACACATGCGACAATGAATCCTATCAAATCAAATGAAACCAAATCTAATGATAGAGAGAGCGAAATTGTCACAAGGTCAATACACCCAGATCGAACTCTGCAGCCAACCACATCCGGCCAAAAATCGTGATAGACAATTAAACAACTGACAGATGGAGAAGGCTCCACAATTATTCCCATTCTATCAATGGATCAGCTCTGCACATCTTTGTAAAAATCAAGGAAATAGTATCTCTACCATCCTCGCCAGGGGTGTTGAGTCGATGATTCAACTCACCGTCATCATGATGCCCACAGAATCACAAATCAGTCTTCAACCAATTCGATTTGCTGCACGTGAAGTGAAGAAACAGCTGAACACAGTAGATATGACAAAGGCAATGGGCCCTGTCTTTTGATAGAGCTGTCAAGCAGCACAGACGTAACTTGTTCTGTGTGGTTTCTGATAGGTCCCCATGTGGACTTGGTGCTGTTTTGGAAAAGTCACTGGATTAATAATCCAGACCAGACTAATGCTCTGGCAGCTGGTGGAAGTTAAGAACAATTAATAAAATATAGAGATCTAAAATCTGGCGTCAGTAACAGTGACCTTGAACTCAATGTCAATTGTAACACCAATTTGTTTTTCCAATGTACTTTCTGGAAGTGAATCCCCCGTGCTTTCCTGGTCTGTCCTAACAGTGACTCCAGACACACAGACATGTGATAAACTCTTCAATGGTCTCTGAATCGGCCAAGCAAGACACTCTATTGTATCAAACTGCTCCGACGTCTTATAGGATAAAACCGGACAGAACACTCAGCCCAGCCTCGGTATGGAAAAGGGAACGGGAAAGACACTCCTGTTGACCCTGCAGAGACCTGGTCCTAACATCTGTGAACTTGTGACAACATTTACAGAGCTTTCCCACAAACCGCACAGAAACATCGGGAATGTAATAGGCCATAAAGCACATTGAGCCTGCCCCATTCTAGTTAATGTCTGAACATCTCCTCAATGCACTTTCCCCACACACTTTACACACCCCTTAATGTGATTAACCTTGTGAAGCTATAAAATAGGAACTGCGGTAGTCCCTTTGGTCTGTCGAGTTTGCTATCCAATTCAATATAATGATGGCTGATCCTTTATTTCTACACCATACTCCCGCTCTCTCCCCCATCCTTTCGGTGTCTAGACATCCTTATTAGTCTTTAGTGCCTTGTCTTCCACAGCCTTATGTGAGAGAGGATTCCCAGGTTCACCAGTCTCTGAGTGCAGACATCTATTCGTATCTAAATGCAATGTGACCTGTCTGTACCTAATACTGTGGCCTCTTGTTTTAGACTTCCCAGCCACAGGAATTATCATCGCTGCTTCCAATCTACCTAACCCTGTCAGTGTTTTATATATTTCACTGAGATCTCCACTCATTTTCCTAAACCACATGGAATACAGACTCCGTCGCCCCAAACTCTGCTCCCACAAAAAGTCTGTCATCCCAGAGATCAGTCTGGTCATCCTTCGCTGATCTCCCTCAATGTCAGGTTTGACCTTTATTAGGTACGGAGACCAAAACCGCACACAATACTGCACAATGTTCGAGTTGAGGTCTAACCAAGGCCCTGTACAGCTGCACTGAGACACCCTTACTGCTGGACTCAAGTCCACCTGAAATGAGGGTCAACACCCCATTTATCTTCCTGACTGCTTTCTGCTCCTGCAATCTTGCTTTCAGTGACTGGTGTACAGTGAAGTCCCAGATCCTTTTCAATGTTACAGCTACCCACTTGGTGGGCCTGTGTAAACAGGTCTGTGTGCCAATGTATTCCCTGTATTGGCTTCTGTCTTCAGAACTCACTGCCCTGCATGGAACTCAGAGGTCTGTCCAAACAATAACAGAAGAAAAGTGCAGTTCCCTTTATAGATGGACATTTCTCAACCACTCCCTTTTCCAATGGCTGGCTGGAATTATACTGTTTCCTAACAAAGTAGACAACATCACATCTATCCACACTGTTCTTCATCTACCACATGTTTACTCATTCACTCCATTTGTTTCAATCACCTTGAAGTTTTTTTCACATCCTCCTCACTTTCAAAATCCTACTTCCGTCAGCAGACTTGGAAACTTTGCATTTGATTCCCTCAACAAGATGTTTGAGATGTATTGTGAATATCTGGCGACCCAGCACCAATCATTGCGATACTGCAGGAGCCTTCCAAACTGAAACCCATCCATTTATTCCTATTCATTGTTTCCTGTCCACACTCCCATTTTAACACCATGTTCATATATTACCCCCATCCCATGTGCTTTTACTTTGCACACGAGCCTTGAGACTCTATTAAAATTCTTGATGAAAATCCAAGTTCAGTGCCTCTATTGCTTTTTTTTGTAATTAATCTACCAATCAGTTTCTCAAATATGTTTCCAATTACATCAATGTGTGTTGATTTTTTCCTATGCCCATTATTTTCAGTTCCAATAATTTCTCCAAATTAGTGTATTTACTACTTTCATTCCACATCATTTTCTCGTCAGACTCAGATTTTCTCCTATTGCTGGGAAGGCTTTGTTTATGTATTTTTGTGTGAAGGCAAAGTGAAGTAGTTGTGTCATGTTTCTCTGTTCTCCATTCTCCATTCCCTGGTTTCTGACTGTATGGAAGCTGACGCTTTGACTAAAAAAAAGCTGTTGTCTATTCACCCTGTCCATGCCCCTTGTAATCTTAAACCTGAATTACTTACCCACTCAACTTCTTCTGCTCCAAAATAAATAAGTCGAGCTTACCCAGCCTCTCTCCACAGCTCATATGGTCCATCCCAGGGAACATCCTGGTGAATCGCTTCTGTACCTCATCCAGTACAATCACATCCTTCCTGTAATGCGGCTCCCAGAACGGCACACAATATTTCATTTGGCCTTACCGTAGTGCTATATAAAACTCGGATAATTTTTGGGTGAATGAATAAAGGCTTTATCTACAGTCATGCTGAACTCATCAATTATCATATCCAGTCACATTCAGGGATGTGTGGAGAAGCACGCTCTGAGCTTCCTAGTGTGATGCCGTGCTTTGAGTGCTCCCCTGTTTGGTTCCTTCTTCCAAAGTGTATCACCTTATATTTATCAGGGCTACATTCCATTTGCCATTGTTCTGTCCATCTGACCATTCTATCTGTATCTTCCTGTAATATAAGACCTCCCTCCTCACTGCCAACCACACGGCCAATCTTTGTGTCAAACACAAACTTACTTATCACACTCCCCCTTCTCACTACACATTCACATCACTTATGAATACCACAAATAATACAGAACACAGCACTGATCTCTACGGGGTACACCGGGGAAATTGGGCTCCAGTCACACAAACAGCCTTCTACCTTGAAGTTGAGTTGGGATGCAACTTGGCAAGTCACTAATAGGCCCTACATGTTCCCTGGTTGTTCTGTTCCACATGATATACGTGAAGAATATCTGGAGATTTTCCTTAATCTTGCCCTGCCAGTAGGCTTCCATGCCCCTGTGTTAGTCATTCCCCTCCGAGGGAAGAATTTCCACCTTAATACGGTCTTAAATGGCATATCCCTTATCCTGTCATTATTTTCCTTAAGTATAGAGTAGACAGCTAGAGAAACATCCTGTTTATTTCCACCTCATCACATGTATCATAGATTTTTGAAATTTCACTGCGATCACCTCTCATGCTTTGAAACTGGAGAGGTAGCAAGACAACTCTCCCCATCAGAAACTCTTGTCATCTCAGGAATTAATCTGGAGAATGTCCATTGCACGTCCTTTGTGATCAGTGTAATCTTTCTTAGATTAGATCACCAACGCTGCACTCAATACCTCAGGTACACTCTCACCAATATTCTATGCCACTGCTTCATGATGACTTTACCACTATATTCCAATTCCCTTAAACAATCTCCAAGCTAAC
The DNA here is from genome assembly GCF_047496795.1 of Chiloscyllium punctatum. Lineage (NCBI taxonomy): Eukaryota > Metazoa > Chordata > Chondrichthyes > Orectolobiformes > Hemiscylliidae > Chiloscyllium > Chiloscyllium punctatum. The sequence goes on along the minus strand of NC_092751.1, from coordinate 14,809,312 downwards.
TTTAACTTTCCAATTACATGTATTCCTCCAAATACCATTCACATTAATTGCATTTACGAACTCACTGTGTGAGTTAAAAAGGCATAGAGATGTACAGCATGGAAACAGACCGTACAGTCCAACCCGTCCATGTCGAGCAGATATCCCAACCCTATCTCGTCTCACCTGCCCGCACCCGGACCATATCCCTCCAAACCCTTCCTATTCATATAATCATCCAAATGTCTTTTAAATGCTGCAATTGTACCAGCCTCCACCACATCCTCTGGCAGCTAATTCCGTACACGTACCACTGTCTGTGTGAAAAAGTTGCCCCTTAGGTCCTTTACGTTTAATTACTTAGAGTGTGGGAACAAGTCCACACCAACCCGCCGAAGCACAACCCCCCCAGACCCATTCCCCTACACCTAACAATCCCCTACACAGGCAATTTAGCATGGCCAATTCACCTAGCCTGCATATTTTTGGATTGTGGGAGGAAACCCACGCAGACACAGGGAGAATGTGCAAACTCCACACAGCCTGAGGCAGGAATTGAACCTGTCTCTAGCATTATGCAGCAGCATTGCGAACCACTGTGCCACAGTGCCACCCAACACATTTTGCCTCTCACCCTAAACCTATGCCCTTTAGTTCTGGACTCCATGACCCCAGGGAAAAGACTTTGTCCATTTATCCTCTCCATACCCTTCATAATTTTATACATCTCTATAAGGTCACCCCTCAGCCTCCAGTGCTCAATAAAAAACAGCCGCAGCCTGTACAGCCTCTCCCTGTAGCTCAAATGCTCCAAACCCGTCAACGTCCTTGTAAATGTTTCCTGAACCCTTTCAATTTTCACAACATATTTCCAATAGGAAGGAGACCAGAATTCCATGCAATATTCCAACAGTGGCCGAACCAGTGTCCCGTATAGCCCCAACATGACCTCCCAACTCCAATACTCAGTACTCTAACCAATAAAGGAAAGCATGCCAAACGCCGCCTTAACTATCCTATCTACCTGCCACTCCACTTTCAAGGAGCTATAAACCTGCACTCCAAGCACTCTTTATTTAGCAACACTCCCCAGGACATTGCCATTAAGTGTATAAGTCCTGCTAAAATTTGTTTTCCCAAAATGCAGCACCTCGCATTTATCTGAATTAAACTCCATGAATTAAACTTTATTAAACTTCTCAGCCCATTGGCCCATCTGATCAAGATCCTGTTGTACTCTGAGGTAACCTTCTTCGCTGTCCACTGCACGCCAATTTTGTTGTCATCTGCGAACTTACTAACGATACCTCTTAGACTCGCATCCAAATCATTTATGTAAATGACAAATATAGAGGACCCAGCACTGATCCTTGTGGTACTCCACTGGTCACAGGCCTCCAGTCTGAAAAACAACCGTCCACTTCCACCCTCTGTCTTCAACTTTGAGCCAGTTCTGTATCCAAATGGCTCGTTGTCCCCGTATTCCATGTGATCGAAACTTGCTAACCAGTCTCCCATAGAGAATCTTGTCGAACACGTCCATCTAGATCACATCTACCGCTCTGCCCTCTTCGTTACTTCTTCAAAAAACTCAAGCAGGATTGTGAGATATGATTTTCACGCACAAAGCCATGTTGACTATCCCTAATCAGTTCTTGTCTTTCCAAATGCATGTACATCCTATCCTTCAGGATTCTTTCCAATAACTTGCTCACCACTGACGTCAGGCTCACTGGCCTATAGTTCCCTGGCTTGTCCGTACCACCCTTCTTAAACACCACGTTAGCCAACCTCCAGTCTTCCGCCACCTCACCTGTGACTATCGATGATACAAATGGGTTTCCTCCGGGTGCTCCGGTTTCCTCCGACAATCCAAAGATGTGCAGTTCAGGTGAATTGGCCATGCTAAATTGCCCGTAGTGTTAGGCAAGGGGTAGATGTCGATGTAGGGGTATGGGTGGGTTGCGCTTCGGCGGGGCGGTGTGGACTTGTTGGGCCGAAGGGCCTGTTTCCACACTGTAAGTAATCTAATCTAATCTAAATATCTCAGCAAGAGGCCCAGCAATCACTTCTGTAGCTTTCCACAGAGTTCTCGGATGCACCTGATCAGTTCCTGGAGATTTGTCCACCTTTAACCATTTCAAGACATCCTATGCTTCCTCCTCTGTAATATGGACATTTTGCAAAATGTAACTATCTATTTGCTGACATTCTATATCTTCCATATCCGTTTCCACAGTAAATACTGATGCAAAATACTCGTTTAGTATCTCCCCCATTTTCTGCGGCTCCACACAAAAGCTGCCTTGCTGATCTTTGAGGGGCCTTATTCTCTCCATAGTTATGATTTTGTCCTTAATGTATTTGTAAAGAAAAACCCTTTGGATTCTCCTTAGTTCTACTTGGTAAAGCTATCTCATGTCCCCATTTTGCCCTCCTGACTTCCCTCTTAAGTATACTACTCCTACTGCCTTTATACCCTTCTAAGGATTCACTCGATCTATCCTGTCTATACCTGACAGATGCTTCCTTCTTTTTATTAATCAAACCCTTTAGTTAGCCAGCAATTTCTATACCTACCAGCCTTTCCTTTCATTCTAACAAGAATATACTTTCTCTGGATTATTGTTATCTCATTTCTGAGGGCTTCCCATTTTCCAGCCGTCTGTGAATATCTGCCCCCAATCAGGTTGTTAACGTTCTTACCAAATACCGTCAAAATTGGCCTTTCTCCAATTTAGAACTTGAACTTTTAGATCTGGTCTATCCTTTTCCATCATTATTTTAAATCTAATAGAATTACGGTAGCTGGCCCCAAAGTGCACCTCCACTGACTTATTTCCCCAAAGTGGGTCAAGTTTTGCACCTTCTCTTGTAGGGTCATCCACATACTGAATCAGAAAATTTTCTTGTACGCACTTAACAAATTCCTCTCCATCGAGACCCATAAAGCTATGGCAGCCCCAGTCTATGTTTGGAAAGTTAAAATCTCCTACCAAATCAACCTACTTTCTTACAGATAGCTGAGATCTCCTTACAAGTTTGTTTCTCAATTTCCCTCTGACTATTAGGGGATCTATAATACGATCCCAATAAGGTGATCATCCCGTTCGTATTTCTCAGTTCTACCCAAATAACTTCCTGGATGTATTTCCGGGAATATACTCTCTCATTACAGCTGTAATGCTATCCCTAATCAAAATCGCCACTCCCACTCCTCTCCTGCCTCCCTTTCTATCTTTACTGTAGCATTTGTATCCTAGAACATTTAGCTGCCAGTCCTGCCCATCCCTGAGCCATGTTTCTGCAATTGCTATGATATCCCAGTCCCATGTTCCTAACCATGCCCTGAGTTCATCTGCCTTCCCTGTTAGGTCCCTTGCATTGAAATAAATGCAGTTTACTTTATTAGTCCTACCTTGTCCCTGTCTGCCCTGACTATTTGACTTGTTTCTTTTCTCAATTGTACCAATTTCAGATTGATCTGTTTCCTCACTATCTCTCTGCCCACTCCCCCTCCTCCGCTTTACTAGTTTAAATCCACCCGAGCGGCTGGAGCAAATCTCCCTGTCAGTATATTCGTCCCCTTCCAATTTAGGTGCAACCCGTCCTTCTGGTATAGATCCCTTCTACCCCAAAAGAGATTCCAGTGATTCAAAAAGGTGAATACTTCTCCCATACACCAACTCCACAGCCATGCCTTCATCTGCTCTATCCCTCTATTCCTGTCCTCACTAGCTCGTAGCACCGGGAGTAATCCAGATATTACTACTCTCGAGAACCTCCTTTTAAAATTTCTGCCTAACACCCTGCAATCTCCGTCCAGAATCTCAAACTTTTCCCTTCCTATGTCGTTGGTTCCAATTTGGACAATGACCTCTTGCTGGCCCATCTCCCCCGTGAGAACATTCTACACCCTTTCTGAGACATAATTGATCCTGGCACCAGGGAAGCAACATATCATCCACCATTTTTTTCTCTGCTGGCCACAGAACCGTCTGTCTGTTCCTCAGACTAGGCAGTCCCCTAACACAATTGACCTCGTGGAATCCGATGTATCCCTTGTTGCAGTCGAGCCAGTCTCAATACCAGACACCTGCCTGTTCGTGCTCCATTCCCCTATGAATCCATCACCCGCTACATTTTCCAAAACAGCATATTTGTTTGGAATGGGTCAGCCGCAGAAGACTCCTGCACTACCTGCTTAACTGTTTTACCTTACTTGGAGTTAACCCATCTATGTGATTGTATCTGAGACCTTCCCCCTTCCTATAACTGCTATCCAACACATACTGTTGCTGTTACAAATTCTTCATTGTCTTTAACTGTCTCTCAAAACGATACATTCGATCTGACAGAATTCTCAACCAGAAGCATTTATTGCAGATATAATCTGCAGTCACCCTTAAATCCTCTTTAAACTCTCGCATTTGACAAGAAGCGCATATGATTCTACTAAGGCCATTTGTGCTGTTTAACAATCTACTGACCCAGAAAAACAAAAATGTCTTATTCCTCTACAAAACGCTGCTCAAAGTAAAATTAATATTTATGGCTTATATTTTAAGATTAATCAAGAGACATATCTCAAAAACATATAATTAAGGAAGAGCACACTCGACTTACTTCTGCAGACTTTCTGTAGGACACAGATAAAACAATTCACTTATCTGGCAGGGAACTTTGCCCAAACAGTTCCTCCAAACCAGTTGTAAATTTCACTGTTTGTTAATTTTCCTAGATGCACTCCGATATCCAGCGATACATGAATTCATATACAAAAGGCAGTAACTCAGCAGGTACGCTGTCCTATCAGTTCCTTCCCCTCACCATGTGCTACCTTTGTCTGTTCTTTTCCCTCTTAAAGCTGCTGTTGCTTTGACTTTTTTTCCCAAAGTTTCAAAATAATGCAACAGCATACAAAACAGTAATTGCTGCTTCTGGAATTCGATGAAATCAACTCCAACACCTAAAATACATCAAAAAAGGAGCAGCTGTTACAACGAGAAATTTTTCCTGCCCTGACTTCTGAAAATCCAAATACATTACTTCCACTGGCTGTCCGTGGTCTATGCTGCAAGAAAGAACTTCAAATAATTCCGAAGTTTGTCAGGCAAGATTTCTCTGTCAGCAACGTATTGTGATTCTCTGCAATTTTGCTGTTCATTTCTACGTACCCTATATCACTTCTTATATAATGGATTCCAACTGTTTCCCTACATATGTCAAATTAATTGGTCTGCAGTCCTCCACATTATCTCTTCTTCTCTGTGTACATAGATGGATCATGTTTACTACCTTTCAGTTATCTACAATGTCTATGGCCTTTGCAGAGTCTGCAAGAAAATAAAATAGTCACCGACAGTTCAATTAATATGCTGTTTTATTTCTGACATTTTGATATGAAGTATATTTGGCGCATCAGACTTCGCAATGATCAATCTAGCTCAATTTTCAAGGACTACCTTGTTGCTGATATGAATGGACTTTATGTCTTTAGTTCCACAAGTCCCATGTGATCACTTGCTTTACACAGTGATTGCCTGACGCTTTCTCCATGAATACAGATGCAAAGTAGCTTGCTATTTTCTCTGCCATTTCCTTGTTCCCCACAATAAATTCTTCTATATCTTACAAATTTCTACATTTGACCTTGCTTTTGTTTTCTTTGGTATATGGATTGTAGATGTAAGCAGTCTGTGTGTTTCCTGTTTGTTTGTTTTCATGTTCTTTTTGATTTCCTTAACACTTTCTTCATCCTTATTATCGGAAAAGTAAATCTCTCAGAATGTTCAGGTTTTCACAATATCTGGAATTTTTCTGAAGCTGCTTCCTTAGATTTAATGCAATCTTTGCATTCTTACGTAAACCATTAATGAGTCATCTTCACTTTCGTTGGTGTTTGTAACTTAGTGATATGTATGTATTTTTCAGACTATACAGTATTTCTATCACTAAAA